>NW_026695203.1:5346971-5870091 GCF_021218885.2 Marmota monax | reverse complement strand
GAATCTGAAAATCACTTCTTGGAAATCCAGGAAGGGACAGAAATGTTCAGTGTACTGCATAGGGACGTGTGTGAGCCCCAAGGGCCAGGTTGCGCCCACTATGTGCAGCACAGAAGCCAGTGCAGCACATATACACACTTAAGAAATGTTCCTTCAAAGAAAAATGGAAAACAAGAGCCAGCTGCCAACACCTATCCCAATGTTACTTAGGTCCCCTCCATATCTCACAGCCTAGGAAGGACCTCAGAGGAAGGGGCTCTACCCAGCCCCACAAAAGTCTTAACAACCCCGTGCCTTTGCCAGTGATGGCTGCTGCATCTGACCGAGAAATGTGTGATGAGACAAGAAGAAAATTCTGAACGCTGTGGTTTTGCCCCTAAGTCTCTCCCTCGTGGGAAAGGTGCCCCAGGTCAGTGCCTCCCTCCTAAGAGCCCTGAGCAGTGCCGTCCATTCAGATAGGAGTGTCTTTGAGCTCCGACTGTAGAGAGGGGTGTGCAGAGATGAGCAAAGCACAGAGGGTCTCCCTCTGATGGAGCCTACAGCAGGTCAGAAGGACAATGAAGGAGCACAGAATTGCATAAGGTGATTGCGACCAACTGACAAGACTCCAAATACCGGAGGCAAGAGGCGCCTGCAGAACAGGAGGAGTCAGACCCCGAGCAGGCCAGGTCTGAACGAGCAGACACAGAACACACACACGGCTTTCTAACAAGCTCAAATGATGAAAATGACTCTAATATATGATTAGACCCAAAATGAACAGTTTGGAAAAAGCTCAAAGACAACTTCTAGAAATGGAAAAGTGATTCAAATAAACCAATAGATTAAACAGAACTGATTGTGAGTTTTAAAAAAGAATATAAATACTAAAATTCAGACCCATAAAAAATGTAGGTTATAAAGCAGAGGAAGAAACATGGAGAAGACTGCGAAGATATAAAAGACTTCTTGAGGGAGGCAACGGGGAGGGCGTGCAGAAGCATTAGAACAGGAAGGTGGGGTTTTTCAGGAACTGGCTATTGCCATGAGTCCTCATATTCAGGAAGCAATATGAACTCTACTCAAGTCACAGCAAAAGAAAAATTAGCCAGGTGACAATTCACACCTAAACTGTAGAAGTTCAAAATTAAAGGACAAAAACAAACTCCCAGAAGAAAGAAGTCAGATAACCAAGCATTGAAAATCTGATCAGCAGAACCCTTTGCAGGAGCCACTTGGAAGTCAGAAGACAATGGAATACCAGGAAAAGACTAACAGCTGTCAAAGCATCACAAGAACCACTGGCTGTGGGCACCATCATTGTCCACTGATAGGTTCAAGAGTCCAGCCACAGAAAAGAACAACAGGGCATCAGGTCTTAGCAAAGAGGAAGGGCTTTATTAGAAAATGAGAGGTGAAGAAATGCCTCCTCAGAGAACAGGGGCCATCTGGAGGGGTAGAAGGGCTCCTGGGGTCTCAGGATCTTCTTTTAAAGGCAACTTTGTGAGGGGGCGCTGGGAAGGCACGTGGGCACGAGGTCGGCCTGGTGAGCCCAGCTCTCTGATCATGGGCACTGAGGAAGCTCCGGTCCCCTCCAGGGTCTTCAGGTTGACACCACCTCCTCCGTCTAGATAGGCTTTGGAATGTGCCTCGATTACAGGTTTCTTAAAGCACATCTTTGCTTTATCTAATCTGAAAACACATCCTCACAGTTCTCTAAAACTTTAATCAAAATGAGAGAATTTTCATAGATGGGTGGGTAGAGTAAGTCCTAAGATTTGTAGTTTTCTCAGAAATTTGAAAGTGATGGGCCTGGAGGAAAACACAGATAAGTCTGATGAGGGTTTTAGATCTGCAGCTACGGTGTCTTTTCCCTTCCATTCCGTGGTCTTTCTACCTGTCTCCCTTCCCTCTTTCCTGCCCCTCGTAACCTCCTGTGTGAACATGTGGCAGCTCACGCAGCTCCTGCCAACCAGGAGGCTCAGCAGGATTTTCATGAGGCTTCACGGTGTGGGCCTGGAGGCTCCCCTTTCACTCCCGGCTCCCTGAGCCATCATCTCCAGCTTACCCAGAGGCCACATGTGACATTCTCAGCATAGCTCACACAGTCAGCATGGAAGATCAGCTGTGGCCCCCAGACCCAGTGTAAATGACAAAGATCCTCCACGACTCAGGAAATCTCAGGGATCTTGAGGTTCCCAGAGACAAAGGCCAGCCCTCCATTGGGATAAAATCATATGCTTCCCCAAATACCACATTAACATTGGTCAAAGAAATGCTGGAGCAGCTGCACCAACATCAGATAAAGTAGATTACAAAACAAAACAGGTCATGTTGTGATGACAAAGTTTTCAGGAGTCCACAACCCTAAACATTTATGCAATTGATAGCACAGTTTCAAATACCGCGAGCTGTTAGGCCCACAGAGAGAACCTGGCAAATCGTAACAGTAGCTACAGAACCTCCCTCTCAACCATGGTGAGAACAAGTAAATGGGGATGTGGAGCCCTGGAGCTCCGGCGTCACCCAACACCGGCTCCTTCATGACGAGCCCCCACCACAGGAGAATATGCCACCTGGTCAACTGCACCCAGAACACTCCCCGGGACAGACCCTACTCTGGGCCATCCAACCAGTCTTGTAACTTATTTAAAAGAAGTCCATCACAGAGGCATGTGATCTGGCTCCAGTGGAATAAATCAGAACCCAGTGACAGCAAGGTCTCCAGGAAAGATCTCGATATTTGGAAAGTAAACCAGATGCTGGGTGCAGTGGCGCAGGCCTGTGATCCCAGCAGCTTGGGATGCGGAGACAGGAGGATAACGAGTTCAAAGCCACGGCAGTGGTGAGGCACTAAGCAGCTCAGGGAGACCCCATCTCTAAATACAATACAAAATAGGGCTGGGGATGTGGCTCAGTGGTTGAGTGCCCCTGAGTTCAATCTCCGGTACCAAAAAGAAAGAAAGAAAGTAAACTAAACTTCTGCAAATAATACAGAAATCAAAAAAGAAGTGAAAAAATTATGAATGATTTTGAAAGGAATGAAAACGATATTTGTGTTATTCTTTTAGAGAAATTCTTAAAAGGAAATTTATTGGGGCTGGGGTTAGGGCTCAGTGGTAGAGTTCTTACCAGGCATGCGTGAGGCACTGGGTTTGATCCTCAGCACCACATAAAAATAAAATAAAGGAACTGTGTCCACCCACAACTAAAATGTGTGTGTGTGTGTGTGTGTGTGTGTACACACACACACACACACACACACATATTGAAGGACCCCAAGGCCCCAGGCCCAACATTAGGAAAACTAACCCCTGTGCCCTGAAGCTGCAAGATGTTCCCTTACCCAACCCCCATGTCAAAACCCCACCAGCTGCACGTAGCACTTCAAGTCTCGCACAATGTTACCACAAGATGTTCCATATAGATAACCCCAGAAGGGCCAAACTTGAGCAAACAGGGTAAAAACAGGAACTAAAAGGACAGGATGCAATTTTATGTTTTTTCTGAGAACTAAAGTGGGAAAACAAGTTTACCCCCCTAGGTGACTCAACTGCTGAATTCAGAGGGACCAATAGGAAGGCTGTTGCTGTGCTAAGCTAAAAACTAACCCCCTGCTCCCTATAAAAGATCTGTGCCCTAGAGCCCGGTGTGCCAGTTCACCGAAGCTCCGGCTGAGGTTTCGCTGAGCACCCGCAGGCGCCTGTGTAGCAATAAATCGCCTCTTGCTTTTGCAGCCAGTGCCTCGTGCGTCTTTCTTGGACAGGGAATCGGCGGGTCTTTCAATATATTTTTAAAAAGGAAAGTTATTGCCTTCAAAGTCTGTTTCAAAATATGATGTAATCATGAAAGAATTGACTGTTAATGCCATCTGAGATATAAATATCTAAATGACTCCCCTTTAGGTAGTAAATATGCCTGAAAACACGCTGCTGCTGGGAAAGGCAGGCCTCAAAAGAAAGAACAGAGGGGGTTTCCATTATCTCTCTCCCCTTAATAAAAGGATCCAAAGACTTTTTAAGAAGTCTATGTTAGAATGGAACAAATGTTTCCAATTAACAACTTGGTTTCTATCTTAAGAAGCTAGAAAAAGAAAAGTAAATAAAATCAAAGGAAACAGAAGAACAGGAATAATAATAAAAGTTCAGAGTAGAAATCAATGAAATAGAAACTGGGAAAACAGTGCAGAAAATAGATAAGACCAGAGCTCATTCTTTGAGAAGATCAATAAAAATAAAGTTCTAGCCAAAATAATCAGGAAAAAAATACAAAAGACACCACCTACAAACAAAACAAATGAAAGTGGTAGCATCACGGTAGATACGTGAGGATAATATGAATATCAAGAGTAACTGCAGGAAACACTGCGTGACAACGTCAATGAAATGGTCTCATTACTGTAAAGAACATACATTACAAAAATCCACCCAAGAAGAAATCTGCAGTCTAACCAGTCTTATGTCTACCAGAGGAACTGAATTTGTTCCTGAGCACCTTTTGACCAGGAAAACTACAGGCCCAAAGGACCTCTAGGGTGAATCTAGCAAGCATTCAAGAAGTGAATATTACCAATTTCACAGTCTCCCAGACCAGACTCTTCTGAAATTAATGGGCCATATAAGTATGAATGGTTCGGGACACTGATAAGGTATTGATTCTCTCCGAATTTCTACAGATTCAACCTTTCAATCTAAATCCCAAAATAGTGTTTGTAGATATTCACAAGTTGATTCTAAAATTCATACAGAAATGAAAATGCAAAGGATATAGGAAAACAGAATACATCAGCACACTTGTACCTCACAAAGAGGGAAGGAAAAGTAATGAAAGAATTCACACTGAACGATTCCAGCAAAATGAAGCTGATGAACAAGGAAAGGGAATGTGCCTTACAAACAGGAGGAACTCGTTACCAGGAAGTCGAGGTGAGTCCCTCTCTGAGGAGAGATGGAACAGCACCCTGCCTGACGCACAGTCAAGCCTGCAGCATGAGCCCTCGTCATCCGCCGTGGGGTGTGTGCCCACCTGGCACTGGGGTGAAACCCAGGCCCACACGTGCTCCACCATGGGCCACACCCCAGCCCTCTATCATGCTCTCACTTACGTTATGGGTTCAGGCAGGTTGCTGCCATGGTAAGAACCTGATCATTATTTAGACTACTTGAAAACTGGCTTTTGGACTCATCTGGAGGTATGAGTGGGCAGAACCTGTACACTGAGCTGCAAACTCTGTAATCCTGAGTACCCTTGTCACAAACCTGTGTTTAGGTGATACTGCTTCACCCTCAGGGACACTGAAACATAGCACAGGCTCCTTAGGCCTGTCTAGCTTACTGATGAGGACCCTTGGTTAAGAATATTGATGAAACCCCCAAATTGGTGGTAAAACACATTTTTCCAAATGTTTCTGAGACTTTTATATCAAATTAATTTAGCCCAGATTTAAACAAGAGAATGACTATAATTAACAGATCTACACTTAGCTGCATCACCAAATGGAAGATCACATGATGGCCCTTAAGCTTCCCCAAGGTGGCTAGCCAGGTTCTTGAAGACACACCACCCTCACCCTGTCTTCACTTCCCTAGTCCTAGGAGCACGCTGACCAGGCCCCAGAGCTCACACCTGGAGGGAGGAAGAAGCTGGATGTGATGTGGTGAGGGAAAGACTCTCTCCCAATAAGCCTTGGCAAGGCAAGCATCCAAGAGTCACCGAAATGGGGTATGTCATCATTTGATGGTTCCTCCGACTTTTCACTGTGAGGGCACAGGGACAAAAACAGGAAGATCTCTTTCAAAAGTTTAAGCTAACATAAAATGTGAAGTGAAATTACATTCAAGCACAAATATTGCAAACCAACTTAGAAATGGCGAGGGTTAATATAGATATTTTTAAGTGTGACGTTCCAGGCACAGTGAACACACATGAAGAGCACGAGTCTCAGGCATGTCACCAGGAGCACAGGGATTTCCAGGGTCCTCACAAAGGCCTTCCATCTCCCTGCTAACCCTGTGCTAGGGCTGGGGACTGCCACCCTGTCACCCAGGTCAGCAGGTGTCTTGGGCCTGTTGTCTCCCATCTCTGTTCAAGCAGAACATGGGCACTGAGCCTTCCTGGGACTTGGGAGCCTCGTTAGGGAAGTTGGAGGGCAGTCTCAAGAATGTGGAGTGAGTGAGCCAGGGAGGCCAAGAACTCGACCCGTTTGTCCATTTCTGTGGAAGGCAGGAGGCTGGCTGTTTTCTCTGATAATTTGACAAGTCTCAGCTGCAGTCTGTTGGAGGAATCCTTCGTAGAGGAAGATGGTGGAGGAGGTGGCTGAAGAGCATCTTAAGGTGTTGGGGGTGCAGTAATGAGGACAGGTGGACAAGCCTGTGGGCTCCTTTCTGCAGAATAGCTGCTCATCATTGTGAAGAAACTGTGTCTCTGGCTAAACATCAGGTCCTAATTTGCAGTGAGGGATCTCCCAAGTTAAAATCTGGTTTCCTAATCTCCTGAGCTGACTTATGGAAGGATCCAACCTGGGGAACAAACTCTTGGCCCATTACAGTACGTTAGTAACACCCTGTATGACAGTAGTTTTCAACTAGTTCCCCAGGGAGTGGACTTAGGTTTCTTCCTTTACTTGCTTTCTACTCCAAGCTTCAAGGCTAGGGATTGCATCCACTCTCATGGGCGGCAACACCAGCCCAGAGGGGAGTGTTTTAAAAACTTGAGTGTTCTTGGTCAGGGTGCTGCTGGCACTCTGCAGATCAGGGGGTGTTTTAACTAATCTTCAGTGAACAGGTCAATGCTGCAGAACAAAACTGCCCCTCATCTCTTCATGAGCTTCGAATGTCTCAGTTGATGAAACCTGGTGGGTAAGCTATCTTACTAACATATGGGGACACAATCACCCTGGAAATGCCTTACCAGAACCTTCATAAAAGTACAAGTGTTTCAAAATATTGTTATGGAGAAGAGTGCTCACATGAATTAAAGATACTGTCTTGAATAATGGAATAATTTGGCCACTTCATACATCCACTCAATGTATGACGAAGCTTCCAATTTCCCTTTCAGCAGAAAAGAGCGATCACGAAAGCTCTGCAGGAGCATATGGATCCAAGGGCAATGATGTGAGAGAGGAGACTGGAGACTCCTTTTAGGAGACTCAAACCAAACACAATTACATGAGCAGCCACATGAGACTCAGGGATCTTTTTGAATATCACTAATAAAGATGGCTTCTTAAAAATATTTCGTATTATTGCCAGTTCCCACATTTAAATGATTATATAGCACAATGATACAACTTCATTTTATGAAAGTTAGCTGCTGAAATTATTTATTCACTTGCAGTGAACTGTGATGCCCATCTCTGCACTCAGATAACATCCCCAGAGGTAGACACGCAAATTCTCTGCACGCTCCGATTTTACGGTGCTCCTGGTGGACCTCTGGAGAACGCTGCGTATTATTTCCGAAGTCTAAGGTCTCGGGAGCAGAATGCACACCTGGACTTCTATCAGGACCCCCTATCGAAAAACATGTTTTCCATGCTGTTTGTCACTAACCCGTCCCATGTCAGAACAAAGGCAATTATGTTGATATTATATTTGTAAATGAGTCCCAGCTCCTCTGTGAAAGCACTTCTTCATTATTTCCCCTTCAACAGTTTATAATTTTCCAAATGTATTATCTTCACTTCAATTAAGGTTATTTTATTCTTTTGCTGATCAATACAAATAATTCTCACCTGCCATTCTTTATCACAGCTTTCCTTTTTCACTCCGGCATCCGTCTGTGCCCGTGCCTTCCCTTTTCCTGGGCTTCTCCTTTGAGAATAGCTTCTGATTGTCTCGTTTCTCCTAAATCTGATGCTATTCACCACAGGTAGATACGACACCTGACAGCTTCATTCTGTATTCAGGTATGGCACTGCCAAGTCCTTTTCATGGTGAATACACACTGATATCCTTTCATTCATCTGTATTGTGGAAGGAGGCAATTACATCGATTCTCAAAAATTACATAAGTAGGTAGTTTTACTATTTGTGAATTTTATTTCGGGTTCAAAGGGCAAATCACAATTATGTTCTTTATTGGACTGACTCCAAGACTTCATCGGTTGTAAGACACAACCTATTGTATATTAAGAAATTTAGAGAAAACACAGTGCGGTTAAACCATAGCCTAACCCTCATGTTCACTTGTGGGCCATGAAGACCTTGAGCGACGGCCTCTCATACAGGCTGCTATTGACACCTGGATTTTTTTCCCAAGGAACAGCAGTGATGTTAACAATTTCTTGGTGTTACACGAGGTGTGAACTGAATGTCACAGCACTCAGTGTTGATAGTGGAACTCTGAGTTGGTGCTCGCAGGTGCTGGCAACGACAGCTGAGCCATTCTGGCCAGCGCCCACTGTGGCGCATCCACTGGAAATCACATGTGGTTCCCGGGGACTGAAATGTCAGCTATGGCAGTGCCAGAGTGGGCCCTGAGCTGATGAGCTCAGAACCAATGAGCTAATGGCACCATGTCATCTGGCTCTTTCTCCCAGGAAGCTTCAGCATGACTACAGACCTTTACCCAGGAACTCCTCAGATCACCTAATCGTGAACAGGTCATTAACTGGCAGCACAAATTATAGCTCATCAAATGCTACAAATGCCAGTGGATCCACACTTCCAGATTCAGACAGGTTCTCCCAGGGACAGTTCTGACAAGTGGTTGGGCATGTCACAAAACGTAAGGGAGAAAAAGAATACCCTCAAAGCCATGACCCAAAACTAATGCATTCAGATAGCTTTGAGGTTCTCAGAGTTAATGTCTGCAAATACATTTTTCTCCAAGTCTTAAAGAATTCAAATTCCTTTCCCCTGTCATTAGAGAAAAACTGGGGCAAGTAGAGGTGGGTGGCTCAGCACTGGTGCCCTCAGCTAGCCAGCCTGAGGGCACTGGTGCTGAGCCACCAAGACAGGAGGACCCAGGTTTCTCCTTCCTCACGCCTGCTCCCAACATGCACCTCTGGGTCCCACGAAGAGGGCACTTCCAGCTCACAGCTCATGAGAGACAACAGACAAGGCCGATAATTTCAAGGCTAACAAGTGCAAATCACTCAAACGCAAGGGCTCAACCAACCACAGCACGCCTGCTTTTAAAACTTTACATACTAATACCTGATCTTTAAAAAGAGTGCTTTCCTCAGTGATGCTGCATGTGCAAGAAACAAGACTTCAGAGATGTTCTTCAGTTTGGATATTACATCACTTCCTTTGCACTCTATTCTAATAAACATCTCTCTACAAATGTTTTTTGTGTATTTTTTCCAATTACTTTTTCAAGACCTATTTCTTAAAGGAGATTTGCACCCACACCCCTACCCCCGGAGTTTTACACCCAGTGCCAATGCAGGCCTGGACTGCGCCCACCCTTGCTGCCTGCCAGCAAGTGTTTGCCACACTGACAGACTGGAGAGGATTAAAGCAACGATTTGCCCAAGTGGACAGACCGATGTAGCACTTTCATTTTAATTTCTATTGTTTTAACTATTATGGCTGTGAGCATGTTTATGGTGTTTGTCATCTGAGACATGCTGTGTGACAGTTCACACTATTTTCACTGTGCTCACACCTATATTGATGGTGTAATCCCTTATTTGCTAATGAGATCACTACTTTGAACAGATATTTCTAGTCATGGATCATTAATAACACTAAAGGGTTAATATAAGAATACTGAAGTATAATATTGCAAATGAGAAGGGAAAGGGCTGTGAATGTCTGGCAAGAGTACTCAAGACCTAAGTAGCCACCTGTTGGTCCAAGTTCAGCACATGGCCAAGTACAAAATACATGCACCAAGTCAATGCTGTCTTGGAAAATACATTCAGTTAGGGTCCCCAATGGATAAAACTTACACTCATAAAGCATAAGCTCTGAAGTTCTCGAATTCTACACATTTGTTTTTCATTCCTATAGGAAGAAGATAAGCTAAAGATACAAAAGAACACTTGTAAAAATAAATACAGCATCCACTTGTCAGTGAGAGAACTCAAAATGAAGTTATTTAGAATTTTAAGTTAATTTGCAAGACACTGCCATAACATTAAAAAGGAAACATTTCACAAATTTAAAAATGGAGCATATTAAAATTTGAAAGAAAAGAAAAAATGAGGAGACCTGGGAAATGTGTGAAGAGATTCATAAAGGGAAAAGGTGGGAGGGGGACAAAACTGGTCCTCCCAAATATAAACTGTGTGTCATTAATTCAGTCAACAAACACGCACTAAGCCCTACCTGCCAGGCCTTGTGACAATCTGGCTGCACCATGAGGAAAGCAGGAGACTCCCTCGGGAGCTCAGTCTGCAGACAGCATTGCTTGCTGTTTGGGGAGAGTGGACACCACGAAGGGGCAGAGCAGAGGGTGCAGGAACAGGACACTGGAGTGGACAGGTGGGTCTCTGAGAGTCCACAGCGGCCAGCTCCTGTCTCTCAGGCTTCTCTCTGACACCCCTGAGGATCTGAACTGAGTCTGGGTCCCAGTTGTCATTATCCACACATTAAAACCAACAAACAAAACAAGAATGATGCGACAAGAAAAGCTGCGGTCCACCGTCCACTCGGTGGGCCCACTACCCAGGCGTATGGGTGACCCACGAGCTGGAGGCAGTTTCAGCCTCCTTTCCCTCCAGTACCCTGGCTACCTGGGAATCTGTTAGATGCTACAGAAGATTTTACCTCGCAACGATTAAGGTGCTTATTCAGTCTTCAATTTTGATCTGATATTTAAGGATTTAAGAGTTTCCTTAAATTATTTTATTCAAATCTAGTAAACACGAATAAAATCGATATCTACTTCATAACTTTATCCAAGTGCCTGTTCCCTATAAAATTTAGGATTCGGGGGAAAAAGTAACAGAAACACTGACCTTATTTTGGTGACCTATTAGTAATGGACCACTAGGTCCTTTCCGACTCCTACAGTATGTCATTAAAAGTCCAATGTCCCATCAATTACAGATAACGATTTTTATGAGCTTCACTGCAATTTCACTCTGTGGGAGGTGAAGATTTAAAACGGAAGTCATACTCATGCCTTCATCTGAGATGAAGCCGTTTTTATCACAATATATCCTGCAAAGATAATTCTTCAAAAACAAGAACTGAAACCTTCAGGATTATCAAATGTCTATCTTTCAAACAATTTGGTTCTTCTCAGTGATATAAGTTATTACAGGCTGAATGCCAGCTAAATATTAATAAGCAAGATAGAATCCATCAGCAGACAATGTTCTCTATCATTTTTACCATCACATAATTGCAATTCAGAAACTCTGTGTGCTACAATTAAGTTTGTGCTAAGTACATCAAACACATATTTTGCTTCCAGGTTGATGAGTTAGGATTTACAAGATGGGCTAAATGACATCAGTGTTCCTCCCAAGTTGCTGATGACAGGTTCACCATGTTTGTTGGTGCACCTTGATTACATGTGCCACGTTCCACATGGCGAGAAGGAGGGAGTCATTTAGTTTATTCACTGAGCATTAACTGCACTGAGCACAAACTACATCTATAGAGTGACTGTTGTTCCAGGCACCATAGGAGGTGTTACATAGAAGTTATGAATTTGTTCCCTTAAAAATGTGAGATGATGGAACCAACTTAGGTGTCCCTCAATAGCTTAATGAATAAAGAAAATGTGGTATATATACTCAATGGAATATTACTCAGCTTTAAAGAAGAGTGAAATTATGGCATTTGCCAGTAAATGGATAGAGTTGGAGAATATCATGCTAAACAAAATAAGCCAATCCCACAAAACCAAAGGCCAAATGTTTTCTCTAATATGTGGATCCTAATTCATAATAAGGTGGGAGGCACTAGGGAAGAATAGTGTTACCTTAGATCAGGTAGAGGAAAGTGAATGGGAGGGAAGGGAGGGGAAGTTGGGATAGGAAAGATAGTAGAATGAAGCAGACATTACTCTTTTAATGAATCTGCAACATGTACACTCATAAAAATGAGAAATTATACCCCATCTGTGTATGATATATCAAAGTGCATAAATGCATTCTACTGTCATGTATAACTAATTGAAGCAAATTTAAATATTACTAAAAAAGTGAGATGAACCATATTCTAGTATATTTAAAATACCACAGTGTATTTATCCCACCCGCCTTTATGGACATGGAAGTTGTTTTCAGTGGGGGCTCCTGGGACAATGGTTCTGTGAACACTCTGTGGAGTTCTGGGGAGGAGCGTGTGGGCATGCTCTCCAGCACAGGGTATCAAGCTCCTTCCCTCATTTTACGAGAGCTGGGAGGAAAAGGTATCAAACACATGTATTTTCAGCTTCCATATCTTTATAACTAATACAGATTTTAGGACATGCCCCAAATGAGAGGTGACAGTGATGGTCAGGGACATCTGACCCAGTGCCTGCACGCCTGGCCATGTCCTGCGATGTGTCTGGGATGTGCCTGGCACAGCACTCCAAGCTGGCGCTGAAGGTTTGCTGGTTCCCCGCTTCTCCTTCATGAAGTGAAGCAGGTGACGCCTCACAGGGCTGCCAGCCCTGCAGGAGTGGTCAACCTCCCAGGGGATGCCACAGAGCCGGGGACAGCTGGACGTCTGTTCAGGTGCAGCAGCTGGTATTGGTGCAGCCAGGCTGCAGGTGGCCTGGTCCCTCACTCAGCCAGTCCCTCTCTCCTGGGCTGCTGGATGTGACCAGATCCTGGGCACTCACTCACTAAGGCTGATGACGAGAGGGGAGCAGGGCCTGGGGCTGGCTGCCTTCCTGAGAAACATGGCAAGGCTCTGGGTGTGTGACAGCTCTGTGCACGCCCAGGACAGCCTGCCACAGAGCCACGGCCAGCCCTTCCTTCAGTTCCCCACCCTGCCTCACTACCTAACTAGCACTTCTGTAACTGTCACTTAGGACTCTGCGTTTCCAGGAACAGACACCAGCACACACAAGCACCCATAGGCTGAAGGCGGTGAGCTCACATAAGGAACTGGCTGTGTTCCCAATCCAGGGGCCTGCAGTCTCATCCTCTGTGACCCCCTTCACTGTGCCTGCCTCTGGTTGACGGCTCCATCACCATGCACCAGGGTGAGCCTCCTCCGTAGCAAACACCTGAACTCTGTTATTCTCAGCTTCCCACCAGCCACGGGAGGGACAGCAGCTGTGCCTTGGATATCCAGTAAATAGCCTGCTGTTCAAGATCTTTGGCCCTGCCTGAGCCATGCTTGGGGAATGTCAGATCTAACTGCCTAACTTCCTGGAACTAATGGGTCACTGTGGTGTGGGTAAGGGAAGCTGTTATTGGTCTGGAGTCCAGCCCAAAGATGGGACTGGATGAAACCCTCCCAAACAGCCTGGAGCCCATACAGAAGGTGCAGTATCCAGTGGTGAACTGTTCCCTCTAGATGGAACAGTCATGAGAAGTGTAAGACGCTCATATCCAACAGGTGTGCACATCCTCTGGGGGAAGGGCCTATAACTTTCTCCAGATTATTATGGGAGTTTTCTAATAATTAAAAGAGTTGATGATTACTGCTTTATGACTTGACGGATTCAATATACAAAAAAATCTTCAGTAACATCTCATAATAGGCTAAGTTTCAATCATCCTTACGATGGTTGAATTTGTTATTTTCGCCAGGTGTCATCTATCTCTCCATAAAGGAGTGACAGACTGTGATGCTGAGGCAGATTCACAGGGAAATGACTTAACCCCGCCAAGGCCTTTTATGGTGCCTGGAAACTGCTTCACACCTCCATGCATCTCAGCGTCATGAGGGGTGGCTTATGTGAGGAACGCAGAGTGACAAGAAACCCATCGGCCTTCCTCCCTCTTCCCTAGGAGATCCGCAGGGAAGATCGCAGAGGCTTTCATGGACAAACTGTGCCTGTCTTCCCTCAAGGGGGCTGACGAGCAGCAAGGAGTGTGTGTGTGTGTGGGTGTGTGTGTGAGCAGCACACACCCCCAACCGCTCCCCGTGCCCCGAGGAGAACCACAGGAGATGCTTCCTCACTGCACCCAGCCAGATAAAAGGCCAGTGTGCCCCCTCCAGAACATCTTCCCTGCCCAGTCACTCCCTGCCAAGCCTGCCTCTCTGCAGGAATGGCTTCCCCTGCAGCCCCCAGGGATTCTGATCCAGGATTAATAAGGGATTTAAGCAAACTGCTGGGCTATTTCTCATCTTGGACTAAAACAACAGGAAAGGAATACAATGGGCAGCTAACTTGGAGCCGGTGAAAGACTTCAGTGTGCCCAGGCAAGATGAGCAATGGACCCAGAAAAAATCATGGCGCTTCCTTATCCTGACTTGCATGGGTGATTTATTAATCTGCATTTGAAACTCCCTCTTTTAAAATGATTCAGGGAGCACACCTAAGTGTGTGAAATGGTCCGGTCCTCATCAACGTCTCCTTGACAAATGTTTCAGGAAAGAATGATACTAAATATGCCAGGGAAATTTATCATGGCAATCATTTTTCAGTTTTCTTTTTTATTCCTTCTTTAGCAGTTAGAAGTGATATTTATTTGCTTTCTTCCAAGTCCAGGGTTATGAGAAGACAGCAAGGGTTGATCCCCCTCACAGGAAGACAACCTGTTCAAAGCCTATAGCCATTGCTTCCTAATCCAGGTGGAAACTTGAACCAGAAAAATCATGTCCTGGCCACCCCAACAACTCTTTCTCAAAAACTCACCCGAACTCTCTATTTTTCTCAAGAGCAGCTGAGGAGAGAACTGCTCCTTACTACCTCCACAGCCTCAGAGTTATTTTCCAAGGCCACCGTTGCCTCTCAGTCACAATACTCTGCCCATCCTAGGGCCTGCTGGAGCTGTGGAGTGCGCCGACCTCAGAAGACTGGCTGACCCTGGACCCATTTCTGCATTAACAGGAGAAGGCTCTGCAAGACGGCTCCTCGAGCGATCCTAGCCTCCGTGTGCATGAGACACACCCCTCCTGGGGCTCTGCTCCTGCCCTGAGCCTTCCCTCTGTCTCCAGGAGGGCACCTTCCTCTGCTCTTCCCCTAATGCCACAAAGTTCATTAGGGGAACTAATGAACTAACTTCTTATATGCTGTAAGCCATTAACATACTATCCTTTCATTTAACTCTATTTTGAAATAATTTTAGCTATATTAAAGAGTTCTGAATGTTTCTTATTTTTTGAGAATCTCCATACGGTTCTTCACAATGGCTTTATTAACTTCTATCCCCCTTTCTCCATATCCTCATTAGAACTTGTTACTTCTTATGTTCCTGATAACACTGCTTTTTTAAAATTTTTGATTTATTTGTTTCTATGTAATTATTTGCTTCTGTTCTTTATTATTTCTTTCCTTTTTATATAAGTTCCCTTTCATCTTTTTAAAATATTTTATTTGTTCTAATTAGTTGTACATGACAATAGAATGCATTTTCACACACTGCACATAAATGGAGTCTAATGTCTCATTCTTCTAGTTGCACATAATGTAGAACCACACTGTCATGTAATCACATATGTACACAGGGTAATGTCGGATTCACTCTACTATCCTTCTTACCCCCATACCCCTCCCCTCCCATCACTCCCCTCTACCTAATCCAAAGTACCTGTATTCTTCTTTAGCCCCGCCCCTTTTTGTGAATTAGTATCTACATATCTGAGAAAACATTCTGCCTTTGGTTTTGGGGATTGGCTTATCTCACTTAGCATGATATTCTCCAGCTCCATCCATTTACCAGTAAATGCCATAATTTCATTTCTCTTTAAGGCTGAGTAATATCACCGTGTGTGTGTGTGTGTGTGTGTGTGTGTGTGTGTGTGTATATATATATATATATATATATATATACATACACATATATACATACATATACATACACACCACATTTTCTTTATCCATTCATCCCTTCATCCTAGGTTGGTTCCATAATTTAGCTGTTGTGAATTGAGCTGCTACAAACATTGATGTGGTTGTGTCATTGCAGTATGCTGATTTTAAGTCCTTTGGTTATAAAGTGAGGAGAGGGATAGCTGGGTCAAATGGTGGTTCCATTCCCAGTTTTCCAAGGAATCTCCAAACTGCTTTCCATGTTGGCTGTGCTAATTTGCAGTCTCACCAGCAATGTATGAGTGTGCCCTTTTCCCCACATCCTCGCCAACATTTATTGTTGCTTGTATTCTTGATAATTGCCATTCTGTCTTTTCTTTGCCTGGTTTCTGTCGGTTTTTTTTCCCAACAAAAGCCTTCAATAGATTACCTTTGACTCTGAGCATGGTTTTACACAAAAATTTTCACATACTGTATTTTCATTTACTTCATTTTTTTCAGTACGAGGGGTTGAAGACCACTGACCTACACCCTCCTCACCTCCTCCCCCTTTCTTTTTTGGAGACTGGGTCTTGCTAAATTGCTAAGGCTGGCCTCCAAGTCGTGTCCCCTCTGCCTCAGCCTCTTGAGAGGCTGGCATTACAGGCTAGTGTCACCACATATTTCAAATTTTTAAAATATTTCTTTGAAGCTTTCTTACTGATGCATGGGCAATTTAGAAATGTGTTATTTAATTTCCACAACTCTTTGAGGATTTTCCAAATACTTGTTATTAATTTCTAGTTCAAATCCCTAATAGTTTGACATCATATTTTACATGTTTTCTATTCTTTTAAATTTGATAAAGTTCATTTTATGGTCCAGGACATGTTCCAGGTGCCCTTAAAACATGATGTTTAATTTGCTCTAGTGTGTGTGATGTTCTATAAATGTCATTAGTTAAACTGCATGAATAATGTTCAGTTCCTATAAATTCTTACTAATTTCATGCCTATATATGCACATATATATTATTTAAAATCTATATGTTGTGAGCATGTGTATTATTGTGAGAAAGTAAATTCATTATGCAATCACTCTGCCTTATGTGTTATGAGGCTCTGTTGTCGGGTGCACGCATACCTAGGACAATGCCAACCTGGAGAACTCCCCCGTACCATTGTGCAATGTCCCTTATCACCTCTGATATTAAAATTATCTTAAAATTCATCTAGATACTCCATTTTTCTTTTAGTTAATGATTGCATGACACGTTTTACACTATTTTTCTTTTGACCTATTTGAATCTTTATACTTCAATTGGATTTCTTGAAGAAAGTTATAATGTGGTTTTCATTTTAATCCAAACTGAACATCTTTGTCCTCTGTAGAAACCATTTTATATTTAGTAAATGCTAATAATTTTTGCTCTGGAGAGGTCAGTTATCTTTTTGAGCAATTAAATGTAAGAAGTATTTTACTCTTTCTCAAACATTTCTTATTTCACTGAACCAGGTTTTGTATTCCTTCGGTCGGAAGAGATCCCTTTAATATCCTCTTAAAAAAAAAAAAAACTCTTTCAATGTAGGTCAACTGGCAAAAAATTTTTCTCCCTCTTTTAGTTTGTCTGATGATATTCCCAGTTTGTTGACTTTTTTCAGCATTTAAAAAAAACGATACCTTGTGGTCTTCTGCCTTGCACGTTCTCACAAAAAGTCAAGAAGTCTGCCGTCATCTCACTTGTGTCCTCAGGTGCCTTTCTTTTCCCTGGATGCCTGGGGCTTCCTTCCTCCCTTGTCTCCAGCATTGGTACATGGTGCTAGAGGGTTTGTCTGTGCCCTTGTACAGGTGGTACCATTATTCGTTCTTGTCTTGGATGGGCTGTCTTGGAGAGGGCGATTCTCAGCTAACATTTTTTCAAACATTTCTTCTCTCCTCTCTCTCTCTCTCTTTCCCGTTCAGGGTTCCAATAATGCCTGTGTTAGACCACTCTGTGCTACTCCACTTCTCACTGATGCTGACTCTATTTTGTTTTTCTTGACTCTTGTGTTTCACTTTTTGTAACTGCTATTATTCTACCTTCATATCTAGTGATGGCTACCTTGGTTATGAGCAACTGAGGAGAACCAACTACATCCTATGAAGGTGACCTGGGTTTAATTTCAGGATATCCATTTGACTCTTCTTCACTGAAAGTTACCTTTTCTACTCACGCCTCAGCGTAATGTTTCTGAGGTTCTGCTGGATGGCTCTACATGCATTTTATCTGAGCCTGGTTCTTCGCATGGCTCTGTCTCTTGTATTCTTGTTCCTCACACTCTCTCCTTGTTCAGAGCTGGGTTATTAGTGTTTTGCTTAGAAATTGGCATTTCTTTCCTTCTCCCAGGCCTTTGGGTAGGGGTTTGTTTTAATCTAGTGAGGACTTGCACTGGGTTTTGAGATTTATTATATAGCAAGGAGCAGTGAAATGAGGAAGGAGAAGTGTAATTTAATTAGGCCTTTTCAGTTGCTATTCTACCTTTATCAAACTGCCAGCTTCAAATTCACGCATCAACACGGCATGTTCAGGATATTCTTCTTTGGTCTAACTTGCCTCAGCTTGATGGCTTGACCTGGGTCCTGTGTCCTTTGGTCCTGGCAGTATGGCTACCCCCTCTCAGCTCAGTAGTAAGTGCTCCTCCCCTCTCAGCTGCAGCTTGCCACCCTGCACGCACTCCTGTCCACTCCCTGCAGTAGGTGTCTTTCCCATGTCCATGCCCAGTTGCAAAGGCAGGCAGCAGGGCAAAGGGCAGCAGTTCCCTTGGTAGGTCTGAGGGAGAAGAGTCCAGGCAGGATTCAGGGATTCCATGCCTCTCCCACAGCTGCCTTCCCCTCCCTCAAGCCTGCAAGGAAGTTCCTCTGCACTCTTCCCAGTCTTTCCTGCGAATGGTGGAATTACAGAAAGACCAGGACTTCCAGAGAACATGAGCCCTGTCCTTCCCCCACACAAGCAGGCCCAAGGGCCTGCGCCTGACCACCTCCAATCACCTGCTCTTTCAACTCAAATTTCCTGGCTAAGGTCTGACGATACATGAGTCAGGTCTGCCAGAAGTGTCCATGTCCCATGTCAGCCTGTGGATGGGTTAGCTAGCTGACCTAAGACCTCTTCTCTCTTTCTACCTTGTCATTAGGTTATGTTGATTTCCCCGTCTCTCAATCCCCTGAGAAAAACTGCAAAGCGACCTCACAGCTTAATACTTGGAAGCTGATGATGTCTAAATGTCCTAAGATTACCTCCATGGACACATCCAGGGATGACAATATCTGCCTCTAGACTGTCCTCCCTGGTCTTCCCTGTAGTAAATGAAGCCACAGTGACTCTGATCATGACAGAATGTGAGCGACTCTCTCGAGATGCACTACTGCTTCACAAGCACCAGAGGCTGACCAAGACTGCGTGGGACAAGAGATACAGTAATCACCCTGTTTTAACCATTCTGATGCCTACATATCTTACCCAGGGCAACTTAAATATATACAACAACAGAGACATTAAGAAAAGAGAAACGGGAACGATAGGCATGGGAATTAAGATATGCAACTATCATAGTTTGTGGGTAGTCTGATCAACTATGCAGAATCAGCAAAATTAATTGCTAGAGCGAATGAGAGAGTTATAAGATTAAGGTACAAGATCAGCTAATGAAAACCAGCGGCTTTTCAGCCAACAGAGGAGAGCCAGGATTTCTAGCAGGACCATGAGGCTGGCCAGGGCTGCTCCAACAGGGTGGGAGGAACTTTCACACAGAAGCCACTTTAACTAACACCCATGCGACTCTGTCGTGTTAATTGATTTACTTTTTCTACCATTTATCAGGCACCTAGTGCTACGATGAAGCTGTTAGTCTCAGAATCTGGGCGTGAAGCCAGGATCTGCACCTCCACAGACGGTTAACTGCAGGCAACTGACTTGGGACCCCAAGTGCTCTTGACACAGCACAGTCCCATGGGGACCCAGAGGCTAAGTGAAAGCACATGTGTCCTGGCACACAGGGCCCCATCTTTCTCTCGCCCTTTTCTTCCCCGATTACTGACAAGGACTGCATTGTCCTCTCCCAGGTCATCGCACTTAACCAAAGACAGTTAAAATTCCTTTTCCACAGACTTACACATTATTTATTTTAAACTCCATTCTCCTATTGTCTAAATACTGCGTTAGTGATCCTGTATTAAGCTTCTAGCTCATTCCCCATAATACCAGACACACATCCCAGTAACGCTTTCCTCCTACAACCCTCACCCTTCCAATGACGAGCCTCCTGCTCAGGCACTGAGGTAGGTTTGCCGCTGTGAAAAGGGCTGTGTTGGTCCCAATCTCCTCAGCCCCATGCTCCTCAACGTGGCCTTCCCACGCATCCTCCGTGCACCTGTTTAGTATTCACTTCATAACGTGAACAACAAACACAAACATGGGGGGCTCTCCAAACAACAGTGCTGCCAAGGAATTGCGATTTAGAGTGACTTCACGTTAAAAACTCATGGCATGTTTGTCCAGAACAAGATCTTGAAGTTTCCCTAACATCAAATACAGATATTTAAATGCCAACTGATGTTTCTGGAAGTTAGGTAATCTGTAAGTTCAACACTTGAATGTTCTGTCCCTATCTTCAAAGTGCATTAAGTACAAAATTTATTCTTTAAAGCAATAGCTATAATTTTACAGGTAGAAGAAAAGTGAGTGTTCTTTTCCTGCTCTGCTCAATAAATGGGAACAATCACCTCTTTGGCATCGCTTAGACTTATCAAGTAGGCACTTCTGAACATCACCCACTTCCTGCTCCTCTCCCCTTCTCCTCCTCCTTCCCGAGCTGGTAAGTGTCATAGTGACATCTCCTCATTTGTAATAACACATGGTTCCAAGACCACAACAGGCCATTTGGCCTTCCCCACCCATCTGTCTCTCAAGTCTCCTGGAGTTATGGATCCCACACCCAATAGATCACAGTGACAGTTCATAGCTCCATCACTGACTTTTAAAATTATTGTGTGGAATCTGATGCGGATTGGATCAAAATAGATGCATTAAAACAGTCATAGGCTATAGTAGCCACCCAGAAAGATTAAGTGGTTGTCATGATGTCTTGGTGAATCATGTTCTAAAGCTAGAGATCTCACTGAGGAAGAATCACTGAAACGTGTGGGCTAGGAAATACAGCTTTTTTAGTCTTTTCCTTCAACAAGTTATTGTTTTGATATTGTTTTAACTCTACTGTTACTAGTAGATTTTGGAGGAGCTGCCTCTATTGACCCAAGTCAAACTCAGAAAAGAGAAACTCACCATACATGAACATGATGAGATTTATTCTTTTCATTTTAGTAAGTTGACGTCATTAAGCAATAAAGATTTCTAAAGAGAAGTTTCTAAAAGCCTGTGGGTTCCTCATTGTCTAGATTTGCTCTCAGGGCTCCAGCGTTCAAAGTTCTTCTGCATCAACATCCGTGAATGTCTGATGAGCAGCCTCTAATGGCAAAGTTCTCTCTTTTGTTCCAGGAAGAAATATATATATATATATATAAAACTACAGACTTAGCTGCCAAGGTTTTAATGATGTCGCTGGGCGGATGAGCAGAAAGCGTATTTGGAAATAGGATGCTCGTGTTGGCAGACCTCTGGAGACACCTCGGACACAAACGCTTGGTCCACTGGGAGAGGCGGGGGATGCAGGTGCTTGTCCACGGCCAAAAAGCCAGTAGTCAGCCCAGCTGATGGGAAACCTAAGCTGCTTCTCCCTACTTCAGTCTTCCTTTCCTCATAAATGCCACCTGATCGTTCACGGAAATAAAAGCCGACTTAACAAACTAACACAAGGGTCATTTCCACAAAATAAAAAATTCTACCAGTTTGTCCTTCGTATATGACCCAGTGCAGTGTACAGTACTCAGAAAAGCAGTGGGACCCTACACTCCAAGAGTGGACAGAGGCCAGCAGCAGCCACAGATGAGAGAGCTTTTTAAGAAATGCAGACTCTGGGGCTCCCCGCTGGACCAACTCATGCGCCTCTGAACAAGAAGACCCAGGTGACTTGTGTGAACAAAGACATCTGGGAAGCAGATGGGGGGTCGGCAGCAGGGAAGCCAGCCATCCAGAAGCTCCCTTCCCCTGTGCCTGGGCACGGGGCAACGGCACACAGTCAGCCCTTCTCCATCGGGACAGCTCCAAGGCTGCGGCACATCCTGGAACCAAGGGCAGGGGGGACTCCCATGAGTTACATTTTTCCTATACAATTTGTTTATAGAGTAGAAACAATAAGAGATTAACAATAGACCATGATAAAGTCACACTATGAGGGAAAGCAGCTGTCACTCGGGCAGGAGCACCGTGACAGCCGAGAGGAGCACAGAGGACTAGTGGGTGGGCAATGAGCGCACCGCACTCATTAAGGGATGACTCACACCTGGGCGAGCGGGAGTGGAACTGCAGGAGACTGCACCCTGCTACTAGACTGGAAGGCAACCTAAAACTCAAGAATTGTTTATTTCTGGAATTTTCCATTTCATATTTTTGTTTCATGGTTGACTGTGAGTCACTAGGATTGTGGAAGTTGAAACCACAGGTCAGGGTGGACCACTGTCCTCAGTGTGTAAAGAAAATGGAAAGCTTCCACTTTGGAGAGGCTGCAAGTGTTTTCCAGGTAAAGCCTGGTGAGTCTCAGGTATAACGCGGGGTCCTCCACCACCCAGCAGAAGCCCCACTCCTGCCATGAATCCTTTTCCATCACTTGAGACTGAACACACAGACACTGGACTTAGCTCTAGCCCTCTGCACACACAACCGGCTGACATTGCTCACCCACATCTTCCTATCTCAGCTTCAGCCAAGGCACAACGGTGAAGCACTGTAGAAATGGCTGCCAGGTGTCCTACAGCCTGAGTGGCCTCTAGGACTATCAATAAGGGAAACGGCAAACAGGTACAAATTGGTCAGCACACATTACAGCACCCACCGGAGAGGGAGCTTCCAGCAGGGTGAGGGGTGGGCTTCTCTGGCCTCCCCGTCTCTGGCAGAGGAGGGGATGGGCAACCAATCAGGACAGGGAAAGGCACCATGTCTCTGGGCACAAGCCAGGAGGTAGGTGTCACAGGACCACTCACAGGGCTTGCAGCGTCCTCCTGCGCTCTGGGGGACAGGGTGCCTTGTGAGCATGAACAGCAGCATCTTGACCCCTGGAAAGTGCCCATGGGGGAGCTGAGGGGGAGCTGGGAGCAAGATGTGTCTGTTGCTCTGGTGACGGCGGGACACGGGCTGTTCTCATGGACCCCGAGAGGACAAGGCCACTCTGGAAAACATTCCACCAAGGCAGCGACAAGCAGAAGCAACAACAGGGAGCAGAGGACGAGTGGCAGTGGTAACGCAGCAGGAGCAGTGGCTATGCCATCTCAGTGTCTGGTCTGGGCATCTGAAAAGTCCCCCAAGGTCCCCATGAGGAAAGTGTCAGCTGAGAGCACTCATCCCGTCCACTGAGACCCACCACCAGAGTAAACGGTAAGTCACGTAACACTAGCTCCTGGACTCCTGCTCCCGCTGACCGCAGACTTGGAGAAGTGAGAAACTGAGGCGAGCACTGGGAAGGCCCAGGAGAAGCCTCTGTCCTTCTGCAGGACAGGGGTCCAGGCCCAGAGCAGGCCCAGCACAGCCTCCTCCTGGAGAGAACCTGGAGTTAGGGACACTGCACTGGGCGGGTCTGGGCATTACCAATTTGTAATGCAAAAGCACCAGGAAACGCTATAATGTCTTAAAAAGCCAAGGTAGTTCTGGCTAAAACTAGTCAAAGGCTTGTTTTGAAGAGAGAGCTGGAGAAAGAAAAATCAAGTTGTTTCATGATTGTCCCCGAGGCCACCGCAGTCGGTATAACACTGATGAATCTGCTGAAGGGTGCAGGTCGTGTCCAGTGCTTACTGAAGCCTTCAAGGTGCTCTGTACATAATACATCATTTTTGTTAGAGCTCGTTTGATTGCAAAAGAAAAAAATCGATACCCATACAAAGTAGCTCAAAGAAAAAGTGAAAGTTAAAAAGCAAGCAAGAAAGCAAACACCAGACAGACGCATTGTGGAGGTGACCTGGATTTTCCGAGCCCCTCTGGGCAGTCTAGGCTCTTGCCATACTCCCACCCTGGACCTCTACTTAATGTCACAGAAAACTTCCAAACCTACTTGTCACAAAAGCCCCAGGTCCAGATGTAAACCACATTAGTGAATCCAAAAGATTTCTATGGACGCTTTTCTGAAAAACAAGCTATAACACAGCAACCTTTCTATTCTGCTCCCAAGTGCATCTCCAGGGTGCCGGCAGCTTTTTGTTGCTATTCTCTTTATCTCCTGCCATGAAGGCTACAGACACCCTCCACTTGTCTGATAATTTCAGTTTCGGTGAGCTCTGTGCAATAATAACCAGTAAAGCAACCGTCATCTCCATTCCTGCTTAGAAAGCGATTCATAATTCAGTAATTTATTTACTTGTTTTTCTGGACAAAAATCAGGCGCTGGTTCTGCCTTACCTGGGAATTCATTTAGTGCTCCCTGTGGCCCCACAGCACACCCTCAGGCCCTACCCACAGAGGAGACACATCCCAACCGTGCATTCCTCCTGAGAGTATCTGGCTGTCCACTTTGAACCACTTAATCTAATGGCTCCTGCACCTGTCCAACTGCTGCACTCAACAAGCAGTACCTTGTGGTCAGGGAACACATCTGTAGCCAGCTGGGTCCCAAGAGATGGCAGAGTCTTTCCTGAGCTCAGCCTGGCTGCAGAGCTCGGTCAGTGGTCTCACTGGGTAGCAGGGCCCAGACAAATGCTCAGTCATCTATAGAACCCGAAAATAAGCTCTGGCTGCTGAGGGTCAATATCTACTAGCCTGTCCAGGATCACAGGCCAGACTCAACAGTGACTGTGTGCTGCCAAAGAATACCTGCAAAAGCCAAAAATGTGGCTTTTTCCATACACACACAAACACTAGTGCAAGGACCCTGGGACTGCAAAGACGCAGGAAATCAAAGAAACTATGAAGTCTCCAACAGTGGACCCTAAAGAAAGAAACCAACAAAATGACAGAAAAATAATTCAGAACAATCCTCTTAAAAATGTTTTGTGAAGTTTAAACTGGGTGTAATGGTGCACACCTATAATCTCAGAGACATGGGAAGGCAGGAAGATCACAAGTTTAAGCCCAGGCTGGGCAACTTAGGGAGACCTTGCCTCAAAATAATAACAACAATAAGAAGAAGAAGGGCTAAGGAGGTAGCTCAGTGGTAAACAGCCCCTTGGTTCAATCCTAAGTACCACATAAAACCACAAAACACACACACACACACACACACACACATACACACATACACACACAAGATGTGTGATAAAGAACTAGTTAAATAAACAATCAAAATCCTAGAGGCAAACAATATAATGACTAAATGATAAAATGCAATAGAAAGCTTCAGTGGCTTTTTATGATCAAAGATAGAGCATTTGAATGACTAATAATCAGGAACATCTACAGGAATCAAGGTACATCATTAAAAGACTCAAGTTATGCATAACAGTAACTCAAGGAGAAAAAAATCAGAAAAAAGGTCCAGAAGTAGCATTTAAAGAAATAATGGATGAAAACTTTCTTGGCCTGAAGAAAAAATGTACTATCTAGGAACAGGACAATATCCCATCAAATTCAAAATCCCATCAAATCCTTCACAACACATAATATTCAAAAATCAAAGAAAAACTTCTGAGAGCATCATGAGACAAGAAATATACCACATAGAGTCCCATTACAGCCATGAACAGGTTCCTTGGCAGAGACCCTGCAGACTGGGAGACAGCGCAATAACACATTCAGAGCACTGAGGAAATCACTGCCGAGTGCACCTGACCATCAAAGCTGAGTCTCAGAAATGAGGGAGAAACACAAAAGCCACATGAGCTCATCACCACTAGACTTGTATTATAGAAACTGCTCCAGAGAGTTCTTTAAACTAAAAGAAAAGGCTTCTAGTTAATAAATATGAAACTCAGGAAAGCACAAAACACAATGGTACAAGTAATAACAATCAATATTCAGAACATTGCAGGACTACAAAAGTAATATATTGTTTTATGCATAGCATGAGGTTAAAAAATCAAAATTATTAGTGAACTCTACAGCTAAAGCAAATCATCAAGAGAGACATACCATAAAATGATGTCAATTCAGGTATAACAAAGATAAAACATGGAGGGAGAGTCAAGTGTCCAGTTATTGTATAAAAAGTTCTTATTATCTTGAAAAAGGCCACAGTAAGTATATTACAAGCATAATATGTTCTATTTTAGCCTCATAGTGATCAAAACCAAAAATCTATAGTAGATACACAAAACAACAACAAAAAGATTCAAAATATAACAATGTAAGAAATCACTAACCATGAAGGAATCCAGCAAAACAGAAAGAAAGAATCTACAAAGAGAAATTTTTTAAATGGCAGTAGTGAAGTCTTTACCTGTCAAAAAATCACATTAGTGGGCTGTGGTTACAGCTCAGTGGTGGAACACTTACCTAGCATGTGTGAGGCCCTGGGTTAGATCCTCAGCACCACATAAAAATAAAGAAAATAAAGATATAAAAAATACAATAACATTTTAAAAATTACATTAAATGTAAATGGGTTAAATTATTGAATGAAAGACAAAGTAGATCAATGGATTTAAATAAAGATCCAACTATATGTTGCCTGGAAGAGACTCACTTTACCATTCAGGACAAACAGAGAGCAAAAGTGAAGGGCTGGAAAAGTTATTCCACGGAAATGGAGACCAAAACAGAGGGGGCAGCTGTGACTTCACCAGGCAAAATAGACTTAGGTCAAAACTGTAGAAAGCAACAAAGAATGCTATGGTGTGATGATAAAGGAGTGCACTCAGCAAGAAGATATGACAGCTGTGAATACATATGCAATGGGGGACGAACCTCAGTATACACAGGATCTGAAAGAGGAGGGACTGCAGTGAGGCAACTGTAGGGGGATTTATACACCAGCTTCACTAACACAGGTCATGGAGATGATAATCAATCATGGAACACTGGATATGAACAGTACGTTGAACAAAGCAGGCCTAACAGACATTAAAAAAAAAAAAAGTCTGACAGCAACACGTTCTCAAATGCATACAGAACATTCCTCAGGACAGAGCCCATGTCAGGCAAGATCAGCCTTAGCAAATTTAAGACTAAAATCATATCAAGCACATTGCAACGGCATGAAACTAGAATTCAGTAAGAGGAGGTACTTCTGAGAACTTACAAGGCACAGGTTTTCGGGGCAATTAGTTGGCTAATTAAAAACTAAAAGAGAAGGGTCTGGGGTTGTGGCTCAGTGGTAGAGCGTTCACTTAACATGTGTGAGGCACTGGGTTCGATCCTCAGCACCACATAAATATAATATAAAGATGTTGTGTCCACCTATAACTAAAAAATAAATATTAAAAAAAACTAAAAGAGAAATTTAAAACATGTGGAGACAAATGAAAATAGATGCACAACACAATTTATGGGCTGCAGCAAGAGGCAGTCCAAGAGGAAAGCTTTTTGCAATAAACGCCTGCATCAAAAAAAGAAGAAAAATCACAAATAACATGCCCCTCGAGGCAACAGAAAAAGAGAAACAAATTAAGGCCAATGTCAGAAATTAGGAAATTGACACTAGAAAAACAATGCAAAAGTCTAACAAAACTGAGAGTTTAAAAAGATAGAATCAAAGCCTTTGGTTAACACTAACCAAGAAAAAGATTCCAAAAAATAAAATGTTAAGTAGCATGTTACAACTGACACAGCAGACAGTGGAATTACAAAAAAAATCAGGAGACTACTGTGTAAAATAATGCACACAAAACCACATAACCCAGAAGAAGAGCACTGATTCTTAGACACATACAACCTACAAAGACTGAATCAAGAAAAGATAAATTGGAACAAACCAAGAATGAGTGAGGAGAAAGCCCAGGGCTTGACGGCTCTCCAGCTGACGTCCAGAGGGACTAGCACCAATGCTCCACACACCATTCCAAGAACTAAGCAGGAGGCCTGCTTTTAAAATCTTTTAATCAGGCCACCACTCCCCCCATATAAAAGTCAGCCAGGACAACCCACTCTGACCAAAGGACCCCAAAAGAACAATTAGAGGAGAAAAGGTTTATTTGGGGGCTGTTTCAGACTTCTCAGTCCACAGAAGGCTGGTTCCATTCCTCGGGGCTCAAGGTGGGCAGAACATCACGGGGGGTGAGTGAGCTGGGGACGAGCAGGGGGCGCGGCACCCAGGAAGCAGCTAGAGTCCACTTTCAGATATGTCCCCCCCCCCCCGCCCCGTGACCCGCCTCCTCCAGCCATCCCTCCCTGCCCACAGTCACATCCCCGGGGTCGCTAATGAGCAGAACTCGCTCTCTGCTTCCTTCAGCACATTCTTCCACCATAATGTCTGCTTCACCTCAAGGGATCTGACCCTGGGATGGCTCAACATTCACATCCCAATAAATGTCACTCATTGCATCTGCAGGACATGGACAGAGAATCCCACGAATGTTTTATCAACTGCAAAAAAAGCATATGACCAAATCAACCTTCCTTCATGAAAAAATACAACAAAATCACATATAAATGAATGCAATTTAACAAAAAAGTCACATACAATAAGCCTACAGCTCACGTTATACTCCTTTCTTCTGAGATCAGTAATAAGACAAGGATGTCACTCTCATTTCTTAAATCTAAATTAAATTTAACTAATACATGAAATTGCCATGTGATGTTTTAAAATGTATACACCGTGTAAAGATTAAGACAAATTATGCACATCTATTTACTCAAATATGCACTTTTAGGGTGCAAACATTCCCACCTTTTCTTCTTTCTGAGACACACAGGGCGAAATCCTCGCCTGGAGTCTCCCGGGGGCAACAGGCAGAGTGTCTTGCTCTAATCTGACTCAGCTCTCACTGAAGGACCTCTCTCCACCCCTCTGGAGCCTGTGATACCCACCCTCCTACTCTTCACTTCCATAGGATCAGATTTCTCAGGTTTCACGTGAGTGTGACTGCACAGTCTTTCTGTGCCTGGCTTATCTCCCAAAACTCAAGGACCCCCAGTTCCATCTGCGCTGGCGCAAATGATGGTGTGTTAACACAGTGCTGGGTTAGGGTTAGGGTTAGGGGGTCCTTGATAGAAAGCAAAAGAAAGAAAGGAAAGGAAACAAACAAAAAAGAAGACATGAAACTTCTGCTGCTGGATGGCAACAGGGCCTCAAATACACAAAGCCCCAAAGAGTCCCCCAGTTACAATTGATTTTTAAAATTCAACAGTTGCAGGATATAAAGTCAACCTGCACAAACCAGGATAACTTCTCTGCACTTTTAAGAACTTTCTGCAAAGAAGACCAAGAAAACAACCCCATTGACAGCAGCTAGAAAAAAAGAAACCACTTAGAAATACACTCAACCCAGGAGGTGAGGCCTGTGCCCTGTAAACTGTAAAACTGAAAGAAACGGAAGAAGACACAAGTAGATGGAAAGACAACCTGCGTTCAAGGACTGGCAGAATTCACTGTTCAAGTGTCTGTGCTACTCAAAATAACCTAGAGTCAAGGCAACCCTATCAAAATCCCAGTGTTATTTTTCATAGATACAGTAAAACTGTGGCAGAACAAAGGAACCCTTGGCACTCAGGAGCTGACAGGCCATGGCTCTGCAGGCTGCCACGCAGCAGCTCTGCTCACTGACACTTCACCCCAGAGTCCTGCAGCAGCCGCGGGCACTGTGACAGATAACCACGGGAGCAGAAGCTGAAACAAAGCACCAGGGTCAGAAGAGCCCCCTTTCGGCTTGGTGCAGTGGAAGTCCCTCAGCTGTTGACAAGCTTGTACCTGTGTAAGGAATGTAAGATGCACCCTCCAGCGGAACTGCACCAATTCCCTGGCCTTGATGGGCCCCAAACTGGCTCAGGTATTAAAGTAAAAGCCTGCTACCCTCGGGGCTCAGACTTTGGGGATTATCCCTCTGGGCCTTGGTACTGCTGATAAAGTGTTGTGTCCAGATTTTGTGTCCTGACTCTCATTCCATGCTAAACAATCCTACAGGACCAGGAAAAACCCTGAATAGCCAAGGCAATCATGAGCAGAAAGAAGAACACTGCAGGCATCACACTACCTAATTTTAAATTATACTGCAAAGCAACAGTAATTTAAACAGCATGGTAATGACATAAAAATAGACACATCACCAATGGAAGATAAAAGAGAGCTCAGAAATGAACCCCCACACTTGCAGCCAACTGATTTTCTACAATGGTAAAAGGACCGTCTCTTCAATAAACAATGTCAGTAATTGTTGAACATCCATATGCAAGAGAACAAAAAGCCCAACTCAAATGGATTAAAGACTTAAAACTCAAAGAGCTGCAGGTGTACATAAACTATTTGGAGAAAACATAGGAGAGAATTCAACCTAACATTGGTCTGGGCAATGATTTTTTAGATCCTTCGATCCCAGAAGCTGCTGATAAAGATCATGATTTACACATTTTCAGTTGGAGCCATAGAGACCTGCACAGGATCATCCCATTTCCTTAGTCAAAGAGAAAAAGGAAAGGAGAGATAAGAGCTCTCCTGTTATCCTTAGTGACTTCCATTTCTGGCCAAAATGGCTAAGTGGGGACAGACTGATTCTCCCTCCTGAAAAGTGTCCTGCAAATCCGGAAACACGTCGAGACACAGCCTCCAGGAAAGAAGGCTCCGGGTTTCTGACAGACGGGAAATGAAAGAGCAGAGCCCGAGCCGGCCTCAGCTTGCTGCCGTGAAGTCTCCAGGCCACGTGAATGACGGGAACCCAGAGGGGCCCAGGTGATTCCTGAACTGAAGAGAAGGAGCAGGAGTGTGGGCAGAAGGATGCAGTTTACAGTCCTCAGCTCACAGCGAGGGGATGCAGGAAGGGACACAGCAGGAAGGACAGGCGCTCTGGAGACCTGCCAGGGGTCCCCTGGGAATGTCAGCTCCATTCACAAAGCCACACCTGTGGGAAACTGTGGAAGAGAGGGAAGGAACTAGAGAGCAAGGACCCTGACCCGAAGGCAGGGAACAGTGCCTTCCACACACAGCTGGTCTACACAACGGTAGGACCCAGAGACACGGGGTGCACAGAAGGGGCCTACGTCCTGGAGGGGGACAATGGGTCCTAGAGAGAGCACATTATTGGTTCCATGTAATAAATCTTAAAAGTAAGATGTGAAGGCCGAGTGTGCCTGATTTAAAGTGTTTAGGACCACAAGTGTTTCAGATTTGGGGTTTTGGATTGTGCAATATTTGCATAGACTTTACCAGTTGAGCATCCTAATGTGTAGATTTGAACCTAAATGTCCTGACATCTAAACATTTTGATTATTATATCTGTGCTAAACACATTCCAGATTTTGGAACATTTTAGATTTCAGATTTTTTTAGATTAGGGGCATTCAACCTGTATTTTCAAGTGACTTAACTGAGTTCCAGAAACCATTCCTTGGAATATGCAGAGGAAGAGAAATATCCAGCATTTGCAAGGTAAAATTCACCACCAAACTGGCATCTGAGCAAACATCACCAGGCCTGAGAGGAGGAGGGGCGCACAGAGTTAGTCAAGGGGGAAACTATCTATTGAAGCTGAGCCAAAACTGACCCAGCTTTTAAAATCAGCAAATATGAACATAAGAGTCACGAGAGCTGTCCTTCATACAGACAGACTAAGTGAAAACATGAACCATACTAAGATCCAAATTGAAATTCTACACAGAAAAAGAATTACATGCAAGATAAAAAAAGACGCTGGCTGGGATCAACAACAAATCAGTCATTGTAGAGGAAAATGCTAGTGAACTTGAAGAAATAAGAAGATAAATAATTTAAGACAAAACAGAGGAAATGGAATTGCAAAAAAACAACAAAACATCGGTGACATTTGTGAAATTCCAGCAGCTTAATATATAAGCACTTGGAGCCCTGGGAGGAGAGGAAGATGACTATGTGGAAAAATATTTGAAGAAGTGCCCTCAAATTTCCAAATTTGATGAAAAAGATAGACCTACAGTTAGTTATAAAAATCTCATTAAAGCTCATGCACAGGAAAAAGAAAGAAAATCACTCACAAGGCACCCAGCAACCAGATTATCTAAAACCAGTGATAAAGAGAAAATCTCAAAAGCCCCCAGAGAAAAGAAAATTGCTTGTACAAAAAAAGAAAGATAAAGATGGCAGAACACTTATTGTTATTAAGAACACGAGCCGCAAAATCAGTGGAACCACATCTTTAAAGTGCTGAAAGATAAGTCTGTTGACCTAGAATTTTACAGCAAGTAAAGATGTCTTCCAAAAATGAAAGTGAAAGATTCCAGACAAACAATGTGGAGAGAGTATCCTACACCACCTAAAACTACTACTAAATTAGCAAAACAGGATTATAGTTAACAAGCAAATGATGGAAATAAAATAAGAAAAAGTTCTTCATACACATGCAGTAGATAAAAAGGAAAGGGGGTTAAATAACAGATGAGAACAACAGAAAACAAAAAGAATTTTTTTTAAGAACAGAACTGTATCAATAATAACATTAAATGTAAATGATCTAAAATCCCAAACAAAGGCAGAGATTGTCAGATTGAGAAAAAAACAACCAAATGCCCTATAAATAAACAGATACAAATGAGTTGAAAGTCTAAGGATAGAAAGATATTACCATGTTAATATCAATCAAAAACAGCTGAATGTCTACGTTAATATCACACAAGTTCAGTCTCAATGCAAATGATATCACCACAATAAAGCCATTTTATAATAACAAAGTAATCAATTTACTAAAAGGTAGAAATATTCTAGACATTTATACAAATATTGATGTGGCCTCACCAAAAACAAAAGAAAAAATCCTTAAAACATAAACTAATAAAGGTGCAGGAGAAAGACAAATTCACAATTCCAGTTACAGATTTCAATAGTTCTCTTTCAATTTACCAAATAAATAGGAAGAAAACTCATATAACTGTAAGAGACTTGAACAATGCTACCGCTCGTCTAGATGGGATTAACATTTTGAGGCATGCCAATGAACACCAGTAGAACACACGGTTTTCAAGTGCAGTGGAATATTTACCAAGATAGACCATATTCTGAGCCACAAAACAAGTCTTAATAAATTTAAAAATATGCAAGTTGTTCAGCTTGTTTTCTGATTACAAGGAAATTAAATCAGCCATAAAAAAGTAGCAAGATTTCTGGATACTTCCAATGATTTGGAAACCACTAAATACTTTATGTGACTCATAGGTCAAAAAATAATACACACTTGTGGGTCAAAAAAGTAATACAAAGGAAAATCAGAAATTATTTTGAACTGACTTCAAGTGAAAACACAACATGCAGAATTGTCACAAAAGGAAAATTTGTCACTAAAGCAACCCACTTACTGTGGAATTGATCATGCTAAATATCCATATTAGAAAGGAAAAGCTTAAATTAATGACTTTTGCTCTTACTTTAAAAGTAGGAAAGAGCAGTAAATTAAACTCAAAGTAAAGTAACAGAAACATTAAAATCAGAGCAGAAATCAATAAAATAGGAAGAAAAAGAAGCATAGAGAAGAGTGAAGTCACAAGTTAATTATCTCAGAACACCCATGAAACTGCTGATTCTGGTCAGACCAGCACTGTCCAGGCTCCCTTCGGGAAGTCTTTTTTTTTTTTAATTTTTTTTTTGTAGTTGTAAATGGATAGAATACCTCTATTTGTTTATTTTTATGTGGTGCGGAGGATCGAGCCCATGCTAGGCAAGCACTCTGCCACTGAGCCACAGCCCAGCCCCTTCTAGAATTCTTACAGTCTGGTTTAACATTTGTAGTAATGATCCACTTGAGACACTATTCTCACCCAGTGGCCAGGGTGGAGCAAACTTGTTTATTTTTCCTGCATGCAGATAGCCACAGTGTACCATTCTGCTCTCTAAAAGCCACTATGAAGAGAACTAAGAGATCAAGCCACAGATGAGAAGAAAGCTCTTGTAAATCACAAATATGACAAAGGAATTTACGCAGAACCCTCAACTCCATAGAATACGAGCAAGCCACTTAATTTGTCACTTTTTTTATGGACTCTTCAGCAAAAAGCATGAGGCAGGTGCAAAGATGCAAACCTCATTAGCCACTAGAAGAGTCCAAGGCTACACTGCAACAGGCAAGCCCAAGCCTGCCAAAGTGGCCCCTACTTGAGACTGAGCCTTTTGAGTGTTGGCAAGGACTTGGAGGAACCAGTAGCCTTATACACTGTGGGCGACATGGAAAATTCTAACACCTTGTGGGAAATAGTTTGACAGATTAAATGTTAAAAAGTTAACCATACCTACCACATGACCCAGATATCCCACTCCTAGGTATCTACCTGCCTTACGTGAGATGTAAGCTGTGTCCATGAAAGACTCGTACATGGATGCTCACCACAGAATTACTGACAGCAGCCAAGAGGTTGAAGTGCCCAAACCTCCATTAACAGCTAGACACCAGGTGGGAGAAGAACGGGATCACAGATGACTTCACAACAAAATGAGTGAACTATGGATACACGTCACAATGTGGGTGAGTCTCAAGATGACGACAGTGAAAGCTGTCAGACAAAAATGAACACACCCTTTCCTATTGCCATTCATAAACTGTGAGAAAATGGAAAGAGCATAGAGTGATAAGGAAACAGGGGAGCCTTTGCCTGGGAAAGGAGCAGCCAGGGAATGGAGAGGGGAGCCACACGCAGAAGCAGGAGGAGGTGCTGGGAAGGATCCCTAGGTTCATCATGCTGACCACTCACAGTGCGCGCACACACACACACACACACACACACGTGAAAAGACGTGGCAAACCATACAGTCTGCACGCACAATCACAACTCAATGCAGTTCTTACACATGATTTTCCAGTATCTTAAACATGTGTTTCATAAGCCAAGCTGGGGGAGTCTTTTAGGGGGAGTCTCATTTTGAAGCCACAAATTGTGAATTTAATTAACTTATAAAATTATGCAATGAGTTTGATTAACTTATAAAATTATGCAATGAGTTTTTTTCCCACTCATTAGAAGTGAAAAACAGTAAGCAAGTGTGCCTGAAAAGAATAGCCCAGCTGCTGGATGCACCCTTTCCTGAAGGGTTTCCTAAGGTCACTGCTGTTACACCACCTCTGAAGGATCCCCAGCTTTGGCTCTATGTGAAGAATATTCTACCATTTAACTATCTTTGCTGTCTATGCCCTGGCACCCTTAATGGTGTCAACTGTGCTGCTTATGGCTCTTCCTAGGGTTAGAGCACCATGAAGTAGAGCCCAGTGCATGTCCTCAGCTTTCAGGTGTGCAAAGGCTCAGAGAGGCAATGGCTGGCCATCAGGAGGCCCAGCTCAGTGAACGCTGGGTCTAGTGCACTATTTCTTCCTTCCCTGTCTTGACTTCCATGGGTAACCCTCCTGGGGAGCTTTTCCCCATCTGAACGTGTACAGTTATGAGGCCTTGCAAGGGTCCAGGCTTCTGAACCCTTTTACTTAAGAAAAATACACAGCTGCTCTGGTGCGGGCATGTGTTGTCAGACGTAATTGCAAGGTGCTGTGATATCTAAATGCCTTGTGATCTCTTAATACCATATTTATATCTTTCATTAGAAAAGGAAGACCCAGATACAGACAGAACCTACACATTCTGTACACTGTATCTCTATGGGATGAAAATGATAAAACTTTTGAAAGCCTCAAAATTATGGGACAAAGATGAGGGAGGAGTAGCATGACTTCCTGTCTCTGCCTGTTGACTAACCACAGATTTCCAGGGCCAGGATCAGACAGCATCTGATCTGGTGGTCCTGCAAAATCCCAGACAGTCTATCTCCACCACAGAGTAGGTATGAGACCACTCCTTGAAACCCACAGGAGATCTGACGCAGAAGCCCTGCAAATATAAAAACCCTCAGATGCCATGTCCCTTCTGTACCCATACTACAGTGGTACAGTATCTGCATAGATTCTACACACATCCTCTCACACACTTTAAATTGTGTCTAGATGACTTACATAACACAGTGCAAATACTATGGAATTAGTTGTTTTGAAGTCCTCGGTTCAGGGAACAATGACAGGAAAAAAAATCTGTAAATGTTCAGATTAGCTGCAATTTTTTTCCAAATAATTTTTGATCCACAGTCAGTTAAATCAGTTAAATGGATATAGGGCCAATGAATAGGGAATACCAACTGTGGTGCACTGGAGGTACAGCTTGTTACTTACAAAAAGTAATCCAAGAAATAAAACCAGAAAAACAATTACTACTCATTTACTGCTTTCTATTCCTGGAAATTAACTTATGCAGGAGTTTATATTCATTTTATGTATTTTACTCAAAAAACAAGGACAATTAAAAACTTTAAAACCAATAAAATGTAAAGCCAAAATATCATAAATAGATTTTCACTAATATCCTGGAAGTCATTAAAGCAATTTATGTTTTATGCATTGCATTAAACTTTCTAAAAACCTTCATGATGATTTAAGTTCTGGGTAGTAAAATGAATTTACATTTTTTATTTATATGGGTGCCTTTTCCTACTTCTTTTGGAAATAACCAACCAAACAAGTGAGGTTCTCATTTACTATGCAGAACAACAGTGGGTGAGAAAAACTGAATTGGACACATCCTTCCCGTATGCAGAATTGGTGCAGTGACCTTCGGGCTGGTTCACCAGCCTGCACGAAGCCCAGAGTACGTCAGAAGTGGCCCTTGACACCAGGCTCACATGGAGAAGAGAGCCAGGAAGCAGCCTGGCGTAACAGCAAGGGCCAAGAACTGGGTGTCAGAGGATGAGGATTCTCTCACTAACCAGCTCCATTTTTTTTGGATCCCAGTTTTTAAGAAAATGAGGGGGTTGAAAGAAATGACCCCTGAGGTTAGACACTGGTTCTAAATGTGGCCTTTAGGGATGGAGGATTCTGTAGCACAGGAGGAACTGGACACTACCCCAGAAGATGACACCGACGTGGGGCGGGCAGAATGGGAAGCCTGGCGCTCAGAAGAGAAGGCAGCTCAGAGATGGTGCGCGGAGGCGTCAGAGCAGGTCTCAACTTAAAACCAACCCCCCCCCCCAAGAACGATCCTGTGCCCCTGGGGTGTGGGGGAACCCTCCTAAGGGAACTCTGGCTCCGTGACATCCTGTGGCCGAGGGGCACTGGTTCTGGAGCTGCGTGTGTGAGAAAGGAGACAGAAAGGAGCCCTGCTGTGGCATGCCACCACCATTACCGTCACAAGCCTCAGAGAGCTTGTCCTGGCCAGGGTGGCCTGGGGGCCAGTGGCCCACTTGGTCATGTGTGGGAGGGACTCCCACAGGAGGGATCCCGTGCCGAGCTATGTCTGAACATTGAGACACTGTGGACATCAGAGGGGTGCCTGTGTAAGTGATCGACAGGAGCTTGACCACCAGTGTGGACCAAGGAAAAGCATGGACGGGGACGCAACGCCCCAGGAAGGCCAAGGGCTGCCTGTGAGGAGGAAGCAGGGAGCAGGGTTGTAGAAAAGGGTGACAGAGGCCATCTGGAGAGAGGGAGAACCGTGAATCAGATGTTGCTTTTTTTAAAGTATTTTTTAGTTGTAGAGGGACACTTTATTTTATCTATTTTCATGTGGTGCTGAGGATCAGACCCAGTGCCTCACACGTCGCAGGCAAGTGGTCTGTCTCTGAGCCCCAGCCCCAGCACAGATGTTGCTTTTAATAAGAGGGAAAAAAGGAACAAATGAAAACCATCAGATGATCCAATTGATTGAAAAATGTGATTTGGAGACTATGACACCTCAGGAAAATGAAGGGGGGCAGGAGCAGAAGAGGAGACGAAACAGAGACCGAGTTTCTATCCAAAGAAAGAAAGGCCCCCCAACATGAGAACAAAGTCTTGACGGGAACACAGGAGATGACAGCAATGTTGGAGGAGGGAAACGGGTGAACCGTTCTCTCCTGGACGTGGGACAAGGCGCAGGAGAGCAGTACTCTTGGCTGAAACACTTGGGGTCAAAACAGCCAGCTGCAGAGCTATGTTAGAAACCCCACCACCCGCCTCGAGACCAAGGAGAGAGCCCGCACAACGGTCTGACTCGGCGCTGGACTCACTAGGGAAGGAAGCAGGGAGCTGCAGGCCAGGGAGGCCTGGGTTAAGCTCCTGTTGAACACTCACACAGGCGAGCGACACATGTGGAAGTCCCCGAGAAGAGCCCAAGGGTGGCATATTCTGGGGAGAAGAGCAGCAAGGCGAGGAAGGGACAGGAGCTCTGAAATCGAGAAACTGCAAGACAGCCTCCCAGTCTATGTGCAAGGCTCCCAAGGTCCTGGTTGCACCCAGAGTCACACGGAGCTGGGAGACTCCAACCACCTCAATAGGGGCAAAAGAACAAACTGACATCTGAGTTGCCAATCACTCCCTAAGACAAGCAACCAGCAAAACAGTAAAAAGATCCAGAGTTTGCACAACCACAGTCATCATGTCCAGAATATGTAAAATTATCCAGCCCACAAAGAAATACTAAAATGTGGCCAGTACTGAAAAAGAAAATACAGTTGACATAGAACAACTCCAAGATGACTCAGATGTTAGAATTGTCACGCAAAGATTTTAAAGTGGCATCATAATTGGGTCCCTTAATTAAAGGAAAAAGAACTGTAATCCAGAGACTCGGGAGGCTGAGGCAAGAGGATCAAAAATTCAAGGCCAGCCTCAGCAACTTAATGAGATCCTCAGAAACTTAGGGAGACCCTGCCTCAAATTTTTAAAACATAAACTTAAAGGGCTGGGGTTGTGGCTTAAATACTTTAGGGCTGGGTATGTAGCCAGTGGTAAAGTATCCTGGGTTCAATCCCTAATACCGAAAAATACTAAAAGATCTCATGATGAATAAAAACTAGCAAATTCAAGCAGGAAAACAAAAAGTATAATAAAAAGTGGAAATTCTAGAATTAAAAAAGCAATATCTGAAATAAACCCAATAATGTGCAAACAGCAGAATGGAGGAGACAGGAAGGTCACTGAATGTGAAGATTAGGGATCAGAAATTGTATCCAAAGACTGAAAAATAATTTGCAAAAAATGAGGAGTCTCAGAGGCCAATAGAACAATAGGAACTTTATAACAGATGTATAATTGTCATCCCAACAGATTAAGAATCGGATCAAAAAATAGGCAATGGCTGCAAATCCTCAAATAAGGTACACTTAAAGACTCAAGATGATCTCTGAACTCCTAACAATATAAATAATAAGAAAACCACGTCCAGGCACATAGCAGTCAATGACTGGAAACCAAAGACAATGAGAGGGTACTGAAAACAGACTGAGAAAAATGGCACAGTGCAGATAGGGAACGACACAGCAAACCACTTCCCTCCCTCTCACAGGAAAACCTGACACCTAAGACTAATGGAACCCCATCCCTGAAGGCGGAAAGAGGAACAAAATCCTGCCCACTCAGAACTGTTATGGGGGTGGGGGGATGCAGGGGGGCTTGCTCATACTGTTTCATGAAGTGCCTTTCTACTGGCAAAATGACTTCCAATGGTACAGTTTTTCCCTTCATGCCCTCAAGGGAAATGGCAGACAGGAAAGGCACATGGCCCGCAGGCCCCCCTCTGCTGCCCTGTCCTGGGGTGAAGTCACTCTAGAAGTACAAAGTGAGAGACTCAGAAAGTTCTCGGAAAGAATACCCCAGAGCTGGCAAGAGTCAGCAGGCCTGGGCACCAAGCCTGGCGCTGTGGAAAATGCCCTTCGTGGTTGTGATCAGCTTTAAGCCAACACCGGGGGGCTTTTTCACCACATGAACCTGTGAAGCGCCAGTGTTCTGGCAATTCACGGGCAGAAAGTCATGCTGTCCCCAAAACAGTGCCAGGTGCTGAGCACTGTCCCACCTCCTTGCCCATGCGAGGCTCCCACGTGGATCACCAAGACACAGTGATTACCAATCTCGCCATTTATAGAGGAGCACCTGGGGACTCCTCCACCCTCCCAGGACTGCAGCAGCTCAGTCAAGACAAAACCCAGTTCGCGGTCTCACGGGTGGTGACAACAGCAAAGGCCCCGCGGCAAACCAGCACAGCCTGGTCTGTTGAGACAAGGGAAGGCTAGGGTGAGAACTAAAGGTGCCATGTTAAACATTCGCTTTCACCAACAGAAAGAACAGTCTTTGATCTTTACCCTCAGGCTGCTGTGCCTGGCTGTGCGTTAAACTGACAGGGTCTTTGCCGGCTCAGAGGGAGTTGTCGCTTGAAAAGCTGGCGAGCAAAGGAACCTCAAAAGGAAGAAGGTGCTGAGAGACCTGTTCTGGTGACCATCACTGTCGGATGGTTTAAATGAGGGATCCACCAGTGGGTATTATAAATTTATAAATCAGTAGACAGTAAAATTGTGTGATATGTGTGCAACTGTTTTCCCAAGAGATGAAGAATGGGGAAGAAAAATATTTAAAGAAATAAGGATGCCAAAAACCTCCAAATATGGCAAAAGAATTTAAGGTCTCAAGAATTTTACCTCCAGCAGGATAAATAAACCCATGGCTAGGCACATCCTAGTCAAATGTGGAAAACTAAAGGAAGGAGGAGATCTTAAAAGACAGAGAAAAGAGCAAACAGGCATAAAATATCAGTTTTGAAGAACTGAGATAAAATGAGGCCTCTGATTATACGTGATGTAAAGACCTTTTTGTGTTACAAATATATATATTGAACTTTTCCCATATCTCGACAACTTTGTCCATGCTGGGCATCAAGCTCTATCCCATAGTGACCTAGACTCTGCCTGCTAAACAATAATGCAGTGCTACATAGGTTCTCCCGAGGGTTGGGTAAGATGAGGCCATACTCCAGTCACTTTTTCCAGATCTATAAAGAGAAATTAAATCAGGTCCTTTGTCACTTGCTCCTTGCAGGATCTCTAGCTTATAACCATGTGTCTCTCTACAAAGCCCACATTCTAAGGAGCATACCACCCTGCCCATGTTCTCTGGGACCTGCTCCTCAGGAGCGGACTGTCTAGGAAAGGGGGTGACGGTATAAAAAATAGCTGGTATCCAAACCTGTGCACTATGTGCCGCAGTAAATGGAAGGGATAAAGTGAAGTCCTCCCATCCCTGATTTGGGGAGTTCCAGAGGAGCGTGATGCCTCTCCCTGTGTGGCAGGTCCTGCTGTCAGCCCCACACGTGGATTGTTACCTGAACTTCACAGTACGTCTACAGTGAAGGCCCCATGAAACTTGGACACTGAGGCTAATTTATCCACGATGACACCAGGTCAGTTGGGTTCCAAAGTCTGAATTCTAGACAGCTAGCTCTAGGTGTCCAGAGGCTGGAGAGACAACCTGACTTATTGCCTAAGGTAATGCAGACCACAAGCTGCCACAGAAGTTTCCTCTTGAAACCTGAGACTGAAGGAAGAGCCTCTGCTCGGGCTGCCATTATCTTTACCTGGGTGCCTTTGCTCTGTCCGGGAGGTAAGTGCAGGCTTCCAGCGCTAAAGTTCCAGTCACATGTTCAAACTTCACATGTTTTCATAAAACTCAATTTGGTATCCTTTGCTCAAGAATGGATGCCCCCTTTTAAGTTTCCAACTACGACGTAGGAAAGTTATCCATCAGGCTGTGGGCAGTACCCACTGTCAGTCTAGCCTCAGCTCTTTGGAGAACAGCCCTGGTGGTTGGCCAGGACGTGATGAACACCAGCCCCTGTGCCCAGCATAAAACGCAGCTGGGGTAAGAGCACGCGTCTCGAGGGATATCTGAACTTACCCACCCCATGTGGCTATAACTCCTGGAGTTTTCTTCTCAGGAGCAGTGACTCCTGCCTATACCAGGGTGACAGTGTGGGCAGTTACCCTCTGTGGTCCTTAGCAGACTGCCCCACAGGCAGAAACTAGGAAGCTACAACAAAGGCCTTTTGCTTCTCATGTCTGAGGCTCGGTGTTCAAGGATGGGCCGAGCGGTAACACATCTAAGTGCAGCTAAGGTCAACCATCCTGTAACCAGTGGAAAGAGAAAGACAAAAAGTGCTTTTCAAGAAACATCAGCACAAGAACAAATCACAATGACATGGCCAGTTTCAAATGCTTCAGCAGTAATCAGCGGAGGATGAGACAAGTCAAAGCGAGCCCAGCCAGCACAAGTTCCCGAGAGGTCCCAGCCTTCCCCCAGGGAAGGCTCCAATCCAAACACCAGCTCCCAGCAAACTTGTTTCAAACTCCTAATGAAATAAACCGGCATTATTGAGGTTGATATTTTAATTTAAAATGTTGCATCCTAAATCCCACATGATCTTTCCAGTATTCTCCAATGTAAATTGTCCACCGGCTGCTGCCTTTGTGTCCGTCATTCCCCAGAGCACCCAGGGACGTCTGTCCCCCATCATTTCCATTTCCAACAATGCCAATGAACCACAATAACCTCCAACACAAACTACAAACTTTGAAAGCTAACTACACATTGTGTGGATTCTTCTTTGAGAAAAGGAATTGGCCTTTGTTCTCTTAGCTAACAAACAGCCATGGTCTCACAGTCAGCAATGGTCAGTCACCATAGATCTTAAAGCACAGCAAAGAGGCAGTGGCTAGAAGTGGGTTAGAACGAAAGTAACGACCAACTTTTCATTTGGGTTCTCAGTTCTTGGAACTTCATAGAGGCTTCTGTTTGCTAAATGAATATTAATGGTGACTGTATATTGAATTAACGTGAGTCCATGGGCCAAGTTTTGGTTGGACACTTCACGGATGCACAGGGCAATCACCGACTCTTGATGAACAGGTTCTCCAGTACCTTCTCAGTTGTTGGTGTGTGTTCCAACACTTTCCAGAAAGGTTTATTGGTGTCAATACCCTGCAGTCCAATTCTGCCAAGAAGCCACTTTAACACAGGAGCCAAAGGCAGCTTTTAAAAGAAATTACTGGATGATCTGCTGAACTGCACAGATATCTACACTACATAATCACTGATGTGTGAAACTTTATTATTTTTCATTTAAAATCGGATAATGTCAGCTACTATGTATTAAAAAGACATTTCCTATGGATATTAAATAAAGTAAATGTGAAACATGTAACTACTAGAATCATAGTTAATGAGAACAGAGATCAGAGATATGACTTCCTGATTCAAATATTTCATCCAAACCTAATAGCAGAAGGAAATGCTGGCTATTACTCAGCTGAAAGTATTCAGCCCTAAATCCTCATCTTACATAACTGTACCAGACCACAAGTTCCTTTATCCCTCGAATGGATACAACATCATCACTCCAACTCCACACAAGCCCCAACCCTAACAAGTAGATATTAATGAGAACATTTCAATATGCTAATAAACATGCAACTAGAAAGCATACGCAGAAATAGGTGTAACGTAAGACAAAATACTAGAGCACAGATTCAGGTTCCACTTTCTGCCTTTCAGATTTAAAAAGAAAATACAAACACTCTAAAATATTTTAAAAGGACATTGATCCATGTATTGCTGTGTGACTTTCCTATGTAAAAACCCAGGTAAGGAATTTCCTTACAATTACGACCTAAATCAAAGCCGAGAAAAGCGAGAAGACAGGGGGATGGTGGGCAAGGCCCGGGAAGGCTGGGCGGTGCGCAAGGCGCGTGGGCGAATCGTGAGCTCTTTTTTTCCCGCCTGGAAGTAGACGTGTCCAGTATTCACGTTCCCTGCACACTCTGGCACTGGAGGTGCCGCAAGGGTTCCTCAGTCATTGCCCGTCCTACTTTCTCTGGACCTCAATAATTTCCTGGAAATAATTCCATGCACAAGTTGGTCCATTAAAGTTAATGAAGCACGTGTCCGCGGTGCGGAAAAGAGCTGCCTCCTGGGGGGAGCCCCGCGCGCGCTTCAGGTACGCCTCCTCTGCAAGCTCGCCCCCAAGGGATTTGCACCCTCGACCCTCACCAGACTTCTCCCCCGCAACTCGTCAACGGGGAAACAGCTGTGTCTTCCAGACCTGCCCAGGGTAGCCACAGGCAGGTGCCCAGGCAGAGCAGGGCGGCTGGCTGTGGGTCCATTACACATCTCACATCTCCCAAACCCCGGCGGCCGAGCTGAAGGAGCGCGCCTAGGCTGGGACCCGGCTGGGACCCGCCGGCAGACCCGCGTCTGCTCTCACCTGCAAACTGGACCCTCGCCCCGCTCTCCAGAAGAGCACAAGCCCCCTCCGTCGCGGATCCCTTACCTTGTGGCCTTTCCCGGGGGGACACCTGATGTTATTGGAGGCTCCAGCTGTTTGATTCATGTCCAGAGGAAGTTGGGGGTTCCGGATTCGCTACCTTGAGAACTTCTCGGCGCGTGGGCTGGCTGCACAGGTGCGCACCTCTGGTGAGGTGCAAGGTGAGTCCTCCCTCTCCAGGTAGTCGCGGCGAGGGCGAGGGCGAGGGGAGTCTTCACGCTGCGGGTTTCTGTTAGGCTCCTCGCCTAGGGACGACAAAATCCGCAGCCCCGCGCTGGAGGAGAAGCAGCTGCCTGGACCCCGGAGGGAGCCCGGGCCGGCGCCAGCGGCTCCAAGGGCGCTCTGCCCAGGACTGCCTTCCTGGGAAACAGTCCAGGACTCAAGACCAGAGGCCCGAGCAAACCCAAAGGAGCTCAGAGGAGGGGCGAGGAGGTGTGTTCGGGAGCCGGGTGTGTAGGGCTGAGCTCTTCCCTGCGCAAAGGGAGGGGTAACCCGCGAAAGCCCAGAAAGAGCCGCGCGCCCTCAAGCGCTCGCGCCACGCTGCGGGGCAGCGCCGCCGCTGCGAGGGACTCCGGGGCTGGCCCTCCGCTCCCGCACGGACCTTTGCCAACCCCTCCACACCCCCAAAGGCTCCAGCGGAGCGTAATCAGAGCGGATCCCGGCACACCCCTCCGCCGTAGGGGTTAATTGAGACCGGCAACTCCGAGGCGCGGGCGCCCACTCTGGCTTGCAGCGCCTGCTCAGGGCTTCAGTCGCTAAACCTTCTCGGGATGGTCGGGAGGTGGCACGCGAGGCCCTGCCAGAGCCACCGCGCAGGCGAAGGCGAGAAAGTTGGGGGGGGGGGGGGCGGAGGAGGAGCAGGGATCCTACCCGGGATCCTTGGCACAGTCCCTTCAAGCTACTGCTGAGGGATATAAGCACCCTGTCCGCGGGCGGACGCTGTGCGCCAGGAACCAGGTCTCCTTTGGGGCGGCCCCACCTGCTGGACTCGGGCCTTATTATTATTTAGTGGAAGGCAGCAGGGTAAATCTCCTCCTTGTGCAAGAGAAGTCTTTGCTGGTCCCCAAGGCTTACCCTGCCTCCCCCCGCTGCCGGCCCTGCGGTTGGTGGGTTGGTGTTTTGCCTTGTCTTTCTTCTGGCAACTGTGAAGTTATGATCTAATAAGGCAGCATTTGGACACAGGTGGAAGGAATATTGACCTGTGAGGAAGAAGAAAGCAAAATCAGGAAAGAGCAACCGCTTCATGAAGACTGCATTGCAACATTGCAGAATGAGTCTGAATGGTGATCAGCAGCACATTAAGATACAGCCATATTAATGAGCATAAGGTTATTTTTTTTTTAGATTTTTTTTCAGGCAGAGAGAGCTGAGTTTAAATATTCTGGATGGAAAATCAAGGCATGTAATTCAACGTCTACTTGCCAGACCTGATTCCTCAATTTTATCATGTGAAAAGTGCAGGAAGAAGTTGGGCTCCTGGATGAGGACCCCAGACTCACTCACCGTGCTTCAGGCACATTGACTTGGCGACATAAGCGCCCCATGGGATGCCTCTTTAAGAATAAGAGGAGATTAATTTTAATTCTTAAGTTATTTGCTGCTGTTCATCATTTCTTGATGTTCCCATTTCCAAGTTGGAATAATCCCCACTTTGTGAGACACATTTTTGCGTTTGCTTGCTTCTGCCTACTGAAGTCAAAAGCAGCTCCACATTTCTGCTGGGGGTGGGCAGATGTTGGTTAGAACCCTGGCTTGGCTCCTGCTAATGTGTATCTTTGTGCAAATTATTTCTCTCAATGATTCTTAACATCTCTGAGGCAGGTGTTATAGCTGTGTTTTCCAAGTAAGAAAACCAAGGCTCAGAAATGTGGATGTATGGAGGGCCGCTGGCATAGTAGCAGGTGCTCATAAATGGCAGACATTGTTATTGCCCACCGTCTGGATTCCACCCACTTCATGTTAATCCACAGACACTATCACTTGACTCCACTCTCTCTCTGGCCGTGTCTGCTCCTGTGCAAGGACCCGTGTGGTCACGTGTGCATTTCCCACTCCTCTTCTAGACCAGGCTCTGATGTGGTGGAGGAAACCAGTCCTGGAGAATGATTCAAGGGAGCAGTTGTCAGTGGTCCAGAGAGACTTCCTATGACCTCCAAGCTGGATGGTTTACCTTGTATAGAAAACATATTTTATTAAACAAGCTTGAAAAATTACAAAGAAAAAGACAGGAAAGCCATTGATGCCTAATTGATTTTGTGTCACTTGCATAAGGTATGTTTGACTTTGACATAGTCGATTGTGCTTTAGAAAGACGAGGTTTTTTTCTCCATGCCGTGAACAGTTTTATTCCAAAAGATTCCAATATTTTGGGTTTCACTATTTTTCTTTCATTTTTGAATCCCGTCTGCTTTTTTATTGTGTTTTATTGGGTCTGTCTGGACAGATGCATATGTTAATTAGCCCTCACCCTGTGGGATTCAACCTCACCATCCTCAGAGGGGTGCTTCCTGCCACTTGGAAAGCTACCTCACAAGCAGTAACTTCTGATTTTATCACCCAGTTTTGCTTACTCTAGAATTTCATATAAATTAAATCATACAATTTGAACTCCTTCACTGAACAGCATTGATGAGTTCCATCATGTTTTTGCATATTTCACTAGTTCCTTCCATAGATGTACCATTATTTATCTATTCTCTTACTAATGAGTATATGTGATTCCTAGTTTTTGACTCTTAGGAATCAAAATGAATATTTGTGTACAAGTTTTGCTTGTGAACATGTGCTTTCATTTCTCATTAATATCTAGGAGTGGAAATCGGGGATCCTGAGGTAGATGCAGGTGTAGCATTTTAAGGAAATTATCATTTTCCAAAATGTCTGTACCATTTTAAACTACTTATTAATATTTAGCAAATAATCTGAAAACAAGAAGTTCCAGACAAAACACGTTTCCTTTCTGAGTCTCTCAGGATCTGGGATCCAGGCACAGCTTGGCCCTGTCTTCTGCTTCAGGCTCTCCCCCTCGGTGGCAATGAAGTGGGCAGCTGGGACTGTGGTCTCATCAGAGGGCTGTGCCGGGAAGTATGGCTGAGGGCAGGATTCAGTTCCAACAAGACTTTGCATGGAGCCTCAGTTCTGTGATGCTCCCTACTTTCCCTTTCTACATGGGTAGGCTTCATCAGGCAAGTACTCAAGAGGAGCCAGAGACAGTGCAGGCAAGATGGAGGTCACAGTCTGATAGCTGCATCTTGGTGTGACAGCCTTCCCTGCACTACATTCCTTAAATTAGGAGCAAGTCATTAGGTCCATCCACACCCACAGGGTGTGAGCAGCAGGAGGAAGGATCACTGAGAGCCCTGGGAGAAGCAGTCTGTCAGTCTGCCCTCCAGCCCCCACAGATCTGTGTCCCTTCCCACAGGAAGTCAGTTCACTCCCTTTCAAGTTCCGCCAAAGTCACCCCGCTCATCAGCAGCTCAGAGTCAGATTCCATACCTGGATCAGATCCAGGTGTGAATGAGGTTCCCGGGTGGCGCCCTTGGAGCACAGCTGCTCTCCATCGTTAGACCTGTGAAGGTAAGGAGGCAAGGTGGCCAGCTGAGGTGTGGCTCAGAGGTGGAGCACTGGACTGGCACAGGTGAACCCTGGTTTCCATCCCTAGTACTGAAAGGGGTGGGGTAAGGTAGCTTCTCCACCCATTCATCCAGCACAGCAGTGGGACGGGCATGGGCACTAGTGGCAGGGATGCCTGTTCAGGGGGAGGAAGGTGGGAATTCTGAACCAGCCTGCACAGGGGGAGAGTCCTGGCCTGAGTGTGTTCCTCAGGTTCTTCACAGTAGAGTTACTACTGACTTTACTGATTTTCAGGCTGACTTCTGTGGGCACTGGGCAGCTTGTGTGCAGCCCAGGCTTCAAGAGAGGGGAGTGAGGTGTGCCTCCGGAGGGCAGGTATGAGTCTTTGGTGTTCCTCTCCATGGGAGGCTGTGTCTTCTCACCCATTTATTCAGCAATTTAATAATATGGCCATGGACTTGTGGATGTTTATATTTCACACTGCGATATATAATAACGTGACCGTTTTGTTTGGGGCTAAAAATGATTCTGGCATTGGTCATTGGTGACCTTCAGTCGCTCCTGGGCACCTTCGTCCTACTTCCATCAGCATGTGTGTGCATGTGTGTGTGGTGGGTCCTTCCTGACTCTGTGGCAATATGAAGTGTTTCAGACTTATCTTTACATTTTCTGCCACTAGAATCCTCCACTTCTCCAAGGACCCAGGAAGCAGAGAAAGAGCAAGATATAATCCCCAAGAGCACACCCCTATCTCCTCCAGCCACACCCCACCTACAGTTCTACCCATTGTCCCATTCAAATTAGGAATTCATGAGGTGGATTAATCCACTGCATAGATGGCAGCTCTCGACATCTGCTCATTTCACCCCTGACCGTCTCCGCGTTGTCTCCCACAGAGCTTGTTGGGGGACACCTCGGATCCCAATCCTAACACGCTGTAGCACCCTGTTACAGTTGGCAGCCCTGAAGGTGTGGTGGTGAGGTGTGGAGGGGGGAAGCATTCTAGAACATCACAATCGCATCTCAGTCTTTCAGAGAGCTTGTGTCCCTTGGATGTAGTCTTCACAAGTGTCTCTTAATTTTATTTCCCCCGCTTAGGAGGGATAGGAAGGGCAGTGTAGTCAGAGTGTGAAAAATGGCAGGTGTTCCTCTGGAGAGCTGGTCTTTGGAGGATGCTCTGGTCAGGTTGCAGTGATTACTCTTCCTCACCCTCTGCAGAGGCCATGGTGGTGTCTTTCTTGCTCCTTGCTGTGAGAACTTGGCGTGGTCTCTGGAGGTGAAATCCACAGTGTGCAGGCCCTAAGAATGTGACCCAGGAGGCCCCACTCTCACACCCCTCCACTCAGTCTCAGGCAGGTCACCCCATTGCCTCTGAAGTGATTCCAAGGCTTTGTCTCCCAATGAGCAGAGCACAGCTGTGACTTCCTGAATTCTCCTGTTTTTGCCTGTCTGGAAACTTAATTCTTGACTGTCCAGCAAATGCTGTTGACTTCCAGCTTACCCAGGCTTTTCCTGAAGGTGTGGAGGTGTGACTTCCAAGCCATCCTCTCAAAGCTAAAACAGTGTCAGTTGGTGTCTTTTTTTTTTTTTTTTTTTGATCTTAGCTTCTCCTGTTGTACTTTTGTTTAGTATTTTCTCCCCCAATTTAAGTGTCTTGTCTCATGTTATGCCATCAGCAACAAGAGAAACCCAGGTGCCACCTTCCTCACTTCCAAGGAAGCTCAGCTGGAACCAAGACTGCTGGGTAGCCCTGTTTTCAGTACAGTTCCAGACCACACTATCACCAAGATTTTGTCATTTCATGAAAAACATCTCCCTTCTGGTGGGGTTGTTGGGAGCCGTTCTAGAAGCAGCCTACTCTAACCGCAATACATATTTTAGTAATTAATGAGGGTTAAAGCATTCAGAGTAGGGTGGCCAGCTACAATGATAAATTGTACTTTTTAATAGTAAAATTTGGAACTTATACATGTGGTAATATTCATTAGAGGCCCACTATTCAACCCTCCACACAATAGGTTGCACTATATCAGATTTGAAGGGTCCAATTCGAGGGAGCTGAGCAGAAACGTCCTCCTGCTTTCCCTTCCCCTCCACACAGCTCTTTCTTGGGACACTGGTGAGCTATGTAATCATTCCTGCATCCTGTAGGTCCTGTCTTTCAAATCACCCAAGTATCTTTTAATGACTCTTAAATTAGAGCACACACAGACCACCCCAGGATGAGCATGACAGAGGAATCCTGAGCTCTGGAAAGTACCCTACACCTACCTGCCAGCTCCCTTTCCTACCAAGAATGAGAAAGCAGGATTTAAAGCAGGTCGAACATTGGTTTTTCAAAGTAAAATGCAGCCACATATCATTGGCTTCATTTGGCTCCATTTTCTTGCTTCATAAGTGTATACTTTGCATTTCACAAAATTTCATCAGGAATGTAGGCAAGCTCAAGTGCTGATAGTGAGCATCAGAGGAAAGAATGAATATCTGGGAATAGCGCTTGCTCCAGCGAATAAGCTATGTGGTCACCGTTATACCACCAGTGCTGGGAGCTTTTGGATCCAATTTTGGGGGGGCAATTCCATGTTTCTGATAGTAAGTTTAAGGTCTGTTGACTTCTCATTCTTTCAGTAGTCCACCTTCCACACTGGGCTGAGCAGTAGCAGAACACTAAAACGTGAGGTTATGTGCCACACATTATATTCTTTCTGGTCTCGATCAGAAGAGTGAGATAGTTGTACTTTAACCATGTGCTTTGCAAACTCACATCTGGCCTTTGCAGCAGAGGAAGAGAGAGGCACAAGCAATGACCATGGACATTTTTTTGGGGGGGGGCTTACTAAAATACTGTGCATTTCACCTTTAGCCCTGAATCTGAGAGAACAGTGAACCAAATTTGTTGCCATCATTCTTGCTCCTCATTCTAGAAGAGGACAAAGAAATGCACCCAGGGTAGAGAAGGTTGTCTTAGGACGAGCACCTACCACTCCCATGATTAATGTATCACTGGAATGTGTTCACATTTATTGAGCACCGCACCTGCTAAGCATTCGATGGGTGCTTCATGGAGCTCCTGTTCCTGCAGAACATTCATTTCCACTATGTATCTGTCACACTGGCATCTAGGTAAATTCTGGAATACTCCTAAATCCAATAAGGTCATGAGAAAATTACTAGCAACTGGCTAGACATATAATCTGAAGGCTTTGTGTTCTCAGGACCTGTGACTGTAGCATGTGTATGGCTTTGATGCTTTGTCACTCTCTGCCATTGTTAGAGCCCAGTTGATTACATTGCTCCAGGCTAACTGTGAAGTAGTCCAAATTGCCCTTGGCAAACAGACCCTGAAGTCAGAAGCTGCCCTAAGCACCCTCTTCTCCAGAATCGATTCTTCCCGCCCCGAGCCGTGGCACCCCCACCAGGCCCTGGTGCTCCTCGCCTCCCTGGGCTCCCCACTGCACTGCAGCTCTGCTCTCTGGAGCTGACCGTCCAGCACCTGTGTCCTTCCCTCAGGTCTGTTTAGTCTTCTCAATTGACTACCCGACTATTTAACTTTTAGGTAATTTTCTCAAAGCCTCCCATGAAGAAAAAAGTGCCATTAGAACCTTGTGGTGGATGGTGACCAGAATAAGCGCGGCCCTCCAACCCAGGGAAGGGGACTCCTCGAGGTGCGCGATCCCACAGTCCTTCTGAGCTCCCCGTCCGGGCCAGGAGCTGATCAGCCGCAGCCTGGCTTGGCTTCCTTCCTTGGGGTCACTGAGGGAGCCAGACGCCAGCTGTGCAGTGGGACCTCGCCTGCTGCTGCCCGCTGGCGCCCTGCCCCTGCCGCCCCGGGCTTTCCTGGGGCTGCGGGCCTTGCTGGCCGCTGACCCTCCGCAGAGCTTCCTCCCGCCCCGCAGGACCGGCCTTCCTCCTCTGGCTCCTTCTCGCCGGTGACCTCCTGGCGGCCGGCTGCTCCCTTTTCCCTCACGGGGTTCTATTCGCTCCTTTCAATTGACCATTAATATGAATCCCACGTGGCGTCTGTTTCCTGATGAAGGAAGACAAGCACCTCGTTCCCGCTGTCCAGTGGCCTCCTGGTCAGCCCTAGGCCGCAATGCTTAACCTGGAGTCCGTTTCTGGGGAGAGCCCCCCACCAAGGCCTGTGAGGAGGCACAGCCTCACGGCCACCGCCCCGGGGTAGCCTCACGTGATGGCGGCAGGACGCGCTCGCGTCGCACGGGGGAGCCCACACGCGCTCACGTCTCACAGGGGAGGCGCAGGGCGCGCTCACGTCTCACAGGGTGAGGTGGCAGGGCGCGCTCACGTCTCACAGGGGAGGCGCAGGGCGCGCTCACGTCTCACAGGGTGAGGTGGCAGGGCGCGCTCACGTCTCACAGGGTGAGGTGGCAGGGCGCGCTCACGTCTCACAGGGGAGGCGCAGGGAGTGCTCACGTCTCACAGGGGAGGCGCAGGGCAGCTCACAGGGGAGGCGCAGGGCACGCTCACGTCTCACAGGGTGAGGTGGCAGGGCGCGCTCACGTCTCACAGGGGAGGCGCAGGGCGCGCTCACGTCTAGCAGGGGAGGCGCAGGGCGCGCTCACGTCTCGCAGGGGAGGCGCAGGGCGCGCTCACGTCTCACAGGGGAGGCGCAGGGCAGCTCACAGGGGAGGCGCAGGGCACGCTCACGTCTAGCAGGGGAGGCGCAGGGCGCGCTCACGTCTCGCAGGGGAGGCGCAGGGCACGCTCACGTCTCACGTGGTGAGGTGGCAGGGCGCGCTCACGTCTCATAAGAGAGGAGAAAGCAATCTGCTGGCCTCTTCGTCCGGGTCCCGCTGGAGCAGCGCACTTGAGGTGAAGACAGTGACACTGCGATGACCTGCATTTTGACAGAACTCCCTCCAGACGACTTGTACAGAGCAGTCCCAAGGCCGCGCCCGCAGCGGTAGCGCTGTGTGAACCCTGCGCAGCGCCTGGGACCTGCCGGTGCCCTGGGCTCCTTTGTTCACCTGCGCACAACCTGTTCAGGGTGTGATCACGCTGCAGACAGACTTGCCCAGGAGGTAGCATTTTATTAACAAACGTCTATAATTCAGTCTGCGTTCTCAGCAGAGCCTGCAAGGTTGCCCTCTCGTTCTTAAGTTACGAGAATTGCTTCGATATTTGCAGAAAGAGCATCATATCAAGAAATTCTAGAAAATGACCTGTCCTACCTCTCAGTGATGCCACCTGAGTAGGTGGGTCCCTCCCTGCTGCCCTTTTCCTAGCTAATAAAATCCCACTCAGCCTTCAGCCCTAGCAGCCAGATTCCAGGGCACTCCTGAAAGCAGGCAGGTGCTGCTGAACCCACTCTAGGTCAATGAAGTGGACCGAATTATCACTTCTCACACCCCACAAATGCTGATAAGGCAAAGTCCACTGTTTGTTCTCTTCATATTTTAATTAGATGTTAAAATCATCCTGGCAGAACTCAGCAAGTGACAGGAAGAATTGCAGCCTTTTTCCTCGTGATTTGTCCTGTCTGCCATCGCCCCCCCCCACCCCCGTGCCCCTAATCTACACCCACTCAGGTGTTCCTGTGCCTGGCCTGCACCCCTCCCATCCTAGGCTGTGTCTCAGGTACCTCCTTCCTGCACATGGGGCCTCCTCCTTCATCCATTCAGCAAACCTGCACTCTGCCCCTGTCCTCTGAATCTCAGTCACTTGTCCAGTTCCTCCATGAGACCTGCATGCTGTGGCAGAGTCAGTTCCACCAACTCTCATGGACTAACTTCCTTGGAATTGATATTGATGGTCAATATACATACCTCTGTCAAATATACTCTTCAGAGTTATTGTCTGCTTCTCTTAAAGTCATTGCCACTATGCAGCTGGAAGATCTGGAATATTTTAATGAAGAAACATGAAAAGATTCTACATTGTGTACTACATATATTTAATATATATACATGCACTTTAGGAAAATTAAGTGGATTACTATATTTGGAGGGAGGTTTATTACACAGAACCATATTTATTTGAGAATCTGCTGCTTTGCTTTTATATTCTCTATGAAGAGGGGTTGACTAAGTGGATCAATAGTGTAAATAAATCTCAACCACTTAAGGGAAAAATGGTCTTTAAACAATTTAAACTATCAATTACCTATCAACATAAAGTTTACCATTTTAGCCATTTCAAAATGTAGGATTCAGTGGCATGAAAGTACACTCACACTGTTGTGTAAACAGCCCATTAACTAGTCCCAGAGTTCTTTATCATACCAAATGCAAACTCCATCTCTCTAATTGTAATGACCCTTATTTGAAAGCCTATTACAGCATTGTGTGCAATGATGGGGCTGGTAATAGCTCCTGTGTTCTTTACTAGGAGAGTAGAAAAGGAAAATGTGCAGAATGCCCATGGAGTGCTGTATGCTAGGTCGACCAATGCAGGGGAATGGAATGCATCCAGGCAACTTGGCCAGACAGGTGTCTGCAAGCTTCTGTGGGGGGTCCAGCACTCAGTACTCAGGCTATGCAGATGATTTCTGCTGCAACCATTCAGCTCTGCTGTTGTGTAAAAACAGCATTGACCCTATGTAAAACAAGGGGAGCAGGTGTGTTCCAATAAAACTTTATTTGTATGGATTGAAATTTGAATTTCATCATGTTTACACATCGTGAAATATTCTTTTGATAATTTTAAAATGAATTAAAAATGTGAACAACACTCTAATCTCACAGTCTATATGAAAACAGGTGGTAGACTGGAGTTAGCCAGTGAGTCAGAATTTGCTAACCCCTAGGAAAAAAGAAAAGTTTGTAACATATAATGTAACTTACCAATATTAAAAATATATGCACCAAAGCAATGATGTAGATTTTCTAGTATATATTTAAGGAGTCCATTTTGCACAATAAAATATTTGTCTGTGGAAGGGGGAAAGGAATAGTAATATAGAGTGGCTATAAAAACTTCTGAACAGTCCAGGTGTGGTGGTGCTCACTTGTAATCCCAGAGGCTCCAGAGGCTGAGGCAGGAGGATCATGAGTTCAAAGCCAGCCTCAGCAACAGTGAGGTGCTAAGCAACTCAGTGAGACCCTGTCTGTAAATAATACAAAATAGGGCTGGGGATGTGGCTCAAAGGTTGAGTGCCCCTGAGTGCAATCTCAGGTACTCCCTACCACCAAAAAAAAAAAAAAAAAGGACTGAACGTGTAAAAAAAGAAGGTGCTTTTATGGCTATTGTCATTTCTATCAAGTATGATACTTTATATCCTGGTCCGGTTACTAAGGCAAGCAAAAGAATTAAGAAGCTAAAAGATTAAAATGAAGTAATACTTGTTATTTATGGAGGATATGAAGTAAAGAAAACCCTATACAGTTTTTAAATAAAAGACAAGAGTTTAGAAGTGACCTTAGCATCATCGATACACCAGGGCTCCCCCATAGAAAGCTTGGATTCCTCTCTGGGCTCTTCCTGCTTCCTAATGCTGCCTGCAGGTTCTGTGTCCCCAGGCGTGTGGTATTAGTGACAGGGAGGCAGGAGCTGCAGGCCAGGGGGCTCCAATGACCCTGTGGAGCAGTGGTGACCCAGAGGACACAGGAGGATCTGGGGAGATAAGGAGAAGGGTTTATGTTCCTCCAGACTGTCCCTGTCAGCTCAGAGAGGAGGGAAGACCTCCCACAGCCTGTCTGGGTAAACCAGGCAGGTCAGCCTCGCCCTAGGAAAGGAGAAGCAGGCCGTGAAGCCTGGCCTTTCTCTCTCACGGTGAAGAGGCAGGAATGAGTTTGATTGCCCCTTGTTCTTAACAGCAAAGGAGTGTGCTCTTTGGATTTGGCAGGACCAATTTCACTCTCCATTTGTACCTGCAGATTCAGCTGTAAAACCATTTTCTTAAGTTCTAAAAGTTGAGAAGCCAGTGCTCTAGAGGTGGCTGGCTGTGTCTTTCTGCCTTGGGTTTTGTAACGCTAACCACCCAGTGAATTCTGCAATTCCCTGTTAATGAGGCTCCTGGGTGGAAGACACAGAAGGGCAAAGGCAGCGTGTCAGGGCATGGCATGGGGACGGCAATGCCTGCACCAGAGCCACCCAGGCTATTCTCGTGTGGCCCAAGGGACGGATAGACATCACTTTGATTTGCAAGGGTGCACCATCATCTCCAGTAACAACTGTCCATAACAATATGTGAAGCTGAAAATCCACTGAATGCAATCTTTCCCTGTCCTACAGATGCCAGGTGGTGCTCACAGTGTGTTCTGCTGGCACCAGAGTCCAGCATTTGCTTTCCTGGGGCAGAGGGTGGGGTGCAATACCAGCTTCCTGCTTTGCTCTCCCCAAACCAGGGCAGGGACAGTACCATGTCGTTTGGCTGGAAGAGAACAGGTATTACTGCAGAATGTTCCTATTATCAGGCCACATTACTCCAGGCTCTTTGCCAGGGATGAGCAGGAGGATTGTGGAGCTCCGGGTTGCATTCTGCAGTGCCCTGTCTTGGGCAGCAAAACAGATATCCAGGGAGCTCACTGTCCTGCCATCCTCCCCCCGGGTCCTGGTGTCCTAGGCTGTCTACCTTCTTCGTCTCCCTTAAAGTCTTCTACACTGTCTGTTCTACGTCCAGGACTTTTCATTTGTATAGTAGACCTTGGGAGGAAAGCAACAGGAACCACCCTCACACAGCCACCTGTCCTCGTGCCACTTCTCACAGGGGGAGAGCCCACCCACAATAAAAAGGTCTGAATCTCTTAGTACATTATCCAAAGTGACCTGAAAACCACTCATTATACCAAGAACCAAGAAAATTACAACATAAGTGGGAAAAAACAATGGATTCCAATGCCAAGATGGCTCAGACGTTGGAAGAACCTAACAAGAATTTTAAAACAATGACTATAAAAATGCTTCAGGAAGCAGTTATGGATTCTCTTGAAACAAACAAGAAAACCACACAAAGAAAAAGAAGTTAGAATAAAATATGAAGTGGAATTAGTAACACCAAATATAAAACTCTGGGTGGCCTCAGTAGGAGAATGGAGAGGACTCAGGGTGGCATCAGTGGACTTGAGGGCAGATGGATACAGGTTACCCTGTCTGAACAAGGTAACGAAAGAGCTAAGGTGTATCCTCGCCTTCCAAGAAAAAGGAGACCTCTAAAGCAGGCAGAGAAGTGACACATTGCTCACAGAGGAACACCCATTCAGATGGCATCGGAGTTCTCATCACAGACCACGGAGGCCGAAGGAAGCAAGCCCTTTCCAAGTGCTGAAAGAGAGTAACTGTCAGCTGCAATTCCACATCCACAGAAGTTATCCTCCAGGAACCGGAGAGCAATGAAGATGTTGCCAGATAGAAGGAAGCAAGAGGAATCCATTGCTGGCATAGATCTACCCTTAATGAATGGGAGAGGAAAGTTCTATAAATAAAAATAACATGATAATAGAGGAAAACTACTAACTTCAGAAAGAAGGAGTATAGGGATGGATAAAAACATTGCTGAACACAATAGACCATCTTACTTCTCATGAGTCTCTAAAAATCGCATTTAATGGTCGAAGCAAAAATTATGATGTCATCTGATGCGATGCTCAACGCCCATGGAGGAGAGACCTGAGACATCTAAAAACACAGGAGGGTCAAGAGATCGGACAGAGGGAGATTCCTGCACATGCCTCAAAGTGGTAAGGCGCCCGCTCTAGGGACTGCAATAAGTGACATTTGTATATTCTAACACCTAGAACAACCACTGGAAAACTAGATGAAGAAATGTACTCAAATATGCTGTAAAAACCAAGCTGGACCCTTAAAACCATGTTCATAGAACCCATAGGAAGGTAAGCAAGAGTAAAATGAAAGAGTAAAACAGACAACAATCAATCAAATAATCATAAAACGGCAGACTTAAGTCCTAATACATCAATGACTGCCTTACAGGTAAGTGGCTGGCTAATGACTAGAAGGAAGAGATTGGCGGAGTGGAAGGAAAACAGCTAACCGTGAGAAGTACAGAGGAAATGTAAGGATGATGTTTTGTACGTGGAGAGGAGACACCAGAACCAGACTGCGTTCCATGATTCTGCACAGGAGCAGTGAGTGTGCCAAGCTAGATATGGAAGCCACCTACAGCTCCAGGACACTCCTGGGAGAGGAGGGTGGGAGAAGCAAGTGGACAGAGACCGGAGCTCAGATCTTTGATGTAGCTTCCTAAACAGAACCTGCAGCTATAGGCAAAATGTAGGGTAAATGTCTCCTGGGACATTTCTGGGAACACCCAAACTGCTTCCCTTGTTTGAAATAATTTGTAATTAAGTAAAAAGGTTTTAAACAAAGCAATGACTAAATCACTTGTAGTCTTATAGACCAGTATTAGGAGCTTTGAATTATTTTATTTTTTATATTTTTCATTGACTAATAATAATAGGTATACTTATGGGATACAACTTAAATACATTTGAAAGAGCAGGGGATAGTATGGTTCTAAGGACAGCAATTGTGTTAGCTTTCTGTCACTATGACAAAATACCTGAGAAAAGGAACCTACAAGGAGGAAAGGTTTATTATGGTTCATAGTTTCAGAGGTTTCAGTCTCTGTTACTTAGCCCTGTTGATCTGGGCCTGTGATCGCACAGGACATCATGGTGGCAAGAGTGCATGATGAAGAAGACTTGACCTCATGGCAGCCAGGAAGGAAAGAGAGAGATGGGAAGGAGCTTGGGTCCCAGAATCCCCTTCAAGTTCACACCCACATGTCATGACTTCCTCCCAATAGGACACACCTCCTAAAGATCCACCAACCAGCACCACAGGCTGGCGACCTCTAGAATATGGACTTTGGGCAACATTTAAGATCCAAACCATAGAAATCATGCAGGAGATGAAGATATTTATCTTTTCCTTACCCAGAGCTAGGCTCACGGCCAATGCCCATAACAAAAACCAGATTGTCAAGAGAAAAGCCTACACATTTATTTAACATAAGTTTTACCTGATGTGGAGCCTTCAGGTATAAAGTCCCAAAGAAGAAGGAAAAGTTGTGCATTTTTGATGCTGGGTTTGGTGGACAGACAATGGCTGGGGAGAAGGACAGGTGCACAGAAGCTGGATGTGCCTGGATGGTGGCCAGGTGGGAGGGACCCGGCAAGGCCTGCCAGCTCAGTCTCCTGGCTCCCTTTCCTCCCCCTGTTGAGGAGGTGCCTCTTGAATGCGGGTCTCAGGAGCTGCTGCAGGGAGCAGGCGGAAGGGGAGAGTGAGCTTCCTGCTCCTGCGTTCTCCAGGGCCACGGTGCTGTTTGGGGAGTAGCATATCCTGAACCCTATCAGGAGGTTGTCTGTAGTTAGGAATTATACTTTTAAGCAGCTGCATAGAAAAAATGTAAGCTCAAGGCACATACATTGAAAATGATATATGTACTCTAAATTTTTTAAAATCAGTCCCATAGAGACTTAATCTTAAATTAAGTCCAGGTGCAGTTCATAATTCACTTTTTGTTCTTTTAATCAACTTGGTTGCTAGAAATAACCATGTTCCAGTTTTAAAATGCAGAACCCATATTGAGCATGTGTACAGAGCGCTAGGGTCTCATCCACTCAGTGAGAAGCAACGGAATCTACTTCTGCCTTATCTCACCATCCAGATGGCTGAACGGTATGAAGGAACGACATTTTCATGAGCAGACCAGTGCACTTGAGTGTGTCCCCTTCTGCCCCGCATCCCTTGGCCACTGTGTGCAACGCCTCCCCACTGCAGGCAAGGCCAGGTCTCCAAGTGGATCCTTGCTGTCCATGGTAGTATATTCTATACAGCCCTGTGAACACTGAATTTTATCATCATAGACCAGTGTTCCCAAAGGGCGAGGTTGCCCAGAGCCTCTGGTCAGTATTGTCATCAACAATCAATAGAGTATCCACTTGATGCTTGTTCCTATTTAAAACAAATCGTTCAGTCTGTGTTGTCCATGCATTACCATTGACCCCATGTGCGCTGCCTGGTATGGCCGAGAAGAGCAAGGGGCAGCCAGGCTGGACTGCAGTGGGTGGGTCAAGGCTGAGAGGCTGGTCAGGAGGTAGCACCTGGAGTCTGGTGCATCTCCGTGTCGGCTGGCTACCCTGACTGTGCCCACGGGCTGGCCCCTAGGCGCCCAGTGACCTGAGCAGTGATTCCTGGGACTTGCCAGCGGTCTTCACCAGTCCTCTCTCTCCTGCCGCGTGCAGTTACATTATCTTACTCAGGATAAACACCAGTGTACTTTACATTTTATTTCTAATTCCTTTATTAAATCAAAGTTGGGTTAAGTAATTTTTCCTAAGTTTTTCTTAAATTTATGATGCTTTTAAAACTAAAACCGACTGCATTTTCCTCCTGATTTAAGAGAAAATGAAGACATAGAATAATTTATTGATGAATAAAATTTAAGAAGAGATGAAGGACTTTTTAATTTAATAAAAATGCTTTTTATTCATTTTATTGAATTATAACAATATTCAACCCTTTCAAATGTGGTTGTTACAGATTCTCTCTACATCATAAGGAATTAAAAGCTGTATTTGATGTAAAAGGCTTAAAAACAAAGATTCATGGTGGTGTATGTCAGATACATTTTAAAATAAAAGGGAAATGAGTTTAAAGAATGGAATTATAATACAACATGCAATTTCTTGAATATATATTAAATTAGAGTTAGAATTGTATTCATTCCAGATGAACCTTTTGTTAGAGCTATCTTGAATACTTTTCTCCATAGTGTGAGTTACATTGCATATTCAATATTACTCTGTGCCCAAGAGCCTTGGAATTTCCACTGTTTTCCACAAAGACGGGACTTTTTTCTCTAAAGCAGCCCTATGGTCCTACTTACATGTGCCTTGGAGAATGCAGAAACTTCTGTGAAGCCCGTAGACCTGTGAACTAGTTCCCTCCCTAACAGAAGACACCAACGTGATAAGTTTTGTTGTGGAAATGTGCCCAGTGAGCAATGGAATAGGGCATCTGTGGAGAGAAGGAAGGGTCTGGTGATAGGTGATTCAGCAGCTTCCTGTGAAGGGGAGGTACAAAGGGCTGGGGCCCTCTGCTGGAACCCTAACCCCTTTGGAGAGACATCTCTTCATGAGATTCAGTTTATTCCTAAGTAGTGTGTGTGTGTGTGTGTGTGTATTGTAAATGGGATTGCTTTCTTGATTTCTTTCTCTGAAAGCTCACTATTGATGTATAAAACTTCTACTGATTTTTATATGTTGACTCTGTATCCTGTAACTTAACTAACATGTTTTTTTTTCAGTTATAATGTTTTTTTGATGGATTCTTTAGGTTATTCTGTGTATAAAATCATGTCATGTGTAAAAAGGGATAATTCAACTTCCACCTTTCCCATTTGGATGTCCTTTTGGTCTCTTGTCTAATCGTTCTTGCTGTGACTTCCGATGCTATGTGAAATAAGAGTGGTAAAATGGACATCCTTGTCTTGTCCTTGATCTTCCTGATCCTAGTGAGCATGATGTCAGCATTTCCCCACTCTGTAGAATGTTGACATACACAGCCTGTATTGTGTTGAGCTACGTTCCTTCTACACCTAATTTTTCTAAGGTTTTTATCATAAAGATTGTTGAATTTTATTGAATTTTCTTCTGTGACTACTGAGATGATCATACAGTTTGGGCCCTTGATTGCATTAATTGATATATGACATTTATTAATTTTTGCATGTTAAAAACTTCCTTGCATCTTTGGGATAAATCCCACTTGCTCATGGTATGTAAACTTTTTGATTAACTCTTGTATTCAATTTGCTAGAATTTTGTTAAAAATTTTGCATCCATGTCCTTCAGGGGTAAGGGTCTCTGGTTTTCTTTTGTTGTTGTATCTCTGTCTGGCTTTGGTATCAGGGTAATGGTGGCCTCATAGAATGAGTTTGGAAGACTTCCCTCTCTTTCAGTTTGTTGGAATAGTATAAGAATTGGTGCTAGTATTTCTTTTAAAAAATTGGCAAAATCTAGCAGTGAAGTATCCAATGCTGAGATTCTCCTGGTGGGACATTTTTTGTTACTGATTCAATCCTATTATCCATTATTGATCTGCTCAGATTTTCTAGACCTTCGTGGTTCAGATCTGGTGGGTCAGGGTACCAGAGTCGGTCCTGTCTCCTGGGAGTCCCCGGGTGTTAGCCCAGCCATCCCCAGCAGCCCGGCCTTCCTGTTTCAGCTCACACTGGAGGCCAGTGTCCTTTTCCTCCGGTGTGGTGCCACATCTTTCAGAGCTGTGCTTTTTGCCAGTGATTTTGCTGCGTTATAGCAAAGTGCTGTCTGAGTCCAAAAGGCCATCGGGACGTGCCTTACAGAGACAGGCTTCGTTCAGGGTGAGCCACGGTGCTCTGGGCAGTTGGGTGTTAGTGAGTCAATATCAACACATCTAGAACAAGCTTGCTCGGCAAAGGTGTGCTGAGGCCAGACCCACAGAAACCCGACCCTGTGCTCTCCACAGGGACAGGAGTCCAGCACTACTGATCCCAGTGACGCTATACCTCTTTTTGAGAGTTTTAAATTCAACATTTCAATTTGGTTTAAAATTTTAACCACAGTGTAACTGTGTGTATGTATGTGTTCGCGATGAAAGAAAATGAATATACTCACTCTCCCAAATTCCTGTGTATCAACAAGCATTTCTAAAGCTCCTACACTGTGTCAGCAGTTTCTTAAGTTCTTTGGGAAACACAGTCACAAAACATTTATTAATGTGGCTACTAGAAGTGCAATCCGATACAGCGCACATTGAGAACAAAAATCCAAGAAATATTGTAATGAAGCTAATAAGGGCTACCGGGGTTCATCGTTATTGCAATGGGCAAAAGGTGTGACTTATGCAGTCAAGGGGGAGAAATAAAGGATGTCTACATGCTTCCGCCTTTTTCAATGCTTTATTCACTCAAAATCACTCAAAAAATTTCATTCTATAGGTTCTTAATCAAGAAAACAACAATCCTTAATACTGGGCACTGCAATAGACATAATCAATTCACAGCAGACAATTCTAGATTAATTAATTCACAGCAAGCAGTTCTAGGTTAATCAGTTCTGAGCACTGCAAACACAATCATGACAGGCTCATGACAGAGGTTCCCTCTGTGGCTAAGTTCAAGTGTCAGGTCAAAAAGTCTCAAGCCTTAAGCTTTAAGTCCAGCAGATGCACACGCACTCTGACCGCGATGATCAGGTCTGGAACCAAGGCAGGTTTCTCCTGGGGTGGAGCTGACGCTGGCTGAGGAGGTGATCCTAGGGAGAAGTTGCAGTTCTCACCAGGGTCAACATGTGGCTGTAGAGTTGGAGAGTGGTGAGGAAGGTGCACAGGATCAGCAAATGATGACAAGTGGTGGGATGTCAGTCCAGGTCTTCATCAGGCTCTCCAGCTTGTGTGCTGGCTGCATATCTATTCATTTGCTCTATTATTTATACTAAATTTGGGGACTTTTGACTCCCCTTTCAATCCTTATCAGCTACCACTGGATTTCTCAGTGACATCATTTACCCTGGGGTCAGAAACATCTGGTCTGGTGGCCAGGTCCATATGGCCTGGGCCCAGTCCCATATGCAGACAGGAGAGATAAGGGGAAGAGAGCAGGAGAACAAAGGAAGTCTGGGATATATAAAAAGGCAAAACACTCTCCCTTCTTGGGATACCAGGATCCAGCTATGGCCCACTTCCCCCTCCCAGAAGTAGTTTGTGTTACCCCTTTTTAAATGAACCTTGCTTTATATGCTTGCCTCAAAGTTATACTTCAACATGTGAGGTTATCACCAGGACTGTCAAACAATGGAGGATGCAGAAGCTAAAATGGTCAGGATTTGGTCAGCAAGAGCAGTTCATCTCAGGAAGAGCACGAGATGAAAGTGTACCATAGACATTAAGGAAAGTCAGTAAAGAGAAAGTCGACTTATGGAATATTTTAGCATAGTACCTTGCAATTTAAAGCTAATGGAGAAAGACTGCTAAGTTATTGCTGTTTCATAACTTTTTTATTGTGATTTAAAAGCTTTGAATGAAATAATATTTGAAATCTTCAGAGTTAATATTTAATTTGAAATGCCTTTATGTTAAACCTTCTATGGACATCTAACAGCATTTTAAAAATAAAATACCAGAAGCAAGATGTGCTCTAGAATTAAATTGGTATCAAATTACACTTAGGTAAAATAATGCCGGCATATTTATTGTCTTTATTAATATGACATGAATGGTATCCAGGTCTGGCAGCTGTGGCAATTATGGGTAATATTTATTTTATTTTTTATGGTACTGGGTTCTGAACTCAGGGATGCTCTACCACTAGCTACATCCCAAGCCCTTTTAATTTTTGGGTTTTTTTTGAGCAGGGTCGGGTTGGCATAGAACTTGTGATCCTCCTGCTTCAGCATCCTGAGTTACTGGGATGGCAGGTGTGACCCTGGGCCCTCTGGACTATCCTGTGTTAGGGGCGGAGCATCTGCCCCAGGGCTAGGCCATTTACAGAGGTGCCCACTCAGTTGAGTCATGGGTTAACAGATGAGCCATGTTAACAGACCAGGTGGATCTCTGCTCACAGCTGAAGAGCACAGAGCACAGTGAGTGTGTCACTGGCTGGGTGTGTAAAGGTGGTGGCAGAGCCTGTGTGGGAGGTGGAGGCCTCCCGGGTATTGTCCTGAGACCACTCCTGAAATAGAGCAACACTGTCCTTTCTCGGGACAGAGTGAATTCTCTTTGACCTCTTTGACCTCTAACACGTGAAGTTGCCTCTCTAAGTCTCAGAGCTTCTTCATCTCAGGCAAGACTGACCTGCCTGTCTTCCAAGTCCCACGGAAGCAGAGTTGTGCTTGCTGACTGTGTTCCAGGACTTTGTCAGTGGCCCAAGCCCAGCTCCAGCCTTTGCCTTCTCGACACACACACTTGGGTCTGGTTGGGTCACATCTGGCTCTCACCTGTGATCTCTGTTCCCTCTCTGGTGATTGTGCATAATGTGGCTTTGGTCCTTTGTGGGTTGGTCTTAGTGGGACTGTCAGGGCCTCGTCTTATTTCAGAGAAGCTTGGAACCACCAAATACCAGCCTAATGTCCAGATGTGGAACTGAATACTTTGGGGTTATAGTAAATAGTGCAGTTTTACTTACAGTTTGTCCATTTTCCTTTTTTTAATTTTTTTTTTCAGTTGTAGAAGGACATCATGCCCTTATTTTACTTGCTTATTTTTATGTGGTGCTAAGGGTTGAACCCAGTGCCTCACACATGCTAGGCAGGCGCTCTGCCACTGAGCCACAGCCCTGGCCCAGTTTGTGCCATTTTCTAAATTATGTGTCCATGCTTTTTAGAGGCAAGCTGCCAATCAGCATATTAGTACTAATTGAGACAATACGCAATCCCCGCTGACTCCACAGGCATAATGAGGCACACCTCTGCCAGGGGAAGTTGCAATATACTGAACCTGGACTTGCTAGCACAGGGTTTCCTCTACGCCTTTGTCACAGACCCAGAGTTAGTAGGGTGCCTAGAAGTCTGAGCTTGAAAACTTGAGAATTAATTTCTTAAATTAAATACCTTAAATACCTCCCCACTTGATATCCCCCACTCCCACGTTTACATGGCGTATAGCACAGATATGCCATAAGTAACTGGTGGTTCGTGATGAGGAGCTGCAGTTCCGGTCCCACCCAGGCCTGGGAGGACATGTGGAGAGTTGAGTATTGGGCAGAGGATGGGTCACCCCTGCTTAGGAGTGCCCTTCATAGTGAGAGTGACGTGCTGAAGGATGGCTTGCAGAACTGGTGGTGTGTCTGACTGGCATCTTAGTCTACTTCTGCACTCGCAACCTGGTCCTGAGTTATAATTAGAAAGATAAACACGTAAATTTCAGAATCAAGTATAAAGGACGGTTTTGAGATGAAACCATTCCCCAGAGAACACAGGTGTCTCTTTCACAGCTCATCTTCTGGGAACATGGCATCAAGTTTGAAAGTAGCCCTGCAGCTTTGATGGGTTGACTCACATGGCGTTGAAATAAACGCACTTTGAATCCAATTGCTCACAGGGTGTGTGGTATCCAGGTTGCTGGGTTTCACCCCATCGTTTTCCAAGAATTAATTTGAACTAGATAAAAGAAGTGTAAATGCTCCAAAAGTCACAGCCCACAAACATTGGAATTCTCTGCAGATTGTGTGTGTTCCATGGGAGCAAAATGCTCCTTGCTAGGGTGACGTGCTTCCCAGGGGACCTAGAAATCTGCCCAGAGCTGCATGGGCTTTTGCTTTATTCTCTGAGCTTATGAAATCAGTGGCCGGATCAGCCCTGTTAACAGACCAGGTGGATCTCTGCTCACAGCTGAGTGGTGCCATTTCTTTCAACCGAGTCAGGGTTTGCCCTGAGCACTGGCAAGCTTCTGGGCCGCACACCACCCTCTGTGGGGTTGGCTGTGTATTCCTGGGCTCGATACACTCACTGGTCAGTCTGAGGGACCCTCAGGCCCCTTGAAAATGACCATGAAGAGAAGGCATGTGCCTGCAGTGCTGCAGTGCCTGCAGTGCTGCATGACTCAACCAGGAGACCAGAGGGGCCACTGCAGGGACTTGAGGCTGAGATGGTTGGTCCCTCCCCACCCGTAGCTGGCACGCCCTCTCTAGGGAAGGATCATCCCCAGACCCAGCCCCCTCTTTTCTCACCCAGGGCACAAGTGTGCGTGAGTGTGGTCCACTTGCCCTTCAAGGACTGTGGCAGGTCACTTGGAACTTGGCCATCCTGGGCCATCACAAAGTTTGAGTGGGAAAGGGATTTTAGAAGCTCACTGAAAGTGTTTGAAACAGACGTTTCCGTGGTTTCTGCAAGCAAGAGAGCCGTCGTGCATTCATGAATTCCTGCATCTAGAGAAGGGGGTGGATAAAAACTGGAGTGGGCTGGCCATGGGGAGATGTCTAAACACCTGCACCAAGGTGAGCAGAGGCTGAGGGCTGTCGAAAGGCCAGTGGCTAAGGGTGGGAGCCAGAGAACCTCTGCTGGCTTTCATGGTGACTCATGTCTTCATCTGTGGGAGGGGGGCCAAAGCTGAAGGACACACAGAAGACCTGGTTATTAGTGTACAAAGCTCCAGGGGCAAGTGGATGCATGGTTGGCCCATGGCCAAGCTCACTCTCAAAAAGAGGACTGAGACCAAGGGACACAGTGCAGGGGTGGATGGCTCTACACCTTAGAGAACGTTGACGTTCAGGCCCCTGAACACTCTGGGCTTGTATGAGGGATAGGGACTGTCCCAGAGGGTGCTGTGATCTGGATGTAAGTGTCCCCTGAAAGCTCACGTGTGAGACAATGCAGAGGTGTTCAGAGGTGACGAGAGTAGGCGATGACAGCGCCGCCCTCATCAGTGGTTAATCCACTTGATGGATTAATACTTCCAACGACCTCCTGGTGTTGGCTGCGGGCAGTGGGACCTGGCTGGAAGAAGTAGGTCACCATGGTGGGCCTGGGGGTTTGTCCCTGGCTCCTCGTGCTCCCTCTCAGCTTCCTCGCCACTCCTCTGCACCTCACCTCGCGCCCAGAGCTGCACAGTCGGCTGATGGCGGACTGGGTCTCAGCACATGTGAGCTCCAAATCTCCTTTGCCTCCTCTCACTTGTTCTTCTTGGTGATTTTGGTCACAGTGACAAAAAAGCTGACAAATACAGTGAGTGACACCAAGTACAGTGAGTGACACCAAGCTGACAAATACAGTGACACCAAGTACCAACCAAGCCGGGTCATGTCCCAGAAGAGATGGCAAGGGCTTACCCCACCATGAGGGACCCCAGGAACACCAGGAAAGGCGTCTCTGTTGTTCTCCCATTAACTCTCCATGGCCTCTCCAGAGGTGCCTCTCCAGAGACAGGGCAGGTGCTGGGAGTGGCTGCTGGCTCCCAGGGACCAGGGGAGCTAGCTGGGCCTGGTGTGGTCGCTGCAGCAGCGGCACTGTCCCCACTGTCCGCAGCCCTCCCCCTGAAAGTGTCTTCCTTTCCAGTTAGCAAGGCCGGCCAGGAAGGGTCACCGACAGCGGGATGAGCAGTGGCGTTCATTCGCTCTTCTGTCAAGGCTCCTGGCTCTCCCTGCTTCCAGGGTCCTATCCCGTTTTCTGTCCCCTGATTTCCCCCATGAACTTCTCATGTTCACTCCTGGGCTGGCGTCTGCTTTCCAGAAGACCCTGCCCAGCAGGACAGTAGCTCAGACTCTGTGGCATGTCTGACAAGTGTTCCTGTTGGAGTGAGGTGGTTTTCTTTAAAATAAATTAGGTGAGTTCAGGCCGAGTGATGACAATGACTAGATGGATTAACATCACCCAGCCTCTAGGGTTGCTGGTCTGAGTGGGCTTTGCTATCAGGGTCTTGACGTGCAAATTAATTCCCGTTATTCCTTCTCCCAGAGACGGATGCTGCTCTGCCTTCCTGCACTGTCATCATGATGAGTCTGGAAACTGGGAGACTCTTGCCCAGGGCTTGGTCCCTCGTTTTCTCCAAAATGTCCTCCAACATTTCCTTCTAAAGTGAGAGCTACTGCTGTGACCTCTCTCATGACCCCTGCCCATCCGGAAGCCTGTGGATTCCTCACCAGGGCCAGCTGCACCTCAGGACCCATCTGTGCAGTGAGTGCTCACCCTGCTCACCCTGCAGCCACCTTGGCTAGGAGGTCGGATCCACCTAGTAGGAGCGTTGAAGCTTCTGTTCACTGCTGTGATGTCAGCAGGCTACAGTCCATGGGATAAATATGGCCCCATTCCTGTTTATAGACACAGTTTCATGGGAACAGTCACTCCATTTGGGGTATGTTCATGTCAGCTTTCATACTGCACTTGGTATTTACGACCTGGTCCTTTACAGAAAGAGTTGCCAACCCTTGGTATAGAAAAGTACTTGCCAGGGCTGGGGTTGTGGCTCAGTGGCAGAGCTCTTACCTAGCATATGGGAGGCACTAGGTTCAACCCTCAGCACCACATAGAAAATAAATAAAAGGTATTATGTCCATCTACAACTAGAGAAATTTTAAAAACACAAGAAAAGTACCTGGCATGTAGTAGGTGCTCAATAAATATCCATTCATTTAATGAAGCCAGCTCAAAAGTAGCCCTCAAAAGTGGTGATTTTTTTTTTTTTTTGTCTCATTTGATTAGCAGTATGGCCCAATCAGAGAATCCAATTCCTACAAATTTACCCAGAAGAATGTTTGTACAAATGGATCCTGATGAGCTATGATTGCAGGAGGAAAGGGGTGTGTGGTTTCTCCCTTTCTTTTTTCTTTTTTGGGGAAAAGGGAGGTTTCCTTGCCTGGTCCTTTTGCCACCCACTTAATCTCTTCGCTTGCTAGTAAACCTCAACTAACACCAGTCAAAACAGTCTCCCCCTCAGGAAATGGGGCCCTTGTGTTGCTGAGTAAAAGGTGAGTCTCCAGGCCCAGGGGGTCCCCACTAGGGTTCTGGGTCTGCGTGAACATCTGGCAGCACTGACAGGAATTCTGTTGGGAAGCTGTGCTCGCTGTCATCACCCTGGAACTGATTTTTGAATTGTCCATTAGTGTATTCATAAGGGACCCTTGCTTTCTGGCCAAGGGCAACGACGTGAGGTTGGAGATCTTTATTCACAGAGCCCTGACTGTTCCTTCCTCCTCTGACCTTTGAGGCAGAGGCACTTGACCTTGTTTGAGATTTGGACCCCTGGGCCAAGCGGCAAAGTCTGGAGATGCTTCTCAGAAAGGAGCTCTTCATGGCAAAGAGAAGAAGATATAGCAAAAGAAGAACATAGGATGATGGAAGAAATGAATCCTACCGATAATTCATAATTCAATTCATAATTCAAACTTTGTTAAAAGCCAGATTTTGATATGTAACACTTGTGATTACTAAATGTGGCAGTTATAAGGACAATTATGATTTCAAAGTCATGCTGGGAATAAACATTTCAAGATGTTTGTAACTACTGTAAAGTAATAGCAAAAAATTTTTATTTCTGATGGAAACAGAGTCATAGGTTTTGCTAATGAAATGGGGTTGTTGTTTATATTCACCGTTTTAGTGATTAAATGAAATATGTAATATGCTCCCCATATTCTTTCATGGGCTCCCTTTTTTCTACATCAAGCATTACATTTATCTGGTGCTTTCTACCTAAATTATACCTCACCTTCATCAGTTCAACTGTAGGGTAAGTTTAACTTCATGACCTTTATCACCCCCCAGAGAGGAGCCCTTTAAGCTGTGGCTTTCAAGAACCTGGGAGATATCGTTTTCCTTTTAAAGAAATCTCTATCACTAGCCTCTGACATCACACACCTCAGAAGTAGCCCTGCATCCTGTACGGTGGACGAGGGTCCTGCTTATGGATGGCATTGGCTGGGTAGCCATCACATGGTTTAGCCATAGCTGGTCAACGGTCAGAAAGCTGGTGAGTCAGACACAGAGTGTGAGGTTTGCAATAATCTCTTAGTAATGAGAGGCTATAGTTGGTGAGATGCAAAAATTGATGTAGCATTATGGGATTTCACTTTTGCCTGCACTCTCTTGCCTTTGTGTGCATTTATTACTAGGAAGTTCTACTAATGGAGCATTGTACTATTATTCTTGATAAAATAATAATGACATTTCACTATGCATCTTTCCTTGTTCCCTGACTTTGTTTGCACAGGAAAATTAAAGGGACAAATTGCCAGTTAGTGCTTTTCCACCTCTGCGGTGAAAAATCATCAGGGAAGCACAGGCTCAGAATTCCTAATCAGCAGATGCAAAGGGTTCTGAAGCTTTGCAGGTCTCAGAACTCCTGAACAGCTCGGGGAGAGCTACTGCTCTGTCAACTCACGCATGGCTGATGGAACTCAGCGTGGAGGTGGGAAAATGTCTACGATGTAAGGATAGAAATGTCTATGATCCTTTCCTTCTCTAAACCAAGCTATTTGCTGGGGGAGAGGAATTACTAATAGATTTACAAATTTATTGAAGTGTCTCACTGCCCAATGGCCACTTCCTCAGCTTCTTATTTTTGTACTGGGGATGGAACCCAGGGTGCTAAACCACTGAGCCACCTCCCCCACCCTCTTTGTTTTTTATTTATATTTTAAGACAGGGCCTCACTAAGTTGCTGATCCTCCTCCCTCTGCCTTCCGAGTTGCTGGGACTTCGCCAACCCGACCTGCCCTCTTCTTCCTTTCTTGCAGCAGATACCCACTTTTCCTTCTGCCCATGATTTGATATTTTAGGCCCACAAACTTACTGGTTCATGAGATGTAAGAGAAGGTGGGACTGAATTTCCTGATTGATATCAATCCTTAGCACCAAGACAAAATGCACTCTAAATAGAACAATTGTATAGGAGGCAACAGTTATTCTCTAGACTTTTTCCTACATCTAACATTTCATGCTAAGGTAACTTTCAAAATATCATGAGAAACAGAAATCCCCAGAGCAATGGTTGTTTGATGACAGACGTGGACACTGAGAGCTACGGTGCGCCAGGCTTTCTGATGGCTTAGAGTGTGGCACACAGACACACCCCGAGGTAGAAAACCGCCCTGAGTGCGCCACGCAGGGTGAGCCCAGGTGCGAAGGCCGGGGGGCTCCACGCAGGCTCTTGGAGGACCCAGTGCCCAAGGAGGGCGAGGACTGGAAGCACTATCTGCAGGAACAGAGGCTCGGAGCTCTCTGTTCAGGGAGGACGACAGGAAATGCCTGAGAGAGGCACAGGGAACAGATGACGTGGTCAGCAGAACCTGAAAACTGTGCCGTGAACACCTGACTCCATGGCACTGCCCCGTGGCTGTCCAGGCTGAGAAGCTCTGTGGGTATTTAAGGCTGCTTTCTGATCCGGAGACCTCCTATCTTCTGTCAGAAGCAAGCCAGCCGTCGTCACCTATCTGTCATCTCTCTATCCTCTACCTGTTGTGGCTTGGATCTTGGGTGTCCCCCAAAGGCCACGTGTTAGAGATTTGGTCTCCGGCTGGGATTCTCAGGAGGCTGTGGAACCCTTAAGAGGTGAGGCCTCGTGGAGGTCTTGAGGTCACTGTGGAGGTGTCCCCCAGAGGAGCACGGAACCCAGCCCTCTCTTTTCCCCTCCTTTGCTTTTGAGGAGGTGAGTGGTTTAGCTCCATCCCACACTCCCACCAGGATGCACAAACGGAGATCCAGAGTAATGGGACCGCTCAGGGACTGAAATGAGCTGTTTCAGTTTTTAGAGGACCAAGCCTCCATAACTTTGAGCCAAAATAAACATTTTCTCTTCATAAGTTGATTGACTCAGGCATTTATTATAGTGACAGAAAGCTGACTGTTGTCTAGCATCTACCTATTACCTATCACCTATTTCTCTATAGGCTTTCTATTGTCTATCAATTTCACCTATTTATCTATTGTTTATCTACCTATCACCTTTTTACCTATCAACTATCATATCTGTCTCTGAACTTCACATGATTCATGCTAGATGATGCTGAAAGAAGATTATTGACCCAGAAGACAGATCTAGAGAAAGTGCTAAGTTAGCACATAGAGAGCTATATCAAAATGCCAGACAACTAAAGGGACAGAGAGGGTTAATTAAGAAGGTCTGAAATTGATCCCATCAGACTACCAACAAGAGTCACTGAAGAGATAATGGAAAAGAATTCTCTGTGGTTGGTGAAAACCCCATCTTCAGATATAGGAAGCAAATAAATCCCATGCAGGAGAAATCAGAAGGAATCTCTACCCAGAGGGATGATAGTAAAGACGAAATCTCTCTTAGAAAAAGTTTAGCTGCAACGGAATGATAACTAGACTGAGCACTACGTTCTCAACAGTGCAACCAGCAAATAGAATTTCTCAATTGATAATTACTCATTAACTGTTTTTTCATAATAAACACAAAATAATAACATTTTGCTTAAAAAAATCAGAGGGAATTAACACTAACAGAATTCTGTGTACTTCAGGGCATAGGTAGGTCCAGGACAAGCAAATAGTTCGATTCAGAATATAAATGGACAGATCGCTTCGTTCTTTAACAAAGCTTGCTGTGAGGAACCTGTCAGGGGAAATAAGTGCAGTTCCTAATGACGTGGTTCATTTGTGTTCTGGATCAAGCTCCTTGTGGGATGAGCAGTAACTAGCAGTTTGCAGGCTAATGCCAATCTGCAGACCACATATTGGATATCAGTGTTCAGAGTGACATACTTCAAGGGAAAAAAAAGTACAGAAAAGTTTGAGATGTAAAAATAATATGGAGTGAAGCCTACAAAGAAATAAACAAAAATGGCAAGAAATATGCTCGCATAAACTGACCTCTTGAAGTTAGAAACAATAGTCCAGGGGTCAAGAAAGGCTGGCCCCAGCTACAGCGATGTGACCCACTTGCATTCCAAGCCTAGGCTGTCCTTTAAACTGGTGAAAGGTAATCAGGAATGCTGAAACCCTTAAGGATGCCAAAATATGTATAATTAAAAAGAACAACAACAACACAAAAAGAGAATGTCATCCAAACTAGTGCAGGGAAAATGAAATGAAAAATGTAAACAACAAAAATAGACCTCAAATTAGGAAAAACGGGAGCAAGATGGAAAAGTACAGAAAAAGTAGGACAAACGAAAAGAAAAAAAATATGTGGAAGAAACCAATCCAAACAAACTATTCATCACAGAATTGGCCAGACTTCTCCAACTGAAGACATAAAACATAAGACCGCAGGAAACTTGAGAATCAACGAATGGGAAAACCTTAAACTATACACTGTGGATGTAAACATTTTGTCAATTATACCTCAAAAAAATTGAAAAAATTTGAAATATTTTAAAAATATACATCAAACAAATATCGATTTGTTTTTTAGGAAAAATTATGAAAATAGTAATATATAGTAAGCTATAAGCTAAACTGAACATAGAGAAAATATAATGGGGAAAGTATTTTTAAAATAATGAAATTAATTACACATTGATGGATTGCTTTGCTAATAAGATACAGCAATTTTAAACGTAGCCACCTAATTCTGTAACATTAACATGTAGAACATGTAAATGTGTACAGATAGGGATTCAATGACAGGCCCACCGTTGAATGGAGAGCGTCTAACAACTGGTGCTGGAGAGGCAAGGCCTGAGTCTCTGGTGCTGGTACACCAGCTATGTGTGCACATCAAACCCAACAGAGTCTCCCCGAGAAAAGAAACGCCGGGAAGATCACAGCAATGGAGAGAAGAGAAGCAGGCGGTCTTCCCTGTTCAGAAGGGGCAAGTACAGAACTGGGGTAGAGAAAGGAAGGCCCTGCTCCTGTGGTCACAGGGCTGGTGTAGGAGTGGTCACCTCTTGCAGGGGCACAGTGGCCTGGAAAGGGAGCCCCGGCACTGGTGGGCTTGGGTCTGAATTCCTTTCTTTCTTTCTTTTTTGAGAGGGGCAGGAATTGAAACAAGAGCATTCAACCACTGAGCCACATCCCCAGCCCTTTTCATTTTTTATTTTGAGACATGGTCTTGCTAAGTTGCTGAAATTGGCTTTGAACTTGCAATCCTCCTGCTTCAGTCTTCTAGCTGCTGGGATTACAAGCATGTACCACCATGCCTGGTCGTATCTGAATTTCTAAAGCAGCATTCCAAATGCAATTTCAGGCACTGCTGGGAGTGGTATATATCAGGAGGGTCCCAGATATCACTGATGGACACAAATGAGTAACATAATGAGGATCGTGTTCAGGGCATGGAATTGCAGCAGTCCAGAGAAGGAGCCAGAGAAAACTCAGCTCTTGAAGTCAGGGAGCCGCACAGAGCCATTGAGGTGATCCTCCCATTTTATAAGCTATCTCTAGAGTTGGTTTTCCTCCTTGGACTCTGCCTTAAAGTAATCAGGACTTACCCATCTTTGAGTACTTGAAGTCTGCTGCACCCATGTGTAGAGTCCTGAAGACTCCACCCATGTGTGGTCACCCTGCATCCTCCCTGGGCGGAGAACTGTGCTGGCGTGCTCCAATAGGCTCCAGTCCTCACCACCTTCCTCTCTCCAGTTTCAGTGTTGTGCGATTTCAAAGTCAGTTTCAAATTCCACTTCTTCCATATGGATGTCTGGCTCCGATTTCTCCCTTCGTGGAATCTGAAACCACTCACAGGCACACATTGTGCTAGGATCTCCTCCTGGACTCCTCAGCTTAAGTCTTGGGTCCAAGTTGCTGGGCAGGGTTCATTGTTGCTTCACTTACATCAGTCACAGGGAAAAACTGTGGTTGATTGATTCACTTTTGGATTGATGGAGGCCCCAAAATGAATTAGATCATACCTCTTAGATCCTTGTAGCTTAGAAATTCAATGATCTTATGATGAAGGATCTGAATTTCAAAAAGGTGAATTTTGCAATTGATTTTGGAATAATTTAATTCTATAGCTGTTTTTAAAACTTCATTATACCCACTGAGTTATATGTAAAAATAGTGTATTTGTGCATTTGTACCAGGTAAGAACCAGTACTAACTTTATAAGAATAGATCTGTTCCCAGGCCTCCCAAGTCATTATTTAGTTTTGTAGATTATTGTTGCAATCAACTTTGAAGTCTCTTCTGTCAAACAATCCAAGCTACTGAAATAAGCACAGAATTGGAAGGAGCTGGGAAACCATGTCTCTTAAGAATCATCTTTGCTTGCAAGAAACACCTTGGGGTAACTGCTTGAGAAATGCGAATATTTTGCCATGAAATACCAAGAGATAATACAGAACAAAACACGAGATGTCAATTAGATGAACGGAAGGAAGAAACAATAAGAAAAATGTCTCTTAGCTGCAGCCCAATAATGCTTCACAGATATCACTGCAGTAAAATATAAATGAACCCATCAGGAGCTATGGACATGTGGAACAATATCAACACCCAGCTGCCCTGGAATCTTGTTAAAATGAAGACACCTGGAGGAAAAGGGTCTAGAGCATAATTCAGCCCCGTAGGAGCACAGGGAAGCACTACAAAAATGTGCCCAAGTCATTTTAATGTCCTTACTTTCTCTTTGCTACTTCCAAGTGCTAATGTCCTCAGTAGCCCTGTCTCCATAGATACCCAATCCCTGATTATGGATTAACATGACCTTTTGTTCAGCTACAAACAGCTGTTCCAGGGCCCAGCTCAATCCTTATACATTATCTGTCTATCTATTTATTAACCTATCATCTAGCTATCCATTCAACCATCCAGTCTGTCCATCTACCCATCATCTATTTTTCTTTTTCTATTTAGGGTGTCCCCCTACACCTGTCTGTCTGTCTGTCTGTCTGTCTATCTATCCATCCATCCATCCATCCATCCATCCAGTCTATCCATCTGTCCTTGATCCATGCACTGGTCTGTCTGTCTATCTATATCTGTCTGTCTGTCCAGGATCCAGTCATCTATCTGAATTGCAAGCATCCTGGCACATATATTTCTCTGTGCGGGGCCTTCCCTACTATTATGCCACTCACTCTGGGGGAAAAGGTTCCCATCTTCTCCCATAACAAACCTAGGAAGAGACAACTGGCTGACAAGCACACTGAGGGAGTTTGGCCCCTCCACCCAACGATCCTCTCAGCTTCACATAATGGTTCTTAACTGATGGAGGTGCTTTGGGGTAGGCGATGGAGCCTTTCCTACATTTCTCTCAAAGGATACCCTATAGATGAGCACTGGGTCTTTCTGCATATGCCTAAGTCTTGCGCCCTTGTATTGTGAAATCTCAGGGAAGACGCCCAAATCCCTGGGCTCCAGGCTTGACTATGAATATCATCAAAAAATAAAGTCACTTTTATCTTCCTTCATTATTAGTTTTCTCATCTGCAGAATGGGGCTCACAATCACTGCTCTAAGTCACAGGGTTCTATGCTAAACTGCTCTTGGGATGGGCCCTTGCATCCTGGGAGGTGAGACACAGAGCCCTCCCGGGAAAGCCTTCATAGGGAGCCTCAGCCCCCCAGCCAGGAAGGAGCCTCGCTTCCTGTGACTGACTCCCCTGTGTCTGTGTCTCCCATTCACTCCCACACAGGCAGGTCCTTTGTCACCTGCACACCGCAGGCCCAGACTCTGCACTCACCCCACTTGTTGCCTCCCTGATGCCCAGCACTAGTGCCCAGTTTTGCTCCACGGGCCCCTCTCGCACCCTAAGTGATACTTGCTGGGGGCTGTTTCTCTGAGTGCTTGTGACTCGCTGGGCTAGGGTTCGCTGTTGCCCACACAGTGGGTGAGGATCGATGGCAATAATAATTGTGATACTGTTCATTTTACTCACTACAAAGATTTCTCTCTTCCTGCTGATCATGCATGGGACAATAACAGAGCAGCCTGAAGCTGTTTATTGCCAATACTGATTTGGAGATGAACGGGCAGCTGTATCCCTGACCTTCCTCTGGCAATGCAGGATACCACACAGAGTGAGCGCAGACGCAAAAGCCAGGCCGCTGACACTGATAAAAAAGAAAACAAGTTTGGTTTTGGTCTGGATTGTTCCTTAGGATTGAAATATATTGCCTGTGCTTACTGTGGCCAGCACCAGGATAAAGAATATCTGCTGGTGAGAAACTAATGCATTAAGTAACCACGGGTTAGGAAATCGGTTCCAGTGGTAAAGTTAAACACCAACTTAGTACAGCCGTTATTACATGGTTTGTTCTTAGATTTTTGAGGGTCTTTTCATTTAAAGATAATCCAGAAATAATGAATATAGAGCTTTGATACACTTTAAGAATATTCTCCTGATTATATGGCAACATTATTTAATGCTAATTACACATAATTTATTTGTAAATTTACTTACTGGAGGATTTGTAGTTCAGGATTATGTTGGTTTTTAGTATAATCAGGATTTACCAGACCAGAGTTTGTCTCACATTATTAAACACCTGAATGCTCCTGCCTTTCCTCCCTCCTTCCTGCCCTTCTTCCTCCTCCCCTGCTCCTTCCTGTAATTAATTCACTTCGTCATTAATTGAAATTGAGCTCTGTTAAGTACCCACCATGTCCTGCGTGTCTGGTTTGGATCTAGGTGTCCCCCCAGAGGTCATGTGCTGAGAGCATGATCCCCAATGCAGCAAGGTTCAGAAGTGGGGCTTTTAGAAACGACCAGGCCTCAGACCTCACTGAGCGTTAACCCACTTGCTGCATGAAGCTGTGGAGAGCTGAAAGGACTTGCCGGCGGGCCTACTGGAGCAAGTGGGCCCTGGGGTGTGGCTTTTACTCTGTCCCGGCCTCTCCTCTCTCTGCCTCACAGCTGCCATGAGCTGACAGCTTTCCTCCACATGCGCTTCCTTCCGCCATGATGTTTCTGCAATGAAGTTGGCCAGCCAGAGTGAGACCTCTGTCACCACGAGCCACCTAAACCTTTCCTCCTCTCGTTGCTTGTCAGGTATTTCAGTCACAGTTGTGAAACTGACTGACTCAGTGATCACAGGATATGCTTATGCAGGGCACAAACCAGCCCTGGGTCGGGGGAGAAAGCCTCCTGAGGAAGGAAATTAGAATCAACCAGAGAAAGTGACAGTGGGAAGGAGATGGTCACACCCTCCACAGGTGACAGATGACGTCTTCGCCTAGTTAGCAGCAGTGCGAATCTTAGACCTCAACACTGTGCGTCTCAGGCCATTGTCATCGCTATCCGCTGATGCTCAGCTGCTCCACCTTTGGTCCATGGGAGCCCCTGTGAGATGGCTCCTGAGTCCTTGGCCAGGACCCGGGGGTCTTGGTCATCCTCCTCGCTTTCTGGTGTTTCAAGAAGTTGCAGGCTCACCCGGTATATTTTCTGCTACAAACATGGAATCTGTTTTTCTCCAAAGAGCCCTGGTTTTTAGTAGGCAATTGTTGGAGGTCACACTCCGGGCACTAGGGGAGCTCTGTGCTCTGGGGTTTGCCAGTGTCTAAAAACGTGCAAGACATTTTCTGCAGATGGAGTTAGGGAATCATTCAAAGGTACAACACATCATGAGTTCACATTAGTATTTCTAGTTAAAATTCGGGACTATACATGGTTTTCTTTCTGTTTGTTTTATTAATTTTACATCTTTACTTCTTTTTTCCCTTACTGAAAAATCCTAGTCCGAGTGACGTGAACAAAGGAATGCTTCGTTTTGTCCCACAGCAGGAACCACAGCACCATCACCACCCAGGCCACCAACATGATGACAGAAAAGAGTTCAGCGTTTCCCACACTTCATCTCGTCCTCGGGAACTACTGTGATCTAGGGTTGCTGGCAGAGAGCCTCTGGGATCATGGGTCAGTTGGGTCCACACGTGAATTCGTTTGTTGCTTTTCACCGTTAATTTGTAAGTATTTCACAACTTTCAAAATCTTCATTGTGTTTTTATGTTTTTATAAATGATCATCCTTGGTTTCAAAGTCATCTCTACAAACCTGGGTATCTTTGAAGTCTTGTTTTATCCCCCCTTCCTATGCACAGAGTCCCTTCCTCTCTCCTGCAAGCAGCCGTTCTTGCTGTTGTGATTTGTCTACGTGTTGCTGGAACAAGCCGCCAGCGTGGGGTCGTGTTCCCAACCTTAGACACCAGCTTAGTGCTCACAGCCTCGGCCTCCTTCCTCACCTTCCTGGCTGGACACCATGTCCTGGAGGCACATCTGTAGCAGTGTTCCTAGTGACTCACGGAGATGTCTGGGGTGGGGTGACAGTGCAGCGGGCTTTTCCTGCTGGGGATGCGGGCTATGCCTGAGGTGAGTGCGGGAGGAGAGGGGAGTGAGGAGTGGGAGTGGAGTGTGACCTTCTAGAACTGATGGGCAGGGAAGAAGGGGGTACAATGGTCCTGTCCTTGGGAAACCATTTATTTTTTTCCACTTTGTCTCCTGGGTCCCTGTGGACTCGGCGCCCTAACACCACATCCAGGGGAGTGGCACAGCCAAGGGCACTCTGGGCTCGCTGTCCCCTTGGCTGCTTGTTGGCTGCCAGACTCTTCCCTGTCACAGTTCTTGTTCCCAAGAAGATATTTTTGGTTCACGGATGGAAATATTACATTTCAAATAGCATTTGAGTTGACTTCAATATATTCTTGGTGCTTTGATCTAGATTTTGATTTTCTTTATTGTCTGGCCAATTTTTACAGGAAATAGGGAAATTTTAACTTGTTCATCAACTTTAAGTGCATCAAAACTTAAAAAATCCAAAACTTCCTTGGAAAACTTTCTCTTTCTTCCCCTGTCCATTCTCCACTTCTGTTGCCCCCCTTCTCCCTCCTTCCGTCTCTCTTCCCCACTCCCTCTCTTTTTCTTCCTCTCATCACTCAGCAACACACAAGAGCTGAGGAGGTCAGGTTCAGAATGTGGGAGCTGATGATGCATAGAATCCGATAAGCCCTGGATCCTCCCCCTCCTGTCTTTGCTCTGTGGTCTCATGGCAAAGTGAAAAGGGGAGAGAGGCAGCCGGACCAGGGCGTCAACGTTAGGGATCCCCTTTGTCAAGCAAAGTCACTCGCTCCAGCCTCCTGGGCAAGAGTCCCCACAGCTCTACTGCATTTTGCTATTGATTCCAAGTGGGAGGCAAACCAGGCATGCTGCAGTGTGCCCAGAGCCTCAAGCAATGCTGTTAAGGAACATAGCATCAATTTAAAAAATTACTCCTTTGGATACGTAAGTTCCAGTTTTTTAATCGTCCCCCCCCCTTTTTTTTGCCATCTGATCCCTATGGCTGCTTGGTTTGTGGGTAAGAGATTCCACCATGATTTCTGAAACTCCCTAAGTCTCAACCACACTCAGGATGGCATGCGATGTGCTTGCTTCCTGTGACCTGGGGCAGGGCGGGATCTGTGCCCTGAGAGCAGAAGGGAGGGGGCGAAGAGCCAGAGCAGTCAGGCCATGGAGAAGCAGATGCTGCAAACAGAACCACCCTTGAAGGTGAAGTTGCCACTTCCCACCAACTCCAGGGACACGGCTCTGAGAAGTTGTCAGCCTGACCCTGTGACCCTTTAGTCCATAAGGAAATCAGTACCAGGAATGCAAACAAAAGCTTAAATTAGGATTTGGGGGAGCAGGGAAATTTTTCTATCTTTTGCTCAGTCCTGAGGATCAGAAGGAAGAGGAAACCCAGGTCAGTTTCTTATCTCCGAAGGCCTCGCTTTTTCCTCTTGAAAGTTTCTCAGTGATAAACTACTAGGCTTTGTTTTACTGTTTCATTTGTGAGAAGCTCTTTCATGTAGCTTTTTACCATCTTCAATGTGTTTTAGAAGATAAATGATATGCATTTTACATTACCACAGTTTAATAAGAACAGCATTTCTCTAAATGACTTTGAGAGATTCCCCTTTGCATTTCCTTGTTTGTGAGCTCTCCTGTTCCATTAGAGAAATTCAGTTGCCTCTGGCAGTTTTAGGATTGTCACACCTACACGCAAAGACAGAATATCTATCTATCATCTATCTATATACCTATCATCTATCTATATAGCCATCATCTATATATCTATATATCTATGCTGTTAAGCTTTTGGCATGCAGAATGGAATTTTAGAGTCTCAAATCTGACTTGTTTAATCCATAGTGGAAAAAGAGTTTCAAAAGTGAGAATATATGGAGAGAGAAAAAGAGGATAACTCAGAATCACAAAGCTCTGTTTTTTGCACATTCTGTCTGACAGCCAGACTGTTGAGTTACTGTAAGCCAAAGCTATAGAGTGGGGGGAAGCCCAGGTCTGACCCATCTCAGCCACTGGCAGAACATGCTCCTGTGGAGGTGATGCCTAACTAGACACTCCAAGTTCTGAGGAACCTCTCCCAGGTACAAAGCAGGATTAACTTTTACACCTACATATTCACTTTGATATTGAAATAGTAAATTATGGCCTGGAAATACAAACTCTCATCCAGATCCTCTGGGGTAACATAATATGCACAGCCCATGCTACCAAGCTAGAGGAGAGGGGTAGGTCAGAGACTGGCTTCCTTCAACGGGAGGGTGGGGGGCCACCAGTGAGGGGAAGAGTCCCAGGTTGAACTGAAAATTATTTCTAGATATGACAATGCTTTGTCCCTCATCTTTGTGGCTTCTTTTGGCATCTCTTATATTGACTATCACTTAGTTGCTCAAATAACATGTGCAACTCTTATTCTAGGCTCTGGACCTGGCAATTTCCTTCTACGGGGTGTTTCCCAGTACTCAATGCAGACGTTGTCCACATGCTTTGCTCTTATTTAGAGGTGAACTGCAGAATCGCTGCTGTGCAGAGGGGCCTCCAGTAGGGTGAGTGTCTGGCCATCAGTAAGTGGGAGAATGTAAAATGCAGTGCCTTTCACACCGGTCACAAAGGATCAGTGTCTATCAGCTCCTTCTCTGAGTGAAAAGGGCTCTCTCCAGGCATTCCTATTGGCTAGAGTGCAGGAAGGAGGGGGCGAGACACAGCAGCGTTTTACCTAGAAGTGCTCGTCCATGCAGGGTAGGGCTTCATGGGCAGACGGACTCTTACACAGTCTTGGGATTCGGAGAGCATCAGAGGCTGCCTTTGACATACAGGGATCCACTTCAGCTGGGGAACCAGATGCAAGGAGGCAATAGGAGCATAGTTCTCACAGGGCTTAAAGGGGCCTCATGCAAGTTTGGTCATCAGGGAAGGATGGAAAAGTGGTTATGGTCTTTGCGGGAAGGCTGGGGCTTGACTCCCGGTGTTGCTCCAAGACTCCCCTCCTCTCTGAGTTCAGGAGCAGCCCAGCCATTTAGGCCTCAGTGTTCTGAACTCTTTCTCATGTTATAGGTTTTTGAAATAAGTTTTTCTGATGACACTTTGATAAATGCATCCAATAAACGTCCCCATACCAGGACTTTCATCTTTCCCAATCATGTCGGCTGAGGTTGCTGACTCAGTAGACACACGGTCTGCTCCCCGATCTGTGGCAAGCACCTTTAGTAAATGTTTATTACTATACAATAATTCTTATGCCAGGTTTCCCCTTGGGCTCAATCATGAAGATATTGTCCTATATTTTAGATATTTTCTCCCTTCTTAACTTCTTGCCAAACCCCACTCCTGGTTCTAATTTCTATATTGGTCATGATAGCATGATTTCTGGGACTGCTGGCCCCCAGGCTCAGTGGCTTAGAAGAGTGAAAGGCTGGCCGGGTGCAGTGATGCACGCCTGTAATCCCTGTGGCTTGGGAGGCTGAGATAGGAGTTCAAAGCTAGCCTCATCAATGGTGAGGCACTAAGCAACTCAGTGAGACCCTGTCTCTAAATAAAATACAAAATAGGGCTGGGGAGGTGGCTCAGTGGTCAAGTGTCCCTGAGTTCAATCCCTGATAACAATTTCTTGTTCTTGCATATTCCAGTGCAGATGTCCCATCAGACAGTCTTCCTGTCTGAGCATCTTCCTGGGCATTTCTCCTCAAAATGGTGACGGGTGGGTCTAGGACCCTTCACTCTTGTGAGGTCCCAGGAAGCCTCTGGAGACTGTATTGGGTCCAGTAAGCAAAGAGAGAGTGCTTTATGGTCTGATGAATTTGTTCTTCTCTGTTTCTTCCAGGAGGGTGACATTTGCTCCAATAGTAAATGCTCAATAGTTGTTGGATGATACTTTTTTGAAATGCATGATATCAGGAGCATGATATGCATGATACAGGAGCTAACTATCAATTTTAATTAAAAAGGGGGAGAATGAGGCCAAATGGATGGACCTTGGGAGCCATGGGGAGCATGTGTGGGGGAGATGAGAGTGACAAAAATATTCAAAGGTTTGGGACATAAATTGGACTCAAAGTCAAAGACAAATGTGACTCACCAATACTTTCCCCAGAAGGGTAGTATTGACTACAGAGATTTAGGGAAACAAAGGCAGAAGTCAAGGTGGGAAAGAATGGAAGGTCAAATTCTTTATGAATTTCCTGTTAGTGTTAAATTTCTACTAATTCTAAATCTGATAACAATCCATAGGTTTGCATGTATGGCACAGCCATGGGCAAGTTCAGTGTGCAACATAAATGGAGTGTGATAAACAGGTGCTTCACTGACAGCTGTTCTTTGATACTAGACTCAGTGGTAATGGAATATCTATTTCGTGAAACACTGTTGGGTCATTGTAATGACGGTCACATAACCTGCATGGTAAGGATTCCCAGTTTCCCCACCACATTGGTTGTGTTTACAAAGTGGATACCACTTCGTGGCCCATCTGCTGGAAAATCACATAAAGAGGCTATTTTCACTCCCTTAGCTACAGGCTCATATTTAACTTCCTAGGAGTTTCCCCATAGAAGTAGAGAACCTAAATAAGTGAGGTGTGGGGCTCATTCCTTGAGCGACCCATTTCTTGAGTGATCTGTGTGGAAGACGTTTCCCACTGTTAGGATTGTTGTTGTTGTTACACAACTCAATGTGGTGCCACCTTCCCAATACCAGGCAGGACCCAGGTCCCCACATCCGGACTGTCTAGGAGCTGGTGCAGGGCTGGTTTGTGGAGTTCAGTGAATCATCGTGTGCACACACACACAAAATGTGGAGCTACACTGTTACAGGCCTTCCCGGGTCCCTGAGAGTAGGACCTTCCTGGGTCCCAAACACTCTCCTCCCTCAGGAGTGGAGGAAATGACAGTGGAATCGGTTCCATGAGACTTGTGCTTCTTATATGTCTGGGGAATCGGCAGCGTGGACGTGTTCTGGGTATTCTAAACAGGCTTCATGTTGTGGTTTCCAATGCTCATAAGAGGTTACTATAATAAAATGTTGGATCATACTGCAACCTTTAAAAATGTTTTGGAAAGTAAAAACAAATAAATCTATGTAGCCCAGACTCTATTACACAACTGCTCACCAAACTAAAACTCTCAACTTCTGTGAGAACATGGACTTACGGTTTCTATAAACAGATGCACATTCTGACAAATTCATTCTTCTCAATAACCCTGGTGCAATTTCTTTATAGCAATCAGATAATTCCAAAGTGAAATCCCAGTCAAGGGTTATATCCATAGCTGAATTTCACCCCTTTGTAACAGTAAACGCTTTCTCCTCTCACCTGTCCGTTCAGATAGCCCCCATCTTCACCAGTGAAAAAGAAAATTGCCACCTCTTTACATACATTAATAGTGTAAATGTAACCTGTAAGAAAATATATAGCAAAATCCAACAATGTAACACTTTTCCTTCCAGTTTGCCCTTTGGTATTTCACAGTTGGGAATTCCTTATACACACAGCTACAAACATCACTTTGAAAGTTATTTCTCTTCTTTTAACTTTTAAAAACTGTCTTCCCAACTTAAAAAAAAAAAGCCTCTATAGAGCCCAGCGTGGTCAGCACTTTTCAGCTCTCTGTGTAGAGAAGGGCTCTGGAGGCATGCACTGGGACAGTGGGGGACATGGTGGGTACGTGGATGAAGCTGCGTCCTCATGGAGATGGTGCACTGATGGGCCATGCGACAGCAGCAAAACCAGCCCCTCAGACCTCTGCTGTGGGGCAGATGACCAATGGCTCAGCTGCTGCCCTTGTCCATCACCCTGAGCACTGAAGCCATGTCTTCTATGGGCTGCCCCAGACATTGGCTGAGCACATGTGGGCAGGAAGGGCAGGCCCGTTTTGGCAAAGGGTGGGATTCTTCTGGAGGAGGACCTGGGCTTGAGGACTCCTCAGCCCGGCACAGCTGCCCTTGGAGCTGCACTGCCGTCTAAGACCCAGTGTCCAGTGTTTCTTTCCCTCTCCCCCACAGACGTGCCCACCTCCTCTGCACCCCCTTCTGCACCCTCCCCACAAGCACCCCCAGTCTCATCTTGGTGTCTGCTTCTCAGTTTACCGGAACCAAGGCAGGAGGCAACGTGACCATGAGGACCCCTGGCTCCTCGTGCCCTTCAGGTTCCAGAAGGAAACAGAAGGTAGAGCGAGTCAGAACTTGAAGAGGACTTGAGGATGTGGCTGCTTCAGCTGGGTGAGCAGCCTTCGGGAACCAGCAGAGAGGTCCAATCCTCTCGGGCCAGCAGGAGGCCTGAAGGGGATATGGCCCTCAGAGGTGAGAGCCCCTGAGGAAGGCCCGCCCAGGGGGGGGTGAAGTGACTCAGCTGCTGTCAGAAGCAGGGGGTGGGAGGAAGGTGCCCCGTGCTTGATCTCTCCTGTCTTCCTTCCCCTGGCAGCGACGTCCACTGGTCAAACCCAGAAGCCAGCATGCAGGGGAGCCCAGCAGGGCCCTTCAGGGGTCCTCCTGGAGAGCATTCCAGAAAAGGATGGAGGATAGATCTGGGTTGGGCATTAAAAAGAGAATATCTGACATGTCCCCCTTGATTTAGATGCCATTTCAGAGGAAAATAGGGACAGAAGTACGCTGCAAGGTTCGCTCATGTTTTGGTCAGCTTTTTCCCTGCTGTGACTTACAAACCCAATCAGAACAACTTTAGAGGAGGAGAAGTTTATTTGGGGGCTCACAGTTTCAGAGGACTCAGTCCATCGACAGCAGGCTCCATTCCTCGGGGCTGGAGGTGAAGCCAAATATCATGGCAGAAGAGTGTGGCGGAGGGAGGGAGCTCACGTGATGATCAGGAAGCCCAGACAGAGAGATCTTTACTAGCCAGATACAAATATGTACCCCAAAGCCACTTCCCAATACCCCACCTTCTTCAGCCTCACGCCACCTGCCTCCTGCAGTTACCACTCAGTTAATCTCATCAGGGGGATAATTCACTGATTGGGTTAAGGCTCTCACCACCCAGTCATTTCTTCTCTGAACCCTCATGTGTGATTTTTGGGGGACACCTCACATCCCGACCACAACAGCTTATCTGAAGAGCCAGAGTTTGCCTAAAGACATTGCTTAAATCATTGCATCCAAGTAAATTTACCAGATTAGACTAAAATTCTGAGTCTCCTTTCCCACCCACCTCTGCAATATTCTTGAAGGAGATCAAATCCTTTAAAAATTCAGTCTTTATTCAACAAATATTTTTTTTGAGGCAATTTTGTATGCTAGACTCTTCCAGTGCTGGACTACAGACTGAGGTGACCAGGAAGGACCCGGTGGTGTAGGAGCCGAATATGCCACGTGGCAGCAGATCACACAGAGCCAGGGGGCGACAGGCTTTGAGGAGTACCTTGAGGCCAGGGTTGGGAGTGGTGGCTGTTCTCATTTCTGAGAAGGTTCTTACAGAATCTCTGCAGGTTCACGGTGCTGAAGTTCTCAGGGGTCTTCACTGCACAGGGCTCAGTGAGGCAGGAGCAATGCTTAATTTTTTAAATTTTATTCCCAGATTTGGCAAATACAAAATGGATCGCTTAAGTGATGATTATCTTAAGGCTAAAGCATGCCTAACGGAGCAATTGCTAAAATTTGTGAGTATCTTACTAATTTGGATAGTGAATAATCGAGACAATCTCTTCTTGAGTGTGAAGGGTCCGCTGGATGTTTTCCCCTGGACAAGTCACAACACCACAAACCAAGACGCTGGCTAACGTCAGAGTGAAGGAAGTACATTTTCTTCTCTGAACTAATCATAAAATTGTGATAAATTGCAATTTCATATCCTGCTTTTCTAGGTCTCAAAAAATGTGATCTTAAACATGTGGGAAAACAACCACAAAAAAATTAACAACTTTTGAATAGTATAAGGGCCAGAGGGAAATATAATAAAATATAATAATTATCAGGCTGAGGGATGGGCTCAGTGGTGGAGAATTTGCCTGGCATGCATGAGGCCCTCAGTCTATCCCCAGAATTGAAAAACGAATGAACAAACGAACAAATAGATATTATTTGGTGATAGAAGTGATGTTCTTCCTCCTCACTCTCTGTTCTGTTTCCTGGGTGTGTGCAGTTAGCATGCACTACTGGGACAATAGCGTGTACTCTGCTACAGATACTAACGTGTATGTGAGCCCCTTGTGAAATTCTAGGCTCCATATAGGACCTGATCTTCCCACTCTCCGTTTTTATTTCCTGGCCCTATTACTGCATCATCTCTGCAAGGTAGAAATTCCTGGCTCAAATCTAACAGCTGTAAAATTGCCACAGTGGGTAGATGTATTTTTCGGTTTATTGAAGAAAAAAATTCCACCTGACGGCAGGGAAGCGCCCTGCAGCCTCACTGTAGAGCCTGTGATCTCCCTCCTGCCCACGCGGCTGCTCAGCCCTGTCATCTGCGGCCACCTTTGCCCGCCTCCCGCTTCCCGCTTCCCATCCATTGGCATCTCAGGTTCTCTTCCATGCCCGGCACCCACAATGCCTAGGCCCCTCCCGGCTGATCCTCGGCCACCATTGTTTCCCCCAGGGCTCCAACTCAGGAGTGCACACAGGGAGAGCTCCCTGGGAAACAGAGAAGGGGAGACCCCTGGCTTTACCCCCGCAGCCTTGCAGAGCCGGCGCCTCCACCCCGGTCTTTGAGGGAGAGGTGCCTGGAGCCGGCTGGAGGTTGTGGAAGAGGCTGCTCTTCCGCTTCCTAACGGTGGCTTGGCTGCCGCTGACAGAGCCGCCGTGTCTGTGACAGACAGAGATGAAGGCTGTGGCAATCCTGTGGGATGAGAGAAGAGCCCCCAGGAGCCAGCTCGCTGCCAGGAACACGCCACGCGTGCTCATTTGAGACCTGCTTTACACTTGGATGTGCATTCTGGTGACAATGGGGCTTGGTGGGTGTCTGTGTGTATGTGGTGAGGTAATTTCTACTATGGGGGTCACATGGTACTCTTTCTCTTCTTAGGCACACCTAGGGGAAACGGGGGTCTGTGAAGGGTATCTGGAGGGCTGACAGCAAGATGGACGTGGGGACACTGCCCCCAGTGCCAGGAAGGACCTAAGTCCTGACAGCCAACTCCCCACCCCGCTGCCCCCACAGAATGTCTCATTTTTGTCCTCTAGAGTCAGGAATTTTGTTATCCACACCAAAAGGCTTTGGCGTTTGAAAACTGCAAGCCTCTGCTTGTGCTTGGGAGGGTGGAGATCTACCTCCTAGGTGAATATTAATAGTGGTTCCAGTGTCAGTGACAGATAGAGAATCCTAGAGAATCCTAACGGACCACGGCCTCTTCTTCCCCCAAGGCAGGGAAGGCATTGGGCACAACTCTATCAGGGCCAAGGCCCAGAACTCATGCCTGGGGACCACAACTGACCCACAGTCTTTAGGCCCAGTAATTCCCAGAAAGCCCAATCTGCCGGGCCCCACACTGTCCAGAGCCAGCCCTGACTGGAAGACGCTGCTCCTCCCGTCTTTACCCAGCAAGCTGTCTTTGCAGAACTCTCGGGTTCTGACTTTTTTTTTTTACTGCAAGATCAGCTGAGCCTTCCAGAGGAGAGGTGTTGTGGTCCCTTCAGCCCAGGTGGCTGCCATCCATTTCACTTTGTCCTGGAAAACACTGTGCTGGAGTTTCCGCAGTGACCGTCCTTCCCTCAGCTCTGTTCTTGGGATGAAATAAAGCTGACCTCCCTCCGTCAGCAGCAAGGATTGGCCCCGCGGGTTGTAGCCAGCATCCCTTGGTTCTGGAGGTTTTTAGGGGAAAATGGATATGTTTTCCAGTTTAAGCCAATAAATGTTAGTTTAATGTTAGGAGAGAGAAAGTTGATCTTTCTTAGTGGAGGTGAAGCTGAGGAGACGCGAGGGCTGCAGCTCCCACTGGTTTTGTCATCAGGGTGGTGACATGGGTGGAAGAGGGCTGAGGATAAAACCAGGACCCAGGGGAGAGCAAAATGGGAATGCTGAGTGGGGCTTCCAGGGCCAAGGTGACGTCATTTCACATCCTCAGACCTGACCTAGCTGGAGACTTGGAGTCCCCTGTGATCTGAGTCAAACCTTTCTGTTTAAAACCTGCAGGGCTGGGCTCTTAAAGTGTGTATAGCAGTATTAGTGTCACTGAACCTTGTTGGAGCTAACTTTTATGTCTTTATTTTTTGGGTGCTGATTGAACTCTGAGTTGCTGAGGTGGGCCTCAAATTTTTCATCCTCCTACCTCAGCCTCCTGAATCATTAGGATTCAAGGTTTGTACCAGTGCACCCAGCTGAGGCCTAACTTCTTAAGAGTCCCACTGCAGCATAGCCAGAACTCAGGAGCAGGACCTAGCTATCGGTGTCTAACAAGCCTTCCGTTGAACATTTGATATATTCTGAAGCTTGAAAACACCATATTCTTTCTCTCTCTTACTTCCTTCTTTCCTTTCTTTTGCACATCAATTTATTTGGTTTGCAGAATATCTGCTAGTTATCTGGCCCTTGCATAAGGGTGGATCTTTCCACCTACCCATCCACAACAGCATTCTGAGGTTTGTTTGGACAGTGTGGTGCCCGTGACACACCTGATGAAGTCTGTGTGAGGTGCCATCCTCCTCTTCGTGCTGAAATCAGCCCGGCCCCACAGCTCCCAGAAAGGATGCTCGGCCAGGCTGAGTGCCAGGGCCACCAGCCCTACACTGCATGGGGGCTCTGTCCTCCAGGACTTCACTTGACCTTGACACAAAGCCCAGTCCTCTCAATGTGGCCACTCAGTCTCAGACTCTCCCAGAACAACTCCCATGGGGAAGGGAGCTCAGGCCCTAGACAACCAGAGGTCATCAGTCACTTCACCTCAAAACTTCACACCCCCAGGAAGCAGGCTGATCTGCAGGAAGTCACAAAGAAAAACTCGCGGTTGTTTTTTGGCTGAGATGTGTGATGCCAAACAGGAGGCAGCATGAGGAACCATCACACAGAACGGCGCAGACAATGCGACCTGATTGTATTCACTCTGATATTTTTCTTTTCTACATTAAATTAGAATGATTTTGCAGTAAAGACAAGCAACTCAGATGAAAGGAAACGTATTTTGTTTTGACATATCGAAAACAATAAGTACAGCATGTGTTCACACATATCAAACTCCTCAAAAGAAAATACCGAGAGGAGATGCCGAAGACAGATTGTGTATCCAAGTTTCCTCTTGGAGCATGGGAGTCCAGACACTGTCCCCATGTCCCCAGAACAGTGCTCTCTGGGTGGGAGACAAAGGGTGGCCTTGAAGCCTCTCTCCTCCTCTGATAAGCTGACACTGGTCAGCCCACTGCGAGGCCAGATTCCTGCTCCCCTGGGCACACTCCCCTCCCACCTGGCTCTGGGCGTCAGTCGGGGTGACCGCAGGGGCTCATCGGCCCTTAGGTGATGGCTCTTCTCATGGCTGCAGCTCATGTCTCTCCTTCCGTTTTCAGAATGTATATGGAGCATATCCTCCCAAAGCCCAGGCCTAAGGGAGGCTGCCGTGGAGGAAAGTGGGGCCCAAAGAGACAAATGTGGACAAACTCAGGACATTCACACTGTTAGCTCCTTAGAGGTAAACAGAAGGTTTCCTGGGGCTGGGGATGTAGCTCAGTGGTAGAGCGCTTGCCTAGCACAGGGAGGCACTGGATTTGATTCTCAGCACCACATAAACAGATAGAAATACAGTTCCACCAACAACTGGAAAAAAAAATATATATATATATATAAAAGAATGTCTACTTAAAACAGCTACATAATGGTCCCCACGTGGATGCACCTTCTGGAAAGAGAGCGACACTGCCTTCCCCTCTGACCACCCCCACCCCTCGCCACAGGGCTGATGTGGACCCTGAGGTGTGGACCCAAGCCCCTCCTCATGCACACTGCGTTCCCTTCTCTGCTGGGCCCATCAGGGTGTGGGACTCGACCTGTACAGACCGGAACCTGAGTGGGCAGCTCCTTCTGACCCACTGCCACCACAGGGAGCCCCCTGCAGCTGAGGTGCCAGAGCTGGAAAGGGGCCGAGGAGGTCTCGCTCCTGTACAGCTGTCAGAGCCAGGGACGGGGGTTAATTAAGCTGCACAGGACTGCCCGGGAGGAGCCAGCGTCTGAAGGAAGCTCTCTGTCATGGCTCCTCCGGAGGAACCTTCCGATGCTCTCGGCTCAGACAGCCACGGGCTCCCTCGTCAGCCAGAGCTTTCCAAGTCTCCCATGGATTCTCCCCTGTTATCCCTAAAGAATTATACGGTGTTTCCCTCTCTGTGTATCCTAGCTGGAAGTCAATGTCCAAATATTCCGATAAAAATGGATATTTATCATAGGCAATTAAAATCTAGATCCTTAGAAACTTCTAGCTTAATCATAATTTTGGCATTCATACTCTTTAAAAACCTTAGATTTAAATTTATCTTAACTGATATATAAAAATGTAAAAATTAGACCTAGGTATGAGAGACCACGTGATATTCTAATACATTTATATATTATGTGATGTCTGCTCCTCATTTGTTATGTCTTCATGGGAAAACATCCAAACTCTTTTCTTCTGGCTTTTTGAAACCTAGTCCGTCATTGCTGTCTGCTCCAGTTTGCTGTGCGCTCGTGTCCCAGAGCTCCTCCCTCCTCCAACTGTGCCTAGCACCCAGGGCCAGCCTCCCCCACCTCCCCTGCCTCCAGTGTCCCCCACCTCCCCTGCCTCCAGTGTCCCCCACTTCCTCTGCCTCCAGCCTCCCCGACTCCCCTGCCTCCAATCTCCCCCACTCCCCTGCCTCAATGTATGTAGGGATTTATTACGTCATAGCAGAAGTAAAACAGAGGACAAGAGCGGCAACGTGGTTGGGAGGTGGCAATGTGCTGATAGAAATGCCCTGTGCTCTGAGTAGCACACTATCAGTGAAAACGAAGCCAAGAGCCCAGCCCAGTGGCACACACCTGTAATCTAAGCAGTTCAGGAGCCCGAGGCAGGAGGATCACAAGTTCAAAACCAGCCTCAGCAAGTAAGTGAGGCCCTGAGAAACTTCGCAAGGCCCTGTCTCTAAATAAAAAAGTAAAAAGCGCTGGGGATGTGGCTCAGTGGTTGAGCACCACCAGGTTCAATCCCTGGTACAAAACACAAATAAAGAAACAGACTGTGGTGGTACAAATGTGTGCTATACACCTTGTGGTAACTACTACACTAACCCAACCACGGAGAATCAATGAAGCTACGAAATATACCTAATCCAAAAGAAGGCAAACAGAGAGGGCAAATGAGACAAAGAGCAAATGGGAAAAATATTTTAAAAAGTAAAACAATGTGTTTAAATTTAACAATAGAAACCATCTCATTAACTGTACATGTCCTAAATGACCTCACTACAAGGCAGAGATAAGCAAGCCCCAACTACAATCTACTTATTGTAAAGCCACATTAAATATAAAAATAAAAATTGACTAAAAGTAAAAAGATGGAAAATATTCAATGGTTGAAATTATGAAATCAAAAGAAAGGTGCAGTGGCCATATTAATATCTGATGGAATAGATTTCAGATCAAAGAATGTGATGAGGGGAAGTGAGTCATGCCTTATTGATAAAGGGGGTCAAGAGGACATTCTAAGCCTTTCTGTACCAAAGAGCATAATTTCAGGGCTGGGGTTGTGGCTCAGTGGTAGAAGGCTGACCTAGCCTGTGTGAAGCACTGGGTTCAATTCTTAGCATCACATACAAATAAATGAATAAACAATTGAAAAAAAATTAAAAAAACATAATTTCAATATATATGAAACACAAACTAGAACAATTCAAGAATTAAAAGCCTTATCCACAAATACAGGTCAAGAGGATTTAAACATTCATCTTTAAATAAGACAAAGGAGACAGAGTGCTATGGCCTGGACCTGCTGTGGCCCCCAGAAGGCACATGCCAAAGGCAAGGTGGAGGCCTCGGGCCATGAGTCTGGTGGAGGAGGCCAGGTCACTGGGGACCCTGAAGGGACTCTGGGATCCCAGCCCTCTTCTCTCCTTGCTTCCTAACTGCTGTGTGCTCAGCAGCTCTTTCTCCCCTGTTCTCCCATATGATGCTCTCCTGTGCCACAGGCCAAAGCCAGGGGCCAAGGGAGTGTGGACAGAAACCTCTGAAACCCTGAGCCATGTTGAATCTTTTCTCCTTACCGGTTTCCCATCAGGAGCAGAAAGCTAACAGATGTAGTCACTAAAGCAGGGAGGTATGGAAGACGTTGGTCATGCTAGCACTGAAAATACGCAGCATAGACGTTACCTTCAAGTCACACAGAATGTTGACCATGATAGGTCTTATTAATCTGTATTGAAGGATTCAATAATCCTTAATCTGAATTGAAGGATTCAAGCCATTGAAATGAGATCCATGACCACATAGAATTAAATTAGAAATTAATAAGGAATAAACTTTGGGGCAATTCATAAGTATTTTAAAGCAAACAACACACTCCTGAATAACAAGTGGTGTAAGAAGAAATCGAAAGGTGTACTGGCAAAAATGAATTAAACTATTGTGTTTTCATAATCTATCAAATTTGGGGGCTATATTGGAAAAGGTGCTTAGAAAATGTTGGTGATAACCACCTATGTTAACTAGACTTTAATTCAATTACTTTAGCAACGGGATAAAAGTAGAAAAGGAAATATAGAATGGAAATCAACAAAACAATCCATGAAATCAAGAGCTCATTCTTTGGGAAGATTGTGAAATTGATAAATCTCTAGTTAGACTGAATAGAAAAAAAAAGATGGAGAAAATGCAGATTGCCAAAGTCAGGAATGAAACAGTCACGTGGACGATCTGTGGTCATTAGAAAGGACAGCCAGGGCACATGATGGACAGCTGTATGGATGAATCCATTAAACGTTGCTTCAAAAGAACAGGCCATCTGAATAGCTCTAGATCTGTTCAAGAAATCACACCTGCTGTTTAGGAAACCTTCTACAGTGGAAATCCCAGACACGGATGGCTTCAAAATTTTGCAAACATTTAAGGAAGATGTAAGATCCACTTCCCAGGTTCCGGAATTAGCTAAAGACACTGGGAAATAAGAAAACTCCTGCTCAGCGTCCCTCATACACAGAGCAAGGCCTTGTCCCTGAGCTTCGGCAAAGAGAGCCCACCGTGTACAGCAGGCCAGTGTGCCGTGACCAAGTGCATCTCAGCCCAGGAAGGCAAAGCGAATTCAGCATTCAAAAACCGACTGATGCGACTGGACGTTTTAATGATAACATTAAAAAAAACGCCTATTCCTGATGGAAAGGAGAATTACAGTGAGCTAGGAAAAGAAGGGAATGTCTTTTGAAGCTCACAAATGAAGAAATCTGTGCAAGAGGAGAGTGCACAGCCTGTGCTCGCACCTGCCTGAAGCTCTGGAAGCCAGGCACTAGCTTGCAATGACAGAGAGCGGAGGGAGGTCACCTCGGAAGCTGGGGTGGGCCAGGGGAAGGGGAGTAGGGCTGGGGAGGGCAGCGCTGTTCCTGTGTGGCTTGTGGACACAGAGTCACGGGAGCAGAGCTACAGCAACATTTGCGGAGCTGCACAAAACAATTATGTCACTTATATCTCAACCAAACTGTCTAAATATTTTTGAATCATACATTAAATGATTAATGTAAGGAGTTTAAGATTGTTTTTTCTTATATTGGTACCATCAGGAGCTCCTAAATCCAAGAGCCCCTTTCCGATATTCTCCATCTTCTTCTCCGTCTCCTTTTATGACACCACCACCTACCTGCCTGGTCACCTTAGGAAGTGCCAAGTCTTTCTCCACAGCTTCCTCACCCTTATCTACTGCTGTTGATTCATGAATGTCTCGGGTGGATCACATCCACCCAGTTTCCGCTCTCCCTGACTTGACTGAGTGCCTCGCCATTCCTTCCAGAGACCTGCCCTGTGTTCTTATTCTTCACATTGCAAAAAGAGTCACGTTTCTGCAAAGCTGAGCTTCTCGAACATCTTCCAGGCTTCTGAAACACCTGCAAGGTGAAATGCAAGCTCTGTGGTGTAACTTGTAAAGCCGTTCCCAACACGGCTCCAGCCCAGCTCTCTGGTTTCATTTCCTTTTGTTCCTTAAGCATTACTGACCTACACCAGGTATGTAGATCATTTCAGCCTGAAGTTACCTGCCACCGTCAGCAGGTCTCACCCACGGCAAACTGCAAAGGCTCAAGGAAAGGTCTTTCCCAGTGGAGTGATGTTCTGGCCATTGTCTGTGTAGGACGACATAGGCAGTCCCCGCCCTGGTTCATTCAGAAGACTGGCCCTGGGAAAAGACCACCTCTGGGCATCAGGCAGGGTCATATCAGAACTAGTAATATTAATAAAACCCATCAATTCAAAAGACATGCACAAATAATATCTAGAATCCAGGCAAATATGGATAAACACCAGAGTTGCATGAATAAAATATTTATAAAAGGGCTTATTATGTTATTCTAATATGGACACCCAGATTTTTTTTTCCATAGGAAAGAAAGAAAAGAGTCTTATTTATTGTGAATTCTTTTGCCTCAGATAAAAATAAGAAGCTACATAAATATTTAAGCAGGCTTCCTAATGATATGGCTAATGTTCTTCAGCGCGAGCCTCTTGGCAGTGTATTTTGTGTACTTACTTGCAACTTTGATTCGTGTCCCCATTAGTATTTACATTCTTTCCGAGTAACTGGAAGAGAACAGAGTCCTCTTTATGGACCTGATGCCGACTGAGCTGAATTTTACAAGGGCTTCGTCTGAGCACGGGTACAGTGTGGCGTGATGGTCCGCACCTCTCTGGAAGGCAGAGAAGCCCTCCTTTCCCACTCCTTCCTGCACTCTGATCTCCATGTTTGGGTAAAAACACACAAGTTCAACTTGGATCCAGGACAGTGACCGTTTCACAGTAGGACTCCTAGCCAGGCTTAAAATCCGTGTATTTGTCCAACAAACGTGTATTGTGCAGCTGACATGTGGGCAGCACTGAGGTCCAGCACTCAGCAATGCGGGGGGGGGGGGGCAAGAGGGAAAAGTTGAAGGACAGGGAGGAGACAGGGACAGGAGGGCCGTGGCCATGGCTGCTTGTGGGAAGTGGCTGGTGGCGGGCTCCCAGGGTGGGTGATGGCACAGCCAAGACTTGGCCTGGAGGCAAGGGCGGAACTGCCCATATGAAACTGGAGATGAGAAGACCAGAATTAGCGTCCCTTCAGTTCACATGTCACCCCAAACATGCAATGACCAAGAAGTGTCAAACACACTACTCCTCCTCTGATGTCGGGAGGTCTTAACACACCACATGAAACCATCTTGCAAAACCCCAATGTGGATGGCTGCCCATTTGGGTGAATTGCTGCTGAAGTCCCCACCTTCCTCTTCCCCTCCCAGGTCCCCTGACTCCCACAGCCCGAGCCTGTCTTCTGCAGTTCTGTGCAACATGACTCAGCACCACTAGAAGGCAGGCTTCTGTCAACCATCCAGACCTGGGGTGTTACCACTCACTGGACGCCAGCAAGGTCACCGCAGGTGACTCCAGGGCAGTGTGAACCCACACCTGACCCCTCCTCTATGCCGTTTACTCCTCCTGAACTACCCCTTATCTTGGAAAAAGACCTTCCATTTCCCGTGGGCTACTAGCACCCATACTCTTCTTCCTCTAGAGACCTAAGTAGTCCAACCATCACATTTAATTTAACCTCTTAAGGTTAATTCCTTTAACCTTAAGAGAAGATTTCTCTCTAAATTCTTCATTACCTTTTCTCTTTCTACATATTCCATTGGTGCATTACAGTTATACATAATGATGGGATTTGTTGTTACATAGTCACCCATGCACACAATATGACAGTACAATCTGGCCAATATCTCCCCCCTGCACCTCTGACTTCCACCCCCGGTTCCTTTCCTCTACTGATCTCCTTTGAAAATCTTCATTATTTAAAACACTCCATTTTAATGATCATGACCCTCATTCATTCCCTTTAAGGTGTCTGCATTATTCCCAAAATTTTCTGCTTGAGGTTTTTTCCACTGCCTGATGATACTCTAGTCACCATCATAAAAATATTTTGTGAGTTATGAAATATATGACATATAAAAATGTATAAAAGTAACACATTCCACTGCTTTCCACTGTCCATCTATCCTTAGAAGACTTTTCCAATACAAAACACAAATACTGTTATGCAAATTTAAATGTATCTGGGATTATATGAGAAGGGCAATGCCCCTATGAAATGGGAACAAGCTGAAGAGAAACCCCCAGGGGGGCAGAAGAGGCACCAGGAACTCTCATATCTGGCTGTGATGTAGTCGGTCATATCAGACCAAATCTCTGACCAAGAATATTCACAAACTCTCAATTAAAGATAAAAGAAACAGCCAGCCATTGAAGATGTTGGAGATGAGTTGCGGCAGCAAGGTCTCGGGGTCGATGCTAGAGAGGAGGTTGCTGAGGTAGGGCTGACTCCTAGGGGTCTGGCTTACACCTCTGGCGAGGGGCCCTGAAGTCAGGGTGCTGGAGACAGCCTAGACTCCATCATACCAGGAGGCGAGGACCCAGCAGGAAGGACAAATCATCCCCCCAGAGGTGGAAATCAAGCTCGAGACTCTAAGTGCATTATTGGATCAAGTAGACCTGCTATTAATGCCTGCTGGAAGGAAGTCCTCTCAGACCATCTGGAATTTTCCATCAAAGTCTGGCATGCAGGGATACTAACTAGGACATGGTGGGGGGGGAGAGAGAGAGAGAGAGAGAGAGAGAGAGAGAGAGAGAGAGAGAGACAGAGGGGCAGGCCGTGGAGACAGCCCCCACAGTAGTCCATTTGTGAAGTGGTCCAGAATATGAAGTTGCTGGTTACTGTATTGAACAAAAAAGATGCAAAGTACAGAATTTCACCAGCATTCTGATCTGCAAAACAAAACCAAATTTAGAACTTATCTCTAAAATTACTGAAATTGATTATTAGGTCTTAAATATTAAGATATTTAGTTTTATCATATGCCAGAATCAGAATTCCAGAATTTCCTTCTAAAACAGAGACCGTGTCCTATCACTCCCTAATTTGAACCTTTCAGAGTCTGTCCAAGTCCAAACTCCTCCTCAGAGCGTCTCGAGTCTTTCTCCCCTCTCCCCTCCAGTATCCAAGAAGTCTCTAGGGAGGCCGGGGGGCTCGGGATGGAAACTCAAGGGCAGTTGTGGAGACTGCCTCCCTTTCACTCTCTACGCAGCCTCAAACACTCTCCCGTGCTGTCTTGGCTGGGAGATGCTCTCTGCCCCTGAGAATCTTCTCCCTGAGGCGAACTCACACATTGTTCAGTGCCTGTCACTCAGCGCCCACCCGGCTCCCCAGGGCTCAGGGGCTGCGCTCCCAAAGGGAAAAGCCCAGAGACAGCGTGAGATTCCAGTTGGAGGGGACTGGCCTGCTACTGTCCCTCAAATGCTGCATCTGGTTGGTGTGTTATTTTAACTCTTCTGGAAAGAAGGCCACTGCTGGTCATCTGTGGACAAGTCCCTCCCCCCATTACCTTGTTGAGGTAGAGTTGACAGTTAACGAGTCCCATGGCTTCAGGTGGTCAGTTGCTGACAGGACGATGCACGTGCGCACCGGGCACCACCCACCCTGCTCCTTGCAGGCTGTGGCTCCTGGTAAACGGCTTTCATCCTCTCACCGCTTTGCAGAGGACTCACTCGTTCTACCAAATCCTGGCTTGAGCCCCTTAGCTTAAAGTGCCTTCTCTCCCCACTAGACTGTGGCCACTTCTGGCCCTCTAGCAAGGTCCGGTTCAAGCCAGTCAACCAATCAATCATCAATCAGTTCATATGTAAACGCACAGCACTCCAGTTTCACCCCCTCAGTGCAGCTGGCTCAGGTGAAGATGATCCTCCTTAATCTCATTGACATGCAAGGCCACCATTGCACGAGTTCATGTGCGTCATCTTATATTTTTAGTGCAAAAATTGTCAAACAACTTTTATTCACGGCTAGTTGATGGTTAGCAGGAATAGGAGGACTTCACAGAAGAACAAGTCTAGAGCCAACTTTATGTGAGAAAGTACAGTGACATACCACTGTACCCGAATGATTCATGGGTCACTTATCATCAGTCTTCAGGTACAATTCGGATGCCCATAAGGGTTGGTTATTGTAGAACTGCAGGCATAAACACTCCTAAGGTGCACATTCCCTTCTCCTCATTTTAGGTTGATCAAGTGCTATTTATGGCTTGAAAGTAAAAAGAAAAAATAAATAGCAGTACTCGGAATCTTAACTCCAGGCTGGTGTCACATGACTGGAGTCCTCCTGCCCACAGGTGAGCACGCTTGCGAGGAGCGTCAAGGTTCTAGACAACATTTCACTGTCACCAGACTCCTGTACTGAATGCCCACAGGGCCTCAGGAAGCCCCACCACTGTGAGAACTTGCACTCAGGTACGTTAACTTTAATAATCCTGCACGGTCCACTTACCAGGTAATGCGCGAAAATTCTCTTCAGTCCTGTGTAAAAACGTAACTGTATGGAATTACTTATTTCCATGGGTAAATCCAGATAATATTTGCACAGTTTTGAAAAATCCAAGGCCCATCACAGAAGCCACAGATGTGAATCACTATTCTAAGTACATGTGGGTTAATCTTGTTTTGCTAATTAGATGGAAAATAGCTCAAGGAGAGCTACTCTACCACCTGTTTTATTTCTTAGTTATTTCACATGTAGGATTAGTGCAGTTCCCTCAAAAGGGCAGGTACTAGGCATGTTCTGCTCGCGATCTCACCTCAGTTATGTGGACAGTTCTTGAGTCTTGCATATGTGTAGCACACGCCTTCAGGCTTATTCCAAGAAGGACCAAGGTTGAATTGCAGCTTGTGACTCACTCCTTAGGTGACCTGCCTGAGCCACTTGAACTTCGGGGCCTTGGTTTATTAATCTGTTAAATGGTGGAAGTGCTGTCAGAGCTAGTGTCTGGGGTGTAGAAGGCGGCTGTGGTCCTTGGAACCACACGCAGCTTGACCTTGGTGCCTTCAAGGTGAATGGGAAGGAGGAGGGAGGGGGGCAAGAGAGTCTGGAATAGATGCCTCTGCCTGAGGTGTCTGCTGATACCATCCCCAAAGCCCAGCCAGGGGCTCCGTCTGGATCGAGGCCTCTTTTGAAGGATCTTTTCTTCCTTCTAAAAGGCCTTTTCTCTCTGCTAAGGAAACCGTTCTCTGTCGGAATCAAGCCGTGTCTGGTTTGCTGATTTCTGCTAGAGCCACGTCTGGAAGGCCGAGTCTTCGTTTGGGTACCACACCCTACAGGGGGCTCCATCCTCAAGGTATGCTTCTAGAACAGCGTGGTTTTTATCCAAGAGGAACAGCTTGATCGCGGGGTCTTGGCCTTGTGGGCAGCCCCGGGAGCTCTGGGTGTTCATGTGTGCATGCAAACATGGAAATTTTAAAGAGACAATCTGCAACTTTCACCAGATACTCACGGGAATCATCATCCTAAAAAGTGTAAAGAACTCAGTATTGAATGGGAACATTTCAGAAAACGTGCCGGGACTGGTGTGGGGGACATCCTATGTGGGGCAGACCATGTCCCCAATCATCCATCATCAATGCTCCTACCTGGAGCAGCCCTAGGAAGAAGTTAGACTCAGGTGGGACTTCTTCCAGCCCTTTTCCAGCCGACATGGGTAACAAGGCCTCTGCACAGATTCCAAAGGAGAGAACCTTGTGAACCAAGCGGGGCCCAAGGGCCACGAAGCTTCCTCGAGGAAGCCCAGGGTTCTGCTTCCCTGAAAACAGGTCGTCTCTTAAGACACATCTGCCCCGACTCTCCGGCAGGCCCTGCTCCCCGCTCCTGTGGGGGCCAGCTTATTCTTCCAGTTGTGCCTCCGACCCCTGGGAATGTTCCTGGGAGCCTTTGCCAGGTGGAGGGGACCCAGAAGGGCTCGATCCTCGGTGGACACAGAGTGATACTGAAGTGAGAGCAAGTGCCCCAGCCTGGAGGTAGGAAGACGCCACAGGGTCAGCGCCAGCTGTTGACGATGAGATCCACACACGAGGTCTCCGATGGACGATGACAATTGTAGATTCCTCCTCATGGGGAGGCTAGGAGCAGCTCCTGGGAGCTGGACAAGAAAATTGTTTTGTGATCAAACAGAAAAAGGCCGGGCCACCTTGAAAGCCCCTGGCTAAGATTTGAACTGTGATCTGAGAGAGCCCGAGTGGCAGCTCTGGAGCCAGACTTCCAGGGTTTCAATCCTGGCTCATGTTGAGACGTGGGAAAGATGTTTCTCTGCACACTGTTCTCTCACAGGTTGTAATGATTCCATGAGTTTATATTTGTAGAGCACTTAGCACAGCACATAGTAAGTGCTCAACACACACAAACTCTATTTACTACTGCCACAATTGCAACAGACACATCTTTTTCTTTAGTTAGTAGCTGTATTTCTAAAGGAATCACTAATGCAAATATAAAAGTGTCACACGCCAAGGCAGCCACTAGGGGCCCATGCAGATACTGCTGAAGGCTGAGCGCCCTGAGCACACTCGGGGGAGGAGTGTCCTTGTCAACCTTCATGAGATGATGCCAGCCATTCACATTTCCCTTCTCCTCTGGGAGGGTTAGGGCTCGGTCCCTGTGTCGATTTGCCAACAAGGCACAGGCCCTGATCAGTGCAGGTGGAACGCTAGCTCTGCTTGACCCCTCGTAACCTAACAAGATACTTTTCTGCATTATCTGCATCCACCTTGTTTGGATTTTTGAGGTCACCTACAATTCCGTGATCAAGCTTAATTGGGGTCATAAAACCCTAGGGCACATTCTTCCTGGAGCCTCCTCATCATGCTCCACCTCTCTGCCCTGTGGGACCCTGGGCACAGCCCCCTCAGAGCTGCCCTTCGTCACAGTACACGCAAGCCCCTCCTCGTGGGTCCGGAGCAGGCTGCTAGGGAATGACTATCACTTATCTCAGTCCTCTCGGCTCTCCTTTCTAATGTGCAAAGCCTTCTGGGAACTCAAGAGTGGGCAGACAGCCATCACTCAGGCCTGGGACAGCGGACTAGAGGAAGCTTGGCCCCTGAGCACCAGCAAGGACACAGCAGGCCTCAGGGGGCCTCCTTCCTGTTTCCCCTGCTCATGCTCTGCCGTGTCAGGACCCGAGGCTGCGCTCTACTGTGGAAGGACCCCCAGAGTGCGCAGCGTGGAAGACAGTGGGCCTCTCCCACCACGCGCGCCGCAGGGTGGAAAGGGGAGAGTGGGAGGGGAAATGCCTCGAGCACTTGCCAGGAGATCAACGCTCCATATCTTCTCATCCTGGGCCCACTGAGTGAGAACGGTCAGAGGACGCCAGCCCTCCAGCCACTTCACTCTGCATTTTTAATGTTGTCCAGGAAGCAGCAAGAGAGCAAGAAGGGACGTTTGTTTTATTTGTTTTTTACTCACTCAAGTCAGTGAGGTGAACCTCTCTCTGCCCACGTCTCGCTGGGGCCCTGTTCAGTGTCATGACAGGGCTGGCGGTCTCTCAAAGTGTCAAAGTCAGCTCCCTCCCATCTCTGCTTCCCCAGCCCCTGGAAACCACACCCCCTCTGAGTTTCCTGTTAGATTCATCCCATGAGCGGATCATGTAAGGTTGGTCCTTCTGCATCTGGCTCCGTTGACAGCATAACCTTCTCCAGGTTCACCGTGTGGGTGTAAATGGGAACGCTGTCTTTCTCTTTTCTTTTAAAGGCTGAATCGCACTCCACCACATGCAGGCACCCCGTTCTACTTGACCCTCATCGGCTGGTGGCACTTGTTCTGTTCTTGTCTTGGCTGCTGTGAATGGTGTGGCAATGAACATGGGCAGGCAGGAAACTCCTCAAGACCCTGATTTTAAAAGTGGTAAGAGTAGACTTTATGTTGACCTTTCTCATCCCAATAATAATAATGAATGGAGAGAGGAAGCGGAAGAGACTTTTGGAGGTGACGTATATGCATGGATTGTTGTTTTGGGGTTTATGGATGTCTATTCATCTCCAAATTCATCGAGCTGTATATTTTCAATTATGTATGACTTTTTGTTTGTCAACCTCAACCAACAAAAGAAAAAAGAAAACTAACACACTTGAATGAGCAGATGTGGAACAGAAAGCCAAACACAGCCCTGACTTTTATTGGTAAATATTACAGGTGTCCATAAAAATTCTGGCTTTGATTTTTCTGGGCATTACAATAGAATTGAGTTTCCCAGCTCTGCTTCCAATCAGTCAAGCCAACGTTGATTCTTTATTTTTTTTAATTACTCAGTTGATGAATCTATTCATATATTCCAATAGTTGGATGATGAGTTAGGCATTTTAAAGTTAGGATTTTAAGGACAAGTGATGTATCCGATGTTGGTTCTTTTGGCCAGTAACACCGAGTGGAAGTGACGTGTCACTCACTCCCAGTGCAAACTCTAGGTGTCAGTGATTAAATTTCCATGTTCCTCTGTTTGATTGTGTGACACAGGTGGAAATGCAGCCTTCTGTGAGCATGGCCCTCACTGGACACGTAACAGGAGTAATAAAGCAACGCTCAATCTGTCAAGCTACAGAGATTTGTAGGTTAGCCTTTCACAATAGGCCTAGCCTGCCCTGACCAAGTGAAGCCATTATGATGTAGAGAAAAGCATATTATGCCAGATGTTGAGAGATTTGTGTCACAGACTAATCATGACAGTAATCAAGAGAAAATAATTTCCCATTTGAAAAGCCCCCTCCTCAGGCTAGAGTGATCCATGTGGAAATGTATTAGAATTGGAGACATCAGTACAAACTCCTGCTTAGCTTACTGTAGAATGACTGTTACACGTAGAAACATTTATCTGCTTATGTATGAAAATGCACAAGTGTCTCCTTGCTCTGTAAACCAAAGAGCCTAAGAACCACTGTCTCCCCACCCAGCAGCAGTAAGTACCCCTGATGCCTGGCTCTCAAGGTCCAACACCTCTGCAATAACAGAAACCAGGATCCTGGGAGAAATGCTGAGTTTAGGTCGGGGCAGAAAGCATCCAAGAGGATACTGAAGCATCTTGCAGTTCCAGAAAGTAAGGAAATGGACCAAAAAAACAAAAAAACAAAAAAAACCCCCACAAAACAGTAGCAATAACTCCACAAGGCTTGGGGGTAGGTCACAGGAACACAGGAACCAATCAACTGAAAGACATCTCAACAGATGGCCAATTGTGAACAAGCAATGCATAAAGTAATATGTGATTATAACTCAAAATTTAAAATAAGTATGCATGAGCCCATGCTTAAATAAATACACAAATAGATAAGTACGGAAAAAGAAACAAATCTACCTTGCAGAAGAATTCTAAATGATTCCCACGGACACTTCACCCTCAAGGAAAAGGGGTGGAATTCCCACACCTCAGGTGCCAACAGCTCATACCGACTTCCTTCTGAGGAGTGTAAATATGAAAAAGGGGGAAAACCAGTAACTTTACAGTGGAGAAAATGGATAGGCACTATCTCAAGTCAGGTGGCCAAGGTCAGCATCATCCATGGTGACCTGATGATAGAAGCACCCTTGGTGTGACAGTAAGAGAAGGGCACTTTACCTCTGTGCCTCCTCCATACACATTGCTTTGGTCAAATCATGAGGAAAATGTCAGACAAATCCCAAGAGAGGGACATTCTACAAAATACATAATCAGTATACCTCGACACTCCCAAGGGCATCAACAATCAAGGAAAGTGTGAGAAGCTGTCACAGCCAAGAGGACTCCCAGGAGATATGACCACTAAATGGCATGTGTCATCCTGGATGGGAGTCTAGAACAGAAAAAAGACAGGGGGGCATCTAAGGAAATCTAAATGAAGTGTGAACTTAAGCAGAACCCCAGTTCTAGTGGGGGTTCCTTACCAATGTGAGATACCGATAGGTACCTGCTGAGGAGTGTATTAGAACCCCCAATGCTACCTGTTCAGTCTTTTTGCAAATCTAAAGTTGTTCTAAAATAAAAAGCTCATATTAAAAATACTGCCTACAATGCCAGAAAAGCATGAACTACGTAGGCAGGCAGGTACTCATATCTCCCAAACGATGTTCAGGCTCTCTGAGAACACTGCATTGACAACCATAAACCTCACTGATAGGAAGTAGAGACTTAAATAGACTGAGTTATGCCATGTTTGTGGTTTGTAAAACTCAATGGCTTAGATAACAATTCTTCTCAAACTGTTCTATGGATCCATTGCAAACTCAATTGATATTCCAGCAGAAGTCCTGCAGAAATTGGCAAGCTGTTTTTAAACTCATATGGAAATTCAAATGACCAAGAATATTTAACATATCTTCAAAATAGAACAGTTGTAAGACCAAGACTACCTTATTTTTAGATTTATTATAAAGCTATTGTACTCTAGAATTATTTTAAAGACAGAGAAATAGAAAAAAAAATCACAAAAAATGAGTTAAAAATAGAGCCACTCATATATGGAGAATTGATTTTTGACAAAGGTGAAAAGAAATTTTTACATATATTGTATTCTCAACAATCAGCCTAAAACAAGTGGATAAACAAATGCAAAAATCGAATTGCGTGCTTCACATCATATATAACAGTAATTCAAAGAGTGTCATGTTCCTGAATAAAACCTAAATCTATAAAACAATAGAAGTAACAGCAAAGAGAGAAGGAGGAGGAGAAGAGATGCCAAAGCAGTCAAGCTGGGGGGCCACTTTCAGAGCAGCAGCCAGGAGATCATGTAAATGCCATGCTTGTGTATGTTCCAGATACCACTGAAGGATTGCTACAAGCAAAAGCAAATGTGTTTGTCCTTGTGTGTCAAGTGCAATTAAAGTCAGAGAAAATTTATTTGCTGAGTTGTACAAGCAGAAAGCACACAGCAAGGACCATCTGGCCTTCAAGGGACCCAGGGCTGCACAGGGCAATCTCTTGCTCTATCTCTCAGGGAATATCCTTGCTCCTCCTCAACCACTGAGCAAATGCCAAATCAAAACCTGTCAGCCGCAGGTTGTTGATAGCATGGGGAAGCTGGCACGTGGAAACCGGGAGAGCTGCAGCTTGTCTTCATTCATTTTTACTTCTACTGCTCCATGTAGGTGTCATGCTCAATATTTCATAGAGTGTGCAGGTGTGAGACAGACCCAACTGCTCACCAATCAGTTCTGCCACTAACCTGTTCCTTGACCTTGGTAATCTAGTTAATGTTTTGGTGGCTGTTGCAGAATGTGGAAGTGATAATGACTTCTGCCTAGAATTTGAATCATTGTAGTAACTAATAAAACAAGATTTACAGCAACCAGTATAGCAATGTTTGTTTAATAGAACCTCAATAATTGGAACATTTTATTGTTATTATCCAAGACATTTCTGAAATTCAGAGGATCATTAGGGACTATTTCAAAAATTTACATTGCAATAAATTGGAAAGTCTACATGATATTGACAAATTTCTAGACACATATGATTCTAAATTTGAACCAAACAGATATAGAAAATCTAAACAGACAAATATCAAACAATGAGACTGAAGCAGTAATAAAAAGGCTTCTAACAAAGAAAAGCCCAGGACCAGATGGATTCTCAGCAGAGTTGTAACAGACCTTTAAATAAGACCTAATGCCAATCCTCCCCAAATTATTTCATGAACTAGAAAGGGAGGGAACACTCACAAACTCATAATATGAATCTCTATCACCTCGATACAAAACCATATAAAGACACACCAAGGAATGAACACTACAGACAGATATCTCTGATGAACATAGATGTGAAAAAACTTATAAAATATTAGCAAACCATATTTTAGAGCACTTTAAGAAGATTGTACACCATAATCGAGTTGGATTCACACTCAGGATGTGAGATTGGTTCGATATACATAAAGCAATGAATGTAAATCATCACAAAATCGAATCAAGGACAAAAATCACATGATCATCTCAATTGATGTAGAAAAAGTCTTTGACAAAATTTATCACCCATTTATGTTAAAAACACTGAAGGAACTATGAATTGAGGAAATTAACATCAGAAAGGCTACCTGTGACAAAGCCAAACCAGCATCATATTGAATTGGGAAAAAATAAACAAAAAAACATTCCCCCTAAAATCAGGAAAAAGACAAGTATGTCCATTCTCACTGCTCTATTCAATGTAGTTCTTGAAACTTCAACCAAAGCAATCAAGCAAGAGAATAAAATTAAAGGGATCCATGCAGGAAAAGAAGAAGTCCAACTACCTCTGTTTGATGAAGATATTATTCTATACTAGAGGACCCAAGTACTCCACCAGAAGACTTTGAAAACTGATAAACAAATCCCTAGCAAAGTAACAGGATACAGGATAAACATATAAAAATCAATAGCTTTCTTATACTCTGGTAACAAATCTGCTGAGAAAGAAATCAAGAAAACTACTCCATTCATGATAGCTTCAAATAAGGTCTGAATAGATTTAATTAGAAAGGTGAAAGACCTCTAAAATGAAAATTATAAAACACTGAAGAAAGAAATTGAAGAATAACTTTGAAGATAAAAAGATGTACCATGTTCATGGATAGTAAGAATAAATATTGTCAAAATGGCCATAATACCCAAGTGAGCTACAGGTTCAATGCAAACCCCATCAAAATACCAAAGACATTTTACACATAACTAGGAAAAAAGTTATGAAATTTATGTGGAAGAATAAAAGACCCAGAATAGCCAAAGCAATCCTGATCAGCAAGAGTGTGACTGGAGACATCACACTATCTGATTTCAAGTTAACTGCAGAGCTATAGTAATAAAAGCAGCATGTTATTGGCATCAAAATAGATATGAAGACCAACAGAATAGACAAGAAGACACAGAGACAAATTCACATAAATACAGTCATATGATTCTTCACAAAGTTTCCAAGAGCACACAATGGAGAAAAGGTAGCCTTTTAGACAAATGATGTCTGGGAAACTTGATTTGCATATATAGAAAACTGGAACTAGATCCCTGTCTTTCACTCTGCACAAAAATCAACTCAAAGTGGATCAAAGATCTAGGAATTATACCAGAAACACTTAAAATGCTTTGGTGTAGACCCCATATTCCTTAATAAGACTCCAAAAGTTTAAAAAATAAAGCCAAGAATCAATAAGTGGGATGGCATTAAATTAAAAGGCTTCTACACAGAAAGGGAAACAATTAAGTGCAAGATGAGAAAGCCTATAGAATTAAAGAAAATGTTTGCCTGCTACTCTTCCAACAGGGGATTAAAAACCAGATTACATAAAGAACTCAAAAGTATAACACCAAAAAATTATCAACCCACTCACTACAGGCAAAAAACCTAAAAAGATATTTCTGAAAAGAAGGAATACAAAATTCTAACAAATATATGAAGAATGTTCAACATTTTTAGCAATTAGAAAGATGCTAATCAAAATTACACTGAGAGTTCATCTCATCCCATAGGATGACAAATCATCAAGAATACAAGAAACAATAATTGCTGGCAAGGATGAGGAGAGAAAACCGTACACACATATTTTGTGGGTGGGACTGAAAATTAGTACAATCATTTTGGAAATAAGTATGGAGATTCCTCAAAAAACTAGGAATGGAACCCCATATGACCCAATTATCCCATTCATTGTATTTATCCAAATACATGTATCGTGATACATGCATATCAATGTTTATAGCAGCATAATTCACAATAGCCAAGTTGTGGGAACCAGCCTAGGTGCCCACTGAATAGATAAATGGATAAAGGAAATGTGGGACATTTACCCAACAGAGTTCTACTCAATAATAAAAAAGAAAGAAACCATATCCTTTGCTGTTAAGTGGATGTGATCAGAGAATATCATGGTAAGTGAAATAAGACAGACTCAGAAAATCGAGAGTTGACTGCTCTTTCTAGTGCAGAAGTTAGAGACGGACAAGTAATTTAAAAAATGGGATCTTGTGAAAATAGAAGGGAAATCAGTAGTGCAGAAGTGGGGGACGAAATGCGCGAGGAGAGAAGGGAAATGGGTAGATCCAAGGAATTAAGTTGACCAAAATATACTCTGTGCATGTAAGGATTGTCATAATGCATTCCTATTTTATACATAATTCCAACTTCATATAAAACTATATGCACCAATTCAAAACATAAGCAGAAGGAAGAGTAGAGGAAGGGAACCCGGGGAAGGAAGGAGGGGAGGAAAAGAGGAAGTACTGAGGATTGAAATGGAACACACTGCATTTATGAATAATTCAGAATAACCCGGTTATTATGCATAATTATATTGCACTAATAAACATTCAAAAATGAGTGGCCCTAGGTCCATTTGTCTGTTGATGTGTATCTATGCTGAATTCATATTTTGGCTATTGTGAATTGTGCTGCAATAAATATGTGTACACAGGTTTGCATTTGGTATGTTGATTTCATTTTGTTTTGATATATACCTAGAAGTGTGAGATCTGGATCATCTGGTAGACTGGAACCTTCAACTGTTCTCCGTAATGACTACACTAATTTATGTTGCCACCAACAGTGACTGAGACTTGCCTTACCTCCACATCCTGGCCAGCATTTGTTAATATGTTAGTGTAGTTTTGATTTGCATTTCCCTGACAGGTATATTCCATATATTTCTTGGTCATTTATATTTCTCATTTTGAGAATTATCTACTTAGGTCATTTGCCCAGTTTTAGTTGGATTGCATTTGTTGTTGTTGTTGTTAGGTTTTTTGAGTTTCTCATATATTCTGGATATTAATTCTCTATCGGATGATTGAAACTTGACTCCTATTTCTCACCCTGTCATAAAATAAATCCAAGAGGTGTAAAAAAAAATCATTGTAAGACCCGAAATCCTGAAACAAGTAGAAAAGAACATGGGGGAACCCTTCAAGAGATAGATGCAGGCAGTGATTTTCTGGATAGGACCCCAAACCATGGGGAACAAAAGCAAAAATTGACAAATGGGATCACATCAAACCAAAACCGTTCTGCACAGTAAAAGCAACAACAGAGTGACCATAGCAGCTGCAGAGTGGGACAAAGTATTGGCCAACCATGCTTCTGTCATCGACTTTTGAAAATTTGGTTGTGATGTACCTTGGGATGGATTTCTTTGAGTGCACCTGATTTAGGATCCTTTAGGCTTCCTGGATCTGGCTGCCCATTTCCCCCCAAGATCTAAGAAGCTTTCTGCCGCTCTGGTTTCGACAACCTTTGGGGTCCTCTCTCTCATCCCTCTCAGACTCCCACAATGTGTGGATTGCTGTGCTTGGTGGTGTACTTTAGACCCCCTAGATTTTCTTCACTCCTTTGCAATTTTTGGTTGTTGTCATGCTTCTCTGATTATAATAATTTCCAGTGGCCTATCCTCCAGCTTACTGATTCTTAATCCTGTTTTCTCTAGTCTCTTTCAAACCCTTTTATTGATTTTGCAATTCAGTGATTATATTTCTTTGATGCTACGATTTCTATTTTTAAGATTTTCTGATGGTGAATTCTCACTTTGTTACATTACTATCCTGGGGTCATTTCCACTTTTACAATGGCTAGCTGTCAGTAACTCACATCTTTGTTTCATTGTGGTCGATTTTAGAGTTTTTTCTTGTTCCTTCATTTAAATTGTTTCCCCATCTCTTCATTTTCTTTGATCCTAGGGTATCTATCTATATACTAAGGAAAAAGTCGTATCCCCCTCTTCATGCATTTCACCCATTCAGGAGAAAACCTTAATTATTCTGGCTGCAGCTTCTAGAGTTTTTGAAACTTTCATGCTAGTCCAGACCACCATCTTTGTTCTCAGTGGCTCCCAAGAGCCTAGAGTATGCCAGGACCTGTCAGCACTTCCAGTCAGGAGGCAGGAGCCAATTCCTTGGATAGCCTGGAGAAATCAGAGCACTGGATGCATGATCTCACTCTTTCCCATGGCAGCCAGAAAGGGGTAGCGGAAGATTTTGACTGCTGGCCTTCAGCTGAGCCTGCAGAGGACTGTGTGTGTTGGTTCAAACAGTGGGTCCAAATTCCCATCAGTGTCAGTGTGGCTGGCTTCCCACCTGCCAGGGACAGACGCCTCTCAGTTACTTTCTGCCTTTCTTACAAAGGGGATCCATCTGGGTATTGCTGCTTAATTGCTGCATCCATGGGGGGCAGGCAGGTCTGCGGCTTCCTGTTCTGGCCTCTTGATGACATCTTTCCTAGATTTTTGTAAGGTTAAAAAAAGTACAAAATCTGATTATTTAAGTAACCACGTATCTGGTTTTTGTTACCTGATTTATTCATTTCCCCATCTTTCCCCATCACTGCCTGCCCCACAGCTCCCCAGTCTGTTCACGTTCAGCTTTGAGGTCACAATGCATTTCCCCCTTTTCTTACATTCCTTTCATTACGTCACATCAAGTTATGGTCACTGAGAGAGGACTGTTTTAAATATTTCAAGTTGTCATCTGACTATTCGTGATTCTAAGGATCATATTGAAGAGGTCTTATCCTCTGAATCAAAAACTAGAGTACATAATAATCATTGGCATGGGAGGGGAAAACTCAGAACTCTATGCACAGTTAACATCTGCTGGACATTCTAGGAGAGAGCTTCACATCCATATCAAAGCTCTCTATCAAAACATGTGGTTGGCTTCACTTAGCATTATCTTCTCCCACTCCATTCATTTACCTGCAAATGCCATGATTTTATTCTCTTTTATTGCTGAGTAAAATTCCATTGTGTATATATGCCACATTTCTTTTATCATTCATCCACTGAAGGGCATCTAGGTTGGCTCCACAGTTTAGCTATTGTGAATTGTGCTGTATGTCTGTGTCCCTGTAGTATGCTGTTTTTAATTCTTTGGTGTATAAACCAAAGAGAGGGATAGCTGGGTCAAATGGTGGTTCCATTCCCAGATTTTCAAGGAATCTCCATACTGCTTTCCATAATGGCTGCACCAATTTGCAGTTCCACCAACAATGTATGAGTGTGCCTTTTCCCCCACATCCTCACCAATATTTATTGGAGAAGATAATGCTAAGTGAAGTCAGCCAATCCCCGAAAAAACAAATGCCGAATGTTTTCTCTGATGTAATGAGGCTGACTCATAGTGGGATAGGGAGGGGGAGCATGGGAGGAATAGATGAATTCTAGATAGGGCAGAGGGGTGGGAGGGAAATGGAGGGGGCAGGGGATTAGCAAGGATGGTGGAATGTGATGGATATCATTATCCAAAGTACATGTATGAAGACTCGAATTGGTGTCAACACACTTTATATACAATCAGAGATATGAAAAATTGTGCTGTATACATGTAATAAGAATTGTCATGCATTCCACTGTCATTTATTTAAAAAAACAAAAACAAATAAGTGGTGAGGATGCCCACAGAAGCCCAGGGTGGAAGAGCACATACCCTTGCATGTTCATTGCACCTGAGACCCTGTGAGGGGCTTTCCTTCGTTTCTCATCTGGTCCCACAACTGGAGGATCCAAGGTTATTTCAGGCCACAGAAGTGAGACCTGGGGAGGCCGTGTGCATCTGGGCTTCAACAGGGACTCATGGTACCCTCGGGAGAGGACTGTGCCCTGCCCTTTTCCAGAGCCCATGCTTGGGCACAGCCCTGAGACAATGCTTTTCCAGCAACTTCCTTTCTGTTGAGACATGATATGGAAGGGATCGGATGCAGCTAGACAAGATTTCCCCTCCCTGCCCGTCGCCCTCACATGGCCCAGCACAGGGCACACATCTGCGTGACGCTGAGCTCAGGGCGAGGCTGAGCCATTTTAGTCTGGCCTCTTTCCTCCTGTGCCTCCAATCAAGAGGCCTGGGAGTGCAATTCCAAGGCGGCCCGTGAAGCCAGCTGTGCTCTGGGTCAGGGGTTAGCAGTGCAGGTCTCCTGTGAGCCAGTTCGGGGCTTTACATTTCTAATAATATGTTTTTAATGAAGACTGTGTTTCACCAAGACATTCCTAAGCAGTTCTGCTCTTCTGTGAGGAAGGAAAGACAGCTCTAGAGAAATCCAGTTGAACTAATTTTCAGGGTAAAGCTTTGGATAAAATAATTTTGCATTTATCATTTAAGTTAATTGTAATGCGCCTGAGTCTAATGAGCCTTACCTCTAAACTCCATTTAAGACAATAGTTAATTGCTTTATTTTAATAAATGTTGTCAGGATAGTGAACATAACAATGACAGAGCACTCAGTTACCACTGAGGCTAGAAAATGAAGATACACAGAGCTTAATGAGATTCCTAATCTGAAGAGGCAATTAGCATCCAGAGGTGGAATAGGACTTCTTTCAAGAGCTATGTAAACGAAAGCCATTTGTTTGAATAAACCCAGAGATTCAGGCTACGCTGGCACCGCCAAGTGCTCATGACGCGCCCAGCGCACACTAGGTGAACCCGTGGCCGTTCTCCAACCCTTATTGGCTCCGACTGGGAAGGTGAGGCTTCGGATGCTGTGTAAAGCCCACATCCAGCAGATCCTCAGTGGAGCTTCCCAACGCAAAGGCTTTCTTCTGGAATCAGCTGTTAGGACACTGTCCTGTCACTCCTGGCTTACTGTTGGGTGAATGGAGGTAGAGGCTCAGACAGTCAATAGAGCAGGGAAAAGAGAAAGAAATAACAAGAGAAACAGTTCCACTCCCTGGAAGAACACTGTTTGGATTTTCCCATACCGTGATCATTCTGGACCTTGCAAGGGAGGATCAACAAGTGCACTGCTTTTCTTTTTTGTTTGTTTGTTTGGAAATTTTTATTTTATTTATTTTTATTTGTTTTAATTAGTTATACATGACAGTAGAATGCATTTATGCACTTTGATATATCATACATAGATGGCATACAACTTATCATTTTTATGTTGCCACTGGTATTGATAGTAACCCAGCCATTTTTATTCCCTTCTCTCCCAGTGCATAACTTGAACTGCATGATACAGATTGTGGTAACATAGCTTTTCTCATTTTTATGAGTGTTCATGTTGCAGAATCATATTGGTCTTGCAGTCACATATATACATACAGTAATAATGTCTGTGTCATTCCTCTATCTTTCCTATCCCCACATTCCCTCACCTCCCTCCCATCACTTCCCTCTCTCTAATCTAAGGTAACGCTATTCTTCCCTAGTGTTCCCCCTTGCCTTATTGTGAATTAGCACCTTCATATTAGAGAAAACATTCAGCCTTTGGTTTTGTTTGATTTGCTTATTTCACTTGATAGTCTCCAACTCCAACTATTTACTAGTGAATGCCATAGTGTCACTCTTCTTTAAAGCTGATTAATATTCCACTGAATATATATACCACATTTTCTTTATCCATTCATCTATTGAGGGACACCTAAGTTGGTTCCATAGTTTAGCTATTGTGAATTGAGCTGCTATAAACATTGATGTGGCTGTGTCACTATAGTGAACTGATTTTAAATCCTTTGGGTATAAACCAAGGAGTGGGATAGCTGGGTCAAATGGTGGTTTCATTCCAAATTTTCTGAGGAATCTCTATACTGTTTTCTGTAGTGGTTGCACCAATTTGCAGTCCCACCAGCAATGTAGGAATGGACCTTTTTCACCGCACCCTTGTCAACATTTATTATTACCTGTATTCTTGATGATTGCCATTCTGGGTTTTCTTATATTAGAGAAGAGAGATGCTTTTTCCACAGGAATGGGTTGAAATGGCTCTTGGAAATTAAGCTGCATCTTACTTATAAGACCAGATATTTGCCACTAGTATTGAGAGTAACCCAGTCATTTTTTTATTCTCTTCTCTCCCAGTGCATAACTTGAACTGCATGATACAGATTGCGTTAACATAGTTTTTCCAGAAACCAGACCCAGAAGCAAAACTAACTAGCAAAGCTTTGTTTTTATGGAATCCAAGAGTGAGAGAAAAGGGAGACAGGAAAGGACTTGAAGCCACGTATGCGATGCTTCCCCAAGCTCACCGCCATCTGCAGCGCCCAGGAAGAGGCAGATGCAGCCAGTTGTTCTGCAGCAGGTCCCACTGAAAGCAAGTGCATCTCTTAAGGCAGGAGAACCAGTCTCTCCAGAAACCCCTTGGAAGGAGGGAGAGGGCGTGCAACCTGCCTGCTCCCTCCTGTTGACTGAAGTTTTGCTTCAATGGGCTCTAACACACTGGTGCTCCCACTCGCCATTTCAGCAGCCACCCGGAAGCTGTCTCCCTGTTCTGCAGCCCTGGGCGTGCCGTGGGTCAGCCGTGTGCCACCCATGGGAGCCAATGCTCACCGCGGGGAGAAGGAAGAAAGCAGGTCACCTCGCCTGCACCACAAGGAACAGGGGGAGAGGACGAGCGACGCGGAATGGGGTCTGACTTCCTCATGGGCTGCACAGCCACAGTCAGTGCCCATCAGCAAAGAAAGCAGAGAGGGATGAGGGTGGCGAGGGTGAGAAAATACGAAATGTTCCAGTTACCTTTTCAACCAAATTCCACTAATTATCTATTTATCTGTCTGTCTGTCTGTGTATGTATCTATCATATCTACCTGTGTATCTATGTATCTGTCTATGTATCTATGTATGTATTTATCTACAGACACACTAGGGATAGAGTTTCTGAGATCCAGTTTAGCTAATCTCCCATATGTGGTCATTGTATCTACCAGAACAATGGGAGAAAAGGCTTTTTTGACACTATAGAAAGACTGGCTCTGTCAGTACTGGTTGTTTGAAAATTTGAGAAGAGGTGTTGGGGGATTGAGAGATTCAGAGTGGTCCATTGAGTGATGTAGTGATAATTCCCTGTGAGATGAGGACCTGGGTTTGTCTGAGCTGGGTGTAATACCAGCCCCAGAGAATCGGGGGAGTCTCAGAAAAGCCCATCTCTGTGTCTATTTGTCCAAGTTTTGTCAAATCTGAAACTGTCACCGGCTTAGCCATACTTGGTGTTTTAGTCTGCTCTTCTGTCACTGTGACCAAAGACCCAACAAGATCAATTTTAGAGGAGGAACGTTTAATTGGGGCTTATGGTTTCAGAGGTCTCAGTCCACTGCCAGCCAACTCCACTGCTCTGGGCCCTAGAGGAGGCAGGACATCATGGCAGAAGAGTGTGGAGGAGAAAAGCATCCCAGAGAGTGATCACCAGAGAGCAGAGAGAGCTCCACTCACGAGGGACAAAATATGAACCCCAAGGCCATACCCTCATACCTCTTCTAGCCACTCCCCACGTGTCTACAGTCACCACCTGGTTAGTCCCTATCAGAGGATTAGTGCACTGACTAGGTTGAGGCTCTCCTAACCCAACTATTTCATCTCTGAACTTTCTTGCATTGTCTCACACATGATCTTTTGGGGGACACTTCACATTGAAACCAAAACAGTCGGTAATCACCATGAGACTTTGCGTAAATCCCAGCCAGTTGAAGCCTCAGTTTTCATCTATAAAATAAGAGATTTTGATCAGACATTTTTTTCTGGGAATGCTATAAGAGTTTCTTTTATTGTGTTTTTGTTCTTGTTCAGGAAGGAGTCGTTGCACACACAGCTGTACTTCATCATGTCTGCTCCCTGAAGTCGTATCTGGATCTCCTTCCAGTCTTGCTCATCAGGACCTGATTGCTACCTCTTGGTTGATGTGACACTAGTTAGTATCATTTACTGGGCTGAAAAGCTGCGCTTTCCATATCATTCTTCACCTCCTTAACATCAACAAAAACAGCATGCCATGGTGCACAGACTCCTGCAGAACCTGTGAGAAAATCTGTGTTATTGAGAAAGAAGAAAAATCACCCAGGGGTAGACGTCTTCTCTAGTCTGGCTGTTCCTTGGGAGGATGAGAATCACATTTTGGGGAACTGTTTACTGTAAAATCTGGGGAATGGCCAGTAGTTTTGAAGACCTTTCCAGATCTGGGACACCCTGCTTCTGGGTCTGTGGCTGGTTCTGTGCCGTTGGCAGCATTACTGAATTTCTTGCTCTTGGTTAATATTGCTTGCCCTGTCCCCTGAATGAAGTTTAACTCAACACAAAGAAACTTTGTGATAAAACAATATGGATGTCCCACTGCTGTGGTGTGGGCACATTGCAGTTGCTTTGATTAAGTGAAGTAAAATTCAGAGAATCCTTAACAAGCTGGTGAAGCATAACCCTTTCCTCATGAAATCACACTGGTTATTGCACTGAAGTGTCTAGAATTCATTTTCAACTCTCCACAGACTGATTAATAAATCGTACCAAATTCTGCTTTAATATAAAGGCTAAGAAAATGTAGAGCTTATCTGTCCACCCTCATCTCTATACCATCTCGAGCCAAAGAGAAGTGTTTCCCCCCAAAAGGATCTAAATAAAAGGCAAGTTGCTCTTTTCCCAGGTTATTTCAGTTAATTGCCTCAAGGTCTCTTCGAAGGTATATTTACCCATGGGCTTACCTGGCACGCTCATAATTGTGGGTGGAGCACCAGGGAAGACCTGAGCAATATGGGTTCTTATTAATATGGTCTCCAGTCAGAACAACATGGCGCCCCCGTGCATGACAGGAAGGTTTGACACGCTCCACCTGGTTTCTCTTCTGTCCATTCCTGCGGCATATTTGGGCATATTCCATGCACAAGATACCTGTGTTCATGGGACAGGTGGATGGTGCAGTTGATGATGCATTGTGGATGGAGGACTGCCCTGCCAAAGGATCTGTCTTCACAGCCTGGCTCAGGCGCCGACATTTCTACAGTGAAGGGCACTAAGGCACGATTTTCCTGGAATGGAGAACAAAGGAGCTGGCCGACGGCTTATCCTGGAACCCACAGCTGAGTAACAGTTCTGCCATATTTTCAGTTTCAACGTAGCCTGGTACGTGGACTGGGAACAGGGTCTGGAGGAAGTGGGGCCACAGGGAGCTAAAACTGTTTCCAAAGCTGCAAAGAAGGGTGGACACTGAACTGAAGAAACCTATCACTACTTCACCAAGGACATGCAGGCTGTGCTATTTATACAAACCATAGGAGATGGAAATGCAGGATGTCAGTGTTCAAGTGCATATGTGTGAACAAGTCACTTGTATTTCTGTCATCTATAAAAACGGGGATTTTGAAAAGAAGAGCTGAACTCTCTGTTCACATCACCTGTCACTGGTTCTTGCCTGCGTGCTCGGCAGATCAGGAGATGGCACCAGGCAGACACAATGGACGATAAACACTGCCAAGCCATGGTCAGTATTGATTGCTTTACACAAACTGGGGAAAAAATATGCCCAGGCAAGATGCAGTGTGGCCATGCACTCAGTGTTGGAAAGGGCTGGGAGGCCCACATGGGCCTGGCCCTGCGGGCACAGAGAGCACAGAGGGGGTTGCCCGTGGACTGTGCGATCCGTGGTGCTGTAGTGAGTCGGTGGGCCTGGGGCAGAGGACTGCAGGATGCAGAGCGGACAGAGAGGACGGGAGGACAAACAGGCCTTATGCACAGACCGCAAAGGGCGTGACGCAGATCAGGTGGGTTGGGGAGAGTCAGCTTGGTGGGTGGGGATTGGGCAGAAAGTGACAAGAAGATGAGGGCCAAAGACAGGGACACAGAGGCCACAGGGCCACGGCACCTGGACACAGGCAGCAGAGGCCATGGGGCCACAGCACCTGCACATGCACAGGCAGCAGGGACCACAGCACCTGGACATGTGCAGGAAGAAGGGGCCATGGGGCCACGGCACCTGGACATGCACAGGCAACAGAGGCCACAGGGCCACGACACCTGGACACACTTAGGCAGCAGAGGCCACAGCACCGGGACACACACAGGGCAGCACCACGTGGAGACAGCATCTCTGAGCAGAAGGCCAGTCTGTGGCAGGTCCTAGTCAGTGTCAGTGAGATGTCAGCCACTGTCCATGGGATTGACTCTCCAACCTGGCCCCTGTGTATCTTCCCAGAGTGGGCAGCACAGGTGACCAGGTGTAGGATTTCAGGGGTGGAATGGATGAGTGAGTGTCCCAAACAGAAGGGATTAGCAGAGCAAAGAAGGAACAAAAAGTATTTAAAACAACTTGACATTTGATGACTCAAGAAAGTGTCAGAGTCACAACTTTATTGGTCTGCCTATATTTATTACTGTTTTCATGTTGAATTGATCTTGGTGAGGGACGGCATATCATAATCTTCCCAGGGCTTAGGTTTCTGTCCATAAGCTCATAAGAGATCCTTTAATGAATCATGGTTGAAGCAATGGAGACCCATTGAGGTTGCCTAGGGCTACACCTTGAGTTTCTAACCCTACACCAGGATTCAGAAGTGCTGTAATTGGGGACGCCTCATCTCTTCCAAACTCTGCTTCCCTAATGGTAACAGCAGAGCCGCAGTTGTCAGATTTATCAGAGAGCAGAACCAAGTGTCACTGTTTGTCATGGCGGCTTCGCGCTCCAGGGTCCACAGCAGGGGAGCTGAACAAGGGAGGGGAGAGAGTTGTCTCACGCCCTAACACCTTGGCTTCACTCCCTGCTATGGAAAATGGATTTCCTCTGCGTGCCCGGCTCTTGCCTTGCTTCCTCCTCTCCAGACTACAGATTTAATAAGACAGTGCTTTTAGGCATCGTAGTAGAAATTGCAGCTCTGCCCTTTACCAGCCACGTAACCTTGGAGAAATCATTTGATTTCCTAAACCTCAATTTCCTCCCCATTAAATCAGGGACTGAAGCAATTTCTGAAATATTACAGAGCAGACAAAAAATAATGCATGTCTGGCAGACATTTGATCAATTAGTAAACTGCAAGTGATGTCGTCAGGGGAGGTGAAGTGGCAGTCTGCAGTCGGTGTCCATCAAGGATGTCTGTGTCACCTCTTCCTCAAGAACATGTCCATGATCATAGAGCAGCAACTTGCCTACTCAGTGTCCACGATTCGTAGTTACATCCCAACGTCGGTTCTCTGGCCCCAGGGTCGACGCTAAAGGAAAAGACAGAAGGAAGACAGCCAAAGCTGACATTATGGACAGAGTGCGGGGACATCTGATGGCACAGAGATGGGAAGTGCCACTCGCTGAGACCCCCATGTTAGGGAAAGCTCTCTTTCTTGGGAGAAGCGAAAAAACTCTGGCCGCTCTTCTGAAATATGTGATCTCAGATACCCACCAAGTCAGAAGGACAAGACAAATGGGAAACTCGCAGTTAGCACTTGGTTCTGCTCTCTGATAATTTAGAATACCTGTCACGGTCTGCTGTGCCAAGGGACCATCAGGCACCTGGCGTGATGAGGATAAAGTGCTCAGTAAAGACTGGGTGGGTTCCGGAAATCATCATAAACTCCCAGCAGGCCCCTGGTGTCCCATTCACTGTAATGCTGCTTCTCCACCGACCAGTAATAGGATTACAGATGGGCTGGGTTGACAAAGGACATTTTTTTTTCGGGTAAGTGAATCTAATCTTTTCCCCTGGGGCTTACAACATAAAATTTGGGAGGTGACCAAAAGGAAGTCTCTGGTCTTTTCTGGAAGGTGAGAGCAGACTGCTTCTCATTGCCCTCGAAAAATAACATGGAGGGAAAAGAATCAGCCACGTCCACAGGTGCACAGCAGATGCTGGGGAGTGTGCTGACGTCTCCCAGGAAAGGTCTACATCAGGAGCAGCAGGGGGAGTGGAATCACCACGCCATTCCACTGGGATGATCCGGAGATATTCCCAAGGGCCTCCAACCACCCCACATGTGCACAGGGGAGCAGGCTTGTGTCCTGATTTGGTAAAATATTTTTGCAATATCAATGAATTTAAGTAAATTAATTGGAAAGTTTAAAAAAAATAAAAGTTAAAGGGTGACACAGTGAGCACTAAGAAGGTGCAGCCTCTCCTGCCATTGCTTTTGTGCTGAGTCTGGATTCCGGGTGTAAAGAAGGCAGGGGAGCTGCTCCCATGGTGGGCTCTCTCCTCAGGAGAGCAAGAACAGGTGCCTCTGAATGGCTTGAGGAGCCACGGGCTCCCGGCATGGGTGGCATGGTGGTCAGGGGACACGTGGAGTATGAGCTGATCAGTGAGGTGGGTGCAGAGCCCAAGCTCCATCTGTGGCTGTTTCCCCAGGTCCCGAATGTCCATCTGGAATTAATGTGCTCAGCAACTGGCAGAATCCCCACATTAGACCTCTGACCTGGGGTGAGGGCCACTGTGCTAGGAAGGGCCACGGAGCAGCCTCATGAAGCTTCCCTCCCTGCCACGCTGGTCCACCAGCAGTCCCACCACCACAGACACAGCGGCTGATCCTGTCTCACCTCCCCTGCTCCCCTGTGCACGTGTGGGGTGGTTGGAGGCCCTTGGGAATATCTCCGGATCATCCCGGTGGAATGGCGTGGTGATTCCACTCCCACTGCTGCTCCTGATGTAGACCTTTCCTGGGAGACGTCAGCACACTCCCCAGCATCTGCTGTGCATCTGTGGACGTGGCTGATTCTTTTCCCTCCATGTTATTTTTCGAGGGCAATGAGAAGCCGTCTGCTCTCACCTTCCAGGGGAGCTCGACTTCACAATCTTCAGGACTATGATGGTTGTGAAGTCGTTCCTGATACTGGCTTTGTCTTGACATTCCACAGAATGTCACTGTGTCCACAAACCAGCCTGCCTAGTTCTGATGAGTGGCAGGTACTTTCATGTGACACATGCAACCTGGAGAGTGGGGGACAGAGCCTATGAACGGTCAGGGCCTCCCACCTCAGGGATGATTCTGGGCATTTTGGTGACTTCCAAGTTGAAAGACAGGCTGCTGCCACTTGTGCCTATCACCAAAAAGCATAAAGAGCGTGCCTCCTGGTACACCTCCTGCCCTGTGACGGCAGCATTTAGAACACTTGATGCTGCTTCAAACTCACATCTGATTATGGGAGAACTTGGCTATCCTCAGAACTTTGGAAAGGAAGGCTAAACCTGCCTCTTGTTTCTTCTTCTACAACTGCTTAGACATAGCAATCATTTTATATTTAACTTCTGGACCCCCAAAACACCTATGATGATCTACATTCAGCATTATTTACGAAATTAAGTCTGAGCTTCAGAAAGGTCTGTGAAACTCTATGTCTAGCCGCACCCTTGGATCTCAGAATCCCTACAGAGTGGTGCATGGAGGGACTCCTCTGGAGTCTGCTTTCTAACCCCGGTGCTGGGACGTTCACAACTAGGATGAGCTGGTCCCACTCCTTGTCATTACCCCATGCTTGTTCCAGTTCTTTTCTCAAGGGAAAGGGTGGGAAAACTGTGGCCCTTATGCAGACCTGGACTTCTTGCCCCCTGGGTTTGTAAAACAACTCAAAACAAACTTATTATTGGTGCACATCCTTCACTTAAAAATTGTCTGTGCTACTTCTGTGTTGAGTATCTGCTAAGGAGGCTGCGATGACCCAAGCCTGAGGATGCTGCCTGTCTGACCCTTTATGGGAAAAGCTGCTGGTCCCTGATATGGAAAGATGATGTTCCGACTAGTGCATGCACCCCAGGGAGTTCACAAGCCATGCATTGTGGGGCTAGAGGAAAACGTAAATTTTGTTTACATTAAGTTTATCTTATCCTTTAAAAGTCTCTGCTTGTGTGTGTGTGTGTGTGTGTGTGTGTGTTTCTTAAATACATGGCACGTAATTAGTGCTATAGAATTTAGCAGTTGCTAGAACTGCCTTAACATATTTCACATATATTTTATATTAGTTACAATTAAATACATTACAATGATTAATTAAAATGACATTATATAATTATAGAAAGTTGATTATAGTGCATTAATTAATGTTACATATTAACAAAGTTGTGATAATTGCTAAAAATCTATAGCACTCATTATGGGCCAGGCACTGTTCAAAGATGTATTAACTAGTTTAATTCTCACAGCAACTATTAGCATAATTATTATTACCATTCTCACTTGATACACGAGGAAGCCAAGGAGCCACCAAGATCCATGACAACCAAGTGGCAAAGGTTTTGAACCTGTTGTAGCCTTGCACGCCCAGAGCACGTCTCCCTTAGCCGCGCAACTCTGAAGGAGGGCGCGGGCGAAGGTGCTTGCTTTGCAGGCTCTGCTCTGGGGACAGCAGGCCTGCTCTTGTGCACCTGACGCAGACGGGCAGGAAGCCCCTGGGGTCCCGCTAACTCCCGCGCAGACCCCCGCTGGCTTCCTTCTTCTCGGCCCTCCTGCTGGAGCCAGGCTTCTCTGTGACCTTGTCACATTCCGTTGTTAAAATCTGAATCATGTCTCCACACAAGCGGGCTGGGTCCCTTCCCCGCTGGCTTTCACCACCTTGGCTTTAATGAAAGGGGGTAGAAACGCTCCTCCCATACGGACATTCGCTAGGTGGGTGGGTGAGACAGGGAGCGGACCCCCCGATAGGCTTTGGCACAAAGTTGGCCTTTGCACCCTCGGGGCTCCCTGAAGACACAGGCCCTCACTTTCAAAGTGAGGGAAGTAACGGGACCTTGGAGAGGCAGGGTCAACGGCAGGTTCTAAGGTCATGGGGTGTCATATTGTGGTAGTAGGAGCAAATGTGACTCCATTTTGTTTTGTGACTCCATCCTGTCAAACAACCAGGCCAAGGAGAAGGGTCGTGACTGGGGCAAGATGTTGTCTTCCTTTTGCTATAGCATCCTTTAAGAACACGGAACTACCTAACGGGTCACGGGGCTCTGTTTCTGTAACTGGGGTGACTGGGCTAACTGTGATGGGTTAGACTTCCCTCCGCCTGACTGCACTGTCCCGTTTCTGTAACCTGGCTGGCTTGCATTGGCTGGACCCCCTGAACATCCCTTTTGCGGTTTTCAGGCTTATAAGGAGTGCCCTTGCTATTGTTCAGGGCTGATCAGGAGAGGGAACAGCTTTATGTCCTTGTCAGCCGCCACCCGTGTGCTTCAATAAAGGCTTGATTCGATTATACGTGAGTGGTCTGGAAGTCAGTTTATGAAACCCTGGGACGAAGCTTTAACTATAACAATATCTGGGTGGGTACAAGGTTTGGGTTTTGATACCAACGGGTTTATAAACAGTGTTAACTAGCTCTGGCCAGGGTCTTAGTTCATGCCAATAGCTAATATTGAAATAGTTGCTTGAGATCTTGCCTTAAGTGTTATCTTTCCAGAGAGCACTTGCTCCCAAACTCCGTGTCCTCCACTGCAATCTCCCTGTGAATTGCTTTAACAGCTCATGCCAGTCATCTAAGAAAACTTTTGATGAGGGACAAAAGGACAGCTTTTCCTTCCAGAGAGATGTGCTTAATCGCTTCCCTTAGCTCTTGATTCCAGCTTTCTCTAATGAGCAGATATTTCCCTGGTGAAATGTGTTTGAAGTACCTGACTGCGGCAGAATATCCACTTCAGTATTTAATTGTGCCTCGGTCTCCTCCATCTGTAAAACAATTAAACTGGTACCTACGTGGGTCACTCTTTCATGCCTGTGAAGATGGTGTATGGACGGTGACCAGCACAGCGCCTGGTGTGGGATAAAGCCTTCATAGTAAATTCCTCATTCTTTTATTTTGATACTTTATTTCCTAGTTATAGTTGGAAACACACTTTTATTTATATGTGATCCTGAGGATTGAACCCAGGGCCTCGCATGTGCTAGGCGAGTGCTCTCCTGCCGAGCCACAACCCCAGCCCCAAGCTCATCGACCTTATTGTTACTTCTCAGTATTTTGGTAAGTAGCAGCTATATGAACTCCGTCTGCTCTCCAAGTTTTAATCTGCTGAAAGTCCTTGTTTAGGTGTTGGACCAAAAGCAGGTTGAAAGAAAACTGGCGCAGGACTGATCACACAGGCATGCTCCAAGGACAGAGGCATAAGAAGATTTGTCGTCAGGACCCTGACAGGCTGCTCTGCGCAGAGACGGGGAGAGAGAAGGGGTGGGGGGGGAGAAGCAAGTGAGGGGGGCAGCGGGAGAGGGGCAGCGGCGGCAGCTCCCCCTTGAGCATTATCTTTATAGGCCAGACCCATGGCTGCCCATGAGGGGTGGTTCTAGCCCTTGTGACTGGCATAGCCAGCATCCCTGATTTAACAGAAGGCAAGTTTCTGTTCTTGGAAACAAAGACGGGCAAGTCTTCTCATCTCTCAAGGAGAAATCAAGGAGAGAATGGAGACCGACAGCCTCTTATCTCTCTAAGAGAGAACAGAGAGACCGGCCGGTCTCCATCTCAGGGACGGGTCGGTTTTTATCTCGGGAAAGTTTCTATTTCTTGAGAATAAGAACAGTCTTCATAAAGTGGGGTGGGGAAAGGAAGGTGGCCGTAGTTAGGCCAGCCCAGGTGTTCTTTGTGCTTCTCAGGGATGTGATTGGGGGAGGAAGAGATGCCTAGAGACTGAGGCCCTGCAGAGGGACAAGTTTGTGCAACGTCCGTCTGTGAGCTCCCTGGACATTCGGGAAGAGTACAGGAACGCCAAGAAGCACGCGGTAGACGGGTGAAGCCCAGCATCACCAAGAGGTGCTCTGACGTCTCTGAATGTTCTTCTCATAAAAACAAAGAAGGTTCATGTCCAAGTTTTAAAGACAAGATGAGTGTGTTTTCTTCCTCATTGTTCTTGGTTCTGTAGTCAACGGCAGAACCGAGGGGTCGGGCCTCCTGCCTGGCCCACTGCCCACCATGGAAACTTGCGGTCTGCCGAGACTTTCATTTATTATGTAAACCTGAACCTTTATGGGCCACCGTGTGAGTCCGGTTCCCATCACTCCTACAAACACCGGAGGCGGTCAGCTCAGGAAGAGAAAAGCTCTTTGGCCCACGGTTTTCGAGGTTTCTCCCCGAGCTGGTTGGCCCCGCTGTGCTTGGGCCTGTGGTCAGGCAGCACGTCTCAGCTGAGCAGCACCGGTCCCCTCATGGCCAGGAAGCAGAGAGGAAAGGGGGCCTGGGTGCCGACACCCCTCCCAGGGTGTACCCCAACAACCTGAGGGCTCCGCCCCTTCCACCAGCACCACAGTGGGGACCAGCCTTGACCACAGGACCCTGTGAGGGACACCGATGGATAGGCAAATCTAGAACCCACAGGGCCAGGACAGAGTCGTCCACCACAGGCGCCGTTGCGGTTGGTCCTGGAAGCCGTCCAAGGCTGACCTGGGTTTAGAGGACAGCAGGTAGGGGGGCGCCTAAGGAGGTGCCTCTCAGTTTTCTTTTCTGCTTTGCCTCCTGCCTCTGCCTCTCTGGCTTGATTCTTTTCTCTGACCTTTTTTTTCTTTTTTAACCACAAATCCAAACCACCTTTTCACATGTGGGCCTGGGCCAAGGCAGAATGAAGTGGTTGCGTTTCTTTGCCTAAGGACTTCTGGGCTAAAAGTATCTGCACAGAGGAACTTCTGCCTGGTCCTCAGGCTCGACAGCCCACTCTGGGCACACAGAGTTTCCTGCAGAAAGGCTAAAGGAAGGAACCAGACCCAGCCTGGAGCCCAGAGCAGAGAGCCAGCTCCTCACGGGCAAATCCGCACCCCAGCGCTCCCGTTGAAGCCCTCCTGCAGAGAACATTCTGGCTGGCGATGCATCCCAGGGAATCCTGTCTCAGACAGAACAGCTGTCAATTTCAGGGCTGCCTAGTCACAGTCTGCCTCGTTTGAAACCCCCAACATATTTAATTAATGATTTCCCAGTGAAGGTCTTAGATTATACAGAAGATGGTGTGTGTTGTGTCTGAGTACCTGTGTTCGCGTGAACTACGTTTCAAGTTTCCTTTGTCAGAATCCTTTTTGATGTACAATTGATAAACAAAGAACGGCATGTATTAGCATGCGTGGTTTGATGAGTTTGGACATGTGCCAACCCCTGTAATAGCTTCACCCTAATCAAAGCAGCAGACCTAACTGGCACCTCCTGGGGTCTCTTCGTGCTCTCTTAGGATTTTGTATGTCTGTGTAGTGAGAATGCTTACCCCAGATCTATCCACCTAATTAAGCTCTATGTGCACCTAGAGCTAACTATAGGCTCTGTTTGCAGAGGCTCTAGAACTTGTCCATCTCCTGTCACTGATGCTCACAACATCGCAGCAGCCAATTTATACACTTCTGTGGCGTCTGCCAGAGTGACCATCATGGTGGAAGGTGCATGGCAAATACTTGATCATGGATTCTGGGAAGGGTCCTCAGCAATGTACCTGTATCCAGCTGGCCTTCATTAAGTGTGCCCCCTCTTAGTTTAACTACGCATATGAGACATCTGATAACTTGCCAGCAACTTACTCTTAATTGCCAGAAGAATATGTAGCATGGAACCAATTCCTTCAGTACTAAATTGACATTCGTAAACATGGAAAAAACAGCATCAGTTAGTTTGTGCAGATAGAAGCTTAACTTTTTAATATTGTCTATTCTGTCAGGCATGAAAATTATCTGAATTTTGCAGAGTTCCAAGGCCTTATGGTTGTCAAGGACTCAACAAACATTTATGAACTATGAATTTATACACAAAAAAACATATTGAGGAAATCCCCTTAATTAGTCATGGGATGCTGTTTTTAATTGGACTTGCCTTTGGGAGAAGATACCTACAGTTCTAGTTTTGGTTGTGGTTATCATAGGGTAGAGCAGCTGGTGACCTGTTTGCCTTCGAACCTTCGTAGCTGTGATTCCACTTTCCCTGATCCCCAGCGCCATGGTGAGAACAGCCGACGTGGCAGATGCTACTCACCACGGTAGGTGACAGGCTCACTGTCCACTTCTTAGAGCCATTGCAAGGTTGTCCTTGGAAAAACTGGCTTCCACTCCAAGGTGGCCTGGCTGTTCCCCCCTTCCTTACATGATGGTCTGCTCCGGTCTTCATCTAGAATGTCCCCCACGGGCCAAAGGCCAAAGGCCTGCTCACTGGTGTGGTGCTACAGGGAAGTGGCGGAACCTTTGAGAGGCAGGGTCAATGGCAGGTCCTTAAGGTCAAGGGGCGTGCCCTTGAAGGGAATTTGGGACCCCAGCTCTTTCCTTTTCCTGAACACAGTGAGCAGTTTTGCTCCGTTGGATCTCCTGTGATGCCTCACTACAGGCCAAAGCAATAGGGCCAACCCACATGGACTGGAACCTCCCAAACTCTGAGCCAAATCAACCTTTTCTCTTTATAAGTTGATTATCTCTCATATTTTGTTATGGTAACAGAAAGCTGACTAATATACTACTGCCTTCTCATTGTTCATGGATGGAACAGTTCTCTAGAGAATTCAGCTGAATACTGAAAAGGACATATAGATTTAATATAAGAATTGAAATGCTCTGATGCATTCCTGACTTCTTGAAAAAAAAAAAAGCTTTTTTGTTAAAGGATCTTTGAAGTTTTAATTTTTTTTTTCCTGATAGAATAACTCAACTAATGTCTTCAGTGTTTTGCAGGCATGGAGGGTGGGAGCAAGGGAAGAGGTGGCTATTTAGAACATCTGGGTATTTGTTCCCAAAACAGGATACTAGAGAGCAAGCTGGTGGCTGCCAGGGCTGGGACACAGGGGTCTGCCCTGCCCCTCCCTCTCTTGAGCTGACCTGGTCTCTAGGAGCTCCTCCATTTGAGATCTGGCTCAACACACTCCCCTCAGGATACAGTAGCTCGCTCCCCTGCAGCTCACTGAAGCTGCTCTACAGGACGCCACCCTATCTTTTCTCAACCCTTGGAAGCACCTTACCTAAGTGTCAAGTACTGAGTTTATTCTGTCTTGACACAATAACATGCAAAGTTTTAAAAATTAAAGAGTTCATGTATATTTAAAAATAAAATAAATGTATTTGTATTTGACTTGCTTCTTCTCAAAGTCAGTGAAAAAATTATAGACAGAATCATACCCTCTCAAAAAGCATGTTTTGAAGTCCTAACCCTGGGCCTCAGGATGGAGCTGCCCTTGGAGGTGGGTCTTCAGAGAAGCCATGGAATTAAACTGAGGTCCTTGGGATGGATCCTAATCCAATCTGACAGGTGTCCTTGAAGGGGAAGAGGTTAAGACACAGGTACACACAGAGGGACAACCACGTGAGGACACAAGCCAAGGAGGTCTGAAGAGATGGGGTGTGAACCCTCGATCCTGACCTCTGGCTCCAGGATTGCGAGGACGTCCACTTCTGTGGTTAGGTAACCGTCCATGGTGCCTGGTTGTGGCAGCCTCAGGAGACTCCTGCAAGCTTCCTGGGAGTGTGATGTGCCCCTTAATGGAACTTCTGCTTCTCTACGAGGACAGTTATGCCGTTGTCACCAATTTGTCCCCAACAGAGGCATAGGCCAGAATGGAGGACACCAGAATAAGGTTCCACTGGCCAGGACACTCTGAAACACAGAACCAGCATCATTCATGTTCCAAGGAGCCTCGTCGTCCTCAGTTTTATTTGTTCTGGTAAAGATGGGTCTTCCCTAGAGATGCCAAAGGGTGGCAGATGTGACCAGAGGACAACGGTGCTGTAAAGGCAGATGGGAGCGTGGACTCACGTCCTGCCCCCCTCTGCCCTGCGTCTCAGCTCTATCCACGACATTGCTCATGCTGGACAGGGCCTTACTCCTCACCACTGTGGGTGGGCGGGGCCTGCCGGGACATGCCGGTGCCTCAACCATGAAGACACAGCTGGACCTGGCAAGGGTGCAGCCCCGCAGGGCTGTGTCCCCAACTGCGATGCTCATAGGACTGGTCTGCCGGACACAGTGAAGCCCCTCCAGCTAAGGGTCACAGTGCCACGGTGGCCAGTCCTTCTCGGTAGCTGGTGGCTCTGGTCCTACCTGGAGCACAGCCCCTTCCTTTGGACTGGACTGGGCAGTCTTGCTGTCCTCTGAGGAAAAGGGCTAAAATTAAGCACTTCTGCCATGGAAACCTCACAGGAAGGTGACCAGAGGAAGTGGCCAGACCCCAGGGCAAGTCTGACTGCAGGCGGAGTGGAGGGAGGAGCCCTAGATCACCATGTGAGGCCCTAGGGAGTCCATGGGCCACCTCATCCTTGGGACTCCTAGGTCTCCCAGGAAGGAGCCAGGCCCAGCGAGCCAGCCAGTCAGTCACTGGGGGAGCCCTCAAGTGCGGGGTGTCTGCTTCCCTGTGCTGCAGGAGGTCAAGCACCTCCACTCACTGGTCAACTGGCTTCTCATGGCCACCACTGTCCAGCCCTTGCCCCGAGCAGATCCACATCGCTAAGCAGGAGTGGCCTCGGTTCTCCCCAGGCCTTCTCTTCCTGAGGAGCTCAGAAGGAGATTAGTAGGGGACCCCAGGAGCAGAGGTCCCAGGCCACAGGGACATCTCTGCCCTCAGCCGTCTGTGCTACTGATTGTCCTTCCTCACCCTCAGAAATCACTCCAGCAGGCATTGGTGGCTCTGCCTGGCTTTTATGATCCAGTTTCAGTCCTGAGGGTCCTGACACTTAAGAGTCACCCCTTCAGTCCAGAAATGCCCCACGAGTCCACTCATGTAGTGGGACAGGGCAGGGGCTGAGGTGGCCGTCCGGGCTCTTCTTGTAGCCCTCCCTGCCTGCATTTGGTGGAGCCACCTGGCTTTCTCCTGGGGCTCAGGGTCAGCTGTTGTGAGCACGGTGACCTCATGCTGTGTTTGCTGGACACCAGGAAGGCGAGTCCCTGGAGGCAGCCAGGCAGCCCACGCCGGCCACACAGGTGGACGCTGGCTGTGGCCCCTGGTATGTTTGAGCCCCACAGGCACCAGGACACACAGCCCAGAGTCCAGAGCTGTGGGTTTGCAAATCCGGATGCTGCAGTGAATCAGCCTTGGGGGCACTTCCGTGTTTGCTGCTTCCTGCTGCCCTGGGTGAGCACACCATCTGGACATGGTGTACAGGGCTTTCACCCCCCACGTCCCCAGCTCTGTGCCTGCCACCCCTGCACCCACTCCTGGCTTTCAAAGGAGAGACCCCAACATGTTTCTTGGTGCAGCTAGGAGCCCTCTCGTCGCACACTCCTGGTGGCTTGGGTGCACCTTCTGCCCTCAAGCATCCTCGGATCCCGGCCTGGCTGCTTCCGCCCACCTCTTCACACTCTCCTCTACCTTCGTCCTGACAGAGTCATTTTACTTCCCTGAGAGTTGCCTACCACTGTCCCCCTGACCTTGAAAGGTCATTTCGGCTTCAAGCTTGCCCCATTCCCAGGGTCCTTGCTGGGGAGTTGGGTCCTGTGTCCTGGTAAAGTGCTATCAAGAGCAAACACCTTCAGATCCAATCCCGGGTGTTTCCCTGGCTCCCCCTGACAAATGCCGCCTAAGTTGGGCGGTTCCATAAGTGCACAGTCTCTTTTTCTTCCATCAGGAATGACCCTGTCCAGCTCAGTTATGCTGAGAGTTAACCTGCCTGTCGTCCCCTCAGCCTGAAGAGTCAGGCAGCCAGCCTCTGGGATTCCTGTGGTCTTGAGGGAGAGGGGCTTCTGCAAACTCCCTCAGGGGTGGGAGGACCGACTCTTGCTAGGGACAGGTGGGTCCTTTGCAAGCCCAGAGGAGCCCAGGGGAATTGCAGAGTCAGCACCACCACGTGCATCCACAGGTCCTGCCCCTAGCTTCCAGGTTTTCCCTACCAGGGTCCTGGCCATGGGTTCATGTGACCTGTGACTCATAAACTCTTACGATCTCTGGCCTGCTGTTTGTCCTTCCTTCCTCTCTTTTTAAATGACTTTCCACTGAGCCGTTGACTTCTTGCTAATATCCCAGCCTCTCCTCATCCTTCTGCAGCAGGCCAGGATGACTGCGAGACCAGCCAACTCCTCTGTCTCCTGGGCATGTTTTCAATCGCATGTGCCCTACTGGGGCTTTTTCCTCCACCAGGACATTTTCCCAGGTCACAGCCAATGACATGTTTAGAAACTTTGTCTGCAACCTGTGCCAGAGACTCTCCCTGACATGTACACAAGCCAGGTGATGTTCTGTTTGCCAAGAGAGGAGGCCTCCTGTCCTCCACAGGTTTTCACCACCGTGACCCACAGACCCGAGAAGAACGATTTTAGGAGGAAAATTTATGCAGTGCTCATGGATTCAGAGGTCTCAGCCCACAGACAGCCAGCTCCGTTGTTCTGGGCTCAGGTGAGGCCGAGCATCACGGCAGAGGAGTGTGGTGGAGGGAAGTGGGTCTGGACATGGCTACCAGGAAGCAGAGAGAGAGAGAGGGAGGGAAGGACAGAGACTTAGAAAGAGGGGGGGGGGGAGAGAGAGAGAGAGAGAGAGAGAGAGAGACTAAGCTCGGCTACTGGGGACAAAACAAACACCGTCAAAGCACACCGAGGGGCCCACCTCCCCCAGCCACACCCTCGCTGCCCACGGTTGCCATCCAGTTAACCCCTACCCGCGATTAATGCACCGATTAGATCAGGGCTCCTAACTCAGTCATCTCACTCTGAACTTCCTCGTGTTGTCTCACACTTGAGCTTTTGGGGGACACCTCAGATCTGAACCACACCACCCTCCCCAACCCTCTCTCACCATCTCAGGCCACTCTTGGTACCACATGCATAAGTCGGGCTCCTCCAAGATGCAAATGCAAAAATGGGAACAAGCCTTCTGATATTTTATGAGAGAAAACACCCAGGATACAAGAGGAAGAAGCCAGCGAGAGGCGGGAGGGCAACAGACTCGGGGCAGGTCTGGCCCCCGGTGAAGAGAGGGAGGGAGGATGGAGGTGGCATAGGAGACCACGGAGCAGGGAAGTCCGAGCTCAAGGAAATCCCGTGAAAGCTATCCACCCCAGGCCCCCTGGTCCTCAGTGGAGAAGCACTGATAGCATCTACTCTAAAAACTGTAAAAAGACACCATTGTATTCAACAGAGTCCTTGGAACTCTAGCCAGAACAATGAGGCGAAAGAGAGAAAAAAGAGATATGAATAGGAAAGGAAGAGCTCAAACTATCCCTATTTGCAGATGACATGGTTTCTGTATTTAGAAGACCCCAAAAAAATCCACCAGAAAACTTCTATAACTCAGAGACAAATTCAGCAAAGTAGCAGGATATAAAATTAACACCCATGAGTCAATTGCATTCCCGAAGACCAATGACAAATCCACTAAAAGAGAAATTAGGAGGACTACCCCAGTCACGATAGCCTCCAAAAAATAAAATACTTGGAAATCAGTCTAACAAAAAAGGTGAAAGACCTCTACAATGAAAACTATAGAACACTAAAGAAAGCTATTGAAGAAAACCTTTGAAGATGGAAAGACCTCCTGTGTTCTTGGATAAGCAGAATTAATAGTGTCAAAATGGCCCTACTATCCAAAGTTCTATACAGATTGAATTCAATTCCCATTAAATTCCAATGACGTTTTTTCATGGAACTAGAAAAAGCAGTGATCATGAAATTCATTTGGAAAAATGAAAGGCTCAGCATAGCCAAAGCAATCCTCAGTGAGAAAAGTGAAGCAGGAGGCATCACGATACCAGAACTTGAACTATGCTACAGAGCAATAGTAACAAAACAGCATGGCATGGACACCAAAACAGACATGAAGACCAATAGAACAGAACAGCAGACACAGAGACAAACCCACATAAATACATTTATCTCATACTAGACAAAGGCACCATAAACATATGTTGGAGAAAAGATAGCCTCTTCCACAAACGGTGCTGGGAAAACTGGAAATCCATTTGTAGCAGAATTAACTTTAACCCCCGTCTCTCACCTGGCACAAAACTCAACTCAAAGTGGATCAAGGAGCTAAGCATTAAACCAGACACCTTGCACCTACTAGAAGAAAATATAGGCCCAAATCTCCATCACACAGGCCTAGGAACTGACTTCCTCAACAAGACTCCAAAAGTGTAAGAAGTAAAATCAAGAATCACTAAATGGGATGGTATCAAACTAAAAAGTTTCTTCACAGCAGCAGAAGCAACCAAGAACATGAAGAGCGCACCTACAGCATGGGAGAAAATCTTTGCCACCTGAACGTCAGATAGGGCATTAATCTCCAGGATATATAACAAACCCCCAAATTTAACACCAAAAAAAAATAATAATAACAATAATAATAACCCAATCAACAAATGGGCAAAGGAACTGAACAGGCAGTTCACAGAAGAAGAAATATGAATGGTCAACAAATTTATGAAAAAAGTTCAACATCTCTAGCAATTAGAGAAATGCAAATTGAAACAACACTAAGATTCCATCTCACTTCAGTTAGAATAGCAGTTATCAAGGATACAAGTAACAATAAGTGTTGGTGAGGATGTGGGGAAAAAGGCACACTTATACATTGCTGGTGGGACTGCAAATTGGTGCCACCACTATGGATAACATTATGGATATTCCTACAAAACTTGGAATGGAACCTCCATTTAACCCAGCTATCCCACTTCTCGGTTTATACCCAAAGGACTTAAAATCAGCACACTACAGGGATGCAGCCACATCGATGTTAACAGCACCTCACTTCACAATAGCTAAGCTATGGAACCAACTCAGGTGCCCCTTAACAGATGAATGGATAAAGAGAATGTGCTATATATACACAATGAAATACTACTCTGCCAAAAAGAAGAATGAAATTATGGCATTTGCCAGTAAATGGATGGAACTGGAGACCATAATGCTAAGTGAAATAAGCTAATCCCCCCAAACCAAAGGCTGAATGTTCTCTCTGGTATGAGATGCTAACACACATTGGGGGCGGGGATAAGAAGTGCAGTAGATTAGGCAAAGGGGAATGAAGGGAGTGAGGGGTATGGGAATAGGAAAGATAGCTGAATGAACCGGACATGACTTTTGTTTGTTCATGTATGAATACACGACCAGTGTAACTCCACATCCTGTACAACCACAAGGATGGGAAGTTCTACTCCATGTATGTGTGATGTGTCAAAATACAGTCTGCTGTCGTGTGTATTTAAGAAGAACATCAACAACGACAATCCTTGTGAGAGCCAGCCATGAGGAGCTCCCATGTCTCCGGGAAGGCGCTTGCCATGGCATCCCTGTGTGTTCAGCCGACCATAAGAAGCAGCCCACAGGAAGCGTGGCTTCAGGGAAGGATCTCAGGGTGCAGCAGCTGGGCTTCTTGTGTGCAGACGCTCCGAGTGGCATGTCCCAGTCTCTGCCCCGACCCACGACCAATGCTCTACAATGCTCAAAAATGTGCTCACATTCAAGTATGAAGTACTACAATGATGCTTCTACATGTTTTCACCTCAGATATTAGCAATATAATGGTTAAAAAGAATGTCATTTTCTCAATGATGTTTTTTCAGCCAGTAAAATATTTGAACTGAGTTGTTCTAGGCAGTAATTTTCACTCGGATCTCAATGGAGCTGCTTTTATTTCGAAGGAAAAGAGCAGCTTGCACACATTGTTAATTTGCTAATTTGGCCCTTTTGCTAAAAAAATATGGCTTACTGATTATGTAAATGTATAATGTCCCTCAACCTGATTAAATGATTCCAGCTCTCTGAATGATCAGTACATTTTGTTTGTTGCTGGGCCTTCAGTGGAGTTAAGTGTCTCAGGACACAGCTTCAGGGCTGCCATGGCACCGTCCTGTGCCATCTGTTTCCCACTTTTTGGTCCTCAGGTAAACAGGCTCTCACATGTTCTTGGCTTAGGGAGAAGGGTCTCCTTTAAGAGTGGTCTCCTTTAAGAGGGCAACCCTTTAAAACATATGTCACTGCTCCTCTTCCCACTTCCTTCCCTTCCCTTCCTTCTAGAACTTTCTCCATGCCTGAAACTGCTCTCATCAAGGACATCATGTCTCCCACGGCCAAACCCAACAGTAAATTCTTTCCTCCTGTCATTCAGTTTAATGAGCACATGGCACAGTATCGTGGGACTGTCCATCTTTCTTGAAATGCCTTCTTCACGGTGGCCGAGGGGCCACTTTCTCTTGCTTCTCCCGTGGCCTCTGCGGCTGTGCCTCTCTGCGGCCGGCCTGTCTTGCTCTGTGGCTTGTGGGCACAGCTGAGAGCCCCACAGCTCCAGCCCTCCGTGTGGCTGCAAGGCTCATGTCTTGCTCCCTCTGCTCAGGAAGGGCAGCTCGCCCCTCCAGCCACGAGGCCAACAGCCGGCAGCCTCCCTTCACTCCTCGCTCGCAGCTGCGTCCAGCCCAGTGCCACACCCTGGTTCAGCCTTCTGGTGTCCCCCAGCGGCGGGCAGCTTCTCACTCCACTGCTGCGTCCCATGCTGACCTTGTGTTGGGTCTTCTCAGCTCCTGTTCAAATAGCTTCTCCTCTGCCTCCCCAGTTCCCACTCGGGGCACCAAGGGGTGTTCTCTTCTTGACTGCAGGTGACCCTTTATGGACAACTAGCTGCTTCCTTTTGGGCCCAGAGAAAGAGCCCCATGGACCTTTATTTTTATTCATTCATTTACATGCGGTGCTGAGAACCCAACCCAGTGCCTCACACATGCGAGGCAAGTGCTCTGCCACTGAGCCCCAGCCCCAGTCCAGAGTGCAGTCCTTCTTAGGGTCCTAGGACTCTATTTCGCCTACCCTCGCTCTCCCTCCCTATAGACAGACCTGTCTCCTCCACCCTCTCCCCGCTCCCTGGGCTTCCACAGACCAGCCACACTCCTCTGAGCTCCCAGCACCTGCTTTGCCTGCCACGTGCATCCTGTTTCCCCAAGTTCCTGCTGTTCCTTCCTGTATTTCCTTTAGGTGTTGCTAAAGAACCCTCTTCTTCCCAGTCACCATGGCTGAATACCAAATCCACGTACACCTCAGCACTGCCTACACTGCACCCAGTTACATTGTTCTCAGCGGCATTCCCACCACCACGTCTCCCATGTTCATATCAGCTGTCTCCCCACGCTGCTGTGTTGCGTGGGCTCAGAGCTTCTTACACCCACTAATGCTACCTTTCCAGCACCTTGGACAGCACCAGTCGCAGCCGGGTCCACACTGGTTGCCCTGCACTGAATGGAATGGTTGAGCTAGAAGATGGTGCTGTCTGCTTAAATTAAACCAAAGGAAAGGGGCAACTTGCAAAAAATGAAAGATAAAAACAGGTAGATGGACAAGCAAGACTACAAACTATATTCTTAAGTGCAGAGCTTATATACATACAGTGTATTAAACAAGTCACCTGAAGAAAAATTCACTAAGGTAAAAACTTTTCTTCCATGACATGTTTATGAAAGTACATATCCAATACTGCCCAATTTCAGTGTGACAGAATATTTTGCACAATTTCTTAAATTGAGCTGGTTTCTGCATTTCTGTACAAGGTATGAAGCCCTGAGCAGAAGTGACAGTTTGAAGAGCAATGAACAAAGCAAAAATTGCTTGTTGTGCTGCCAAAAGTCTACTCTTCAACAATTAGGGTTTCCAGATTTAGTGAATAAAGATGTAGGACACTCGGTCAAAACTATATTTCAGAAGAATAACAAGTTGTGTTTTCAACATAAGTGTAGCACATGCAATGTCACATAGTTACATAAAATAAGATATTTGTCATCTGTCTAAAATTCACATTTCTCAGGGCCTTCTACGTGTGATCTGGAGCCCTCTAAGAACCAAGGTCACATGCAGCATAGAGGCCAACAAGATGTCCCCACCTGTGCTCATTGTCCTGCCCTTCGTCTTTCCAGCCGTCACTATTGTTGTGGAGAGACCACTTGGACCTCTACTTCACTATACAAGGAATTCACAGGCGATTTTCATTTGGGGGAACAATTCATGCATTTATGTACATTGCGCTGGAAAAGCAAAGAGCTGAGGAGGGGGAAGGGCTGTGTTGCTGACCTGGTATGACGTGATTCTAACAAAGGAGCCAGTCTGCCTGCCACCAGACACTGCTGATCCAGGTGGGGTTCAAAACCACACCTCCCTCCTGAAGGGAGTCTGGTGCATGTGCTTCTGGGGCATCTGCACACCCCAGAGCACCTCGGTACCTACTCCCCTGGGCCCAGACACTTGCCTGCTTTGCAATTCTCTTTTTTTCAGTAATTCTCAAACTTTTTGTCCCATGACCCCTCTGTACTCTTATATTAAGATGACTGAGGACAAAAAAGAGTTTGGCTTAGGTGGGCTGTGTCATTTGCTAGTCACCAGATCAGAATTAAAATAAGTGCATTTAAAAGCAGGTCTTTATTAGTTCATTTAAAATAATAAAAGCTGATTAGCCATTCCATGTTGATACAGATGAATTATCTTATGACAAGTAGCTATATTTATAAAACAGAAGAAAACAGTGCAGGGGTTGGGGTTGTTGACAGTTTTTCAAATCTCTCAGCATCTGGACTAAGAGAAGACGGCTGGGCCTCACCTCTGCTTCTGTGCTCGCCCCAGTAATGCCTGGTTTAACGGCGACCGGGGAGGGAGGCAGCTTCACAGAGATGTGAAATGAGAGAGGGAAGCGGAGTTTAACAAGCTCTTATTAAGAAAACTGTGAACACTCCTCCTTGACTCAGCACCAACAAGAAGAAAGTGGTAATTCCGTAAAGTGGGAGCGGAAATCGACAATGAGAAGAAAGAAAGCCAGTGACATCGGTGTCTGATGAAGTGAAGCTGGCCCCGTGGGCCTCCCTGAAGCAGGGGTCTGGACGCACCTCTGCCCGAGCCACACGTCATCCTGGCAGCTCTCAAGAGCGGACGAGATGGAGAACCAGCACATGGTCAGCGGCTTCCTCTTCTGCAGAGCCCACCCTGGGGCTCGCATCCAGTCTTCTCCTGCCAAATCCTCTGCCCCCTTCCTGTGCCTCAGGATCCTCCTTTCTTTTATCATGGCCTGTGCTGATGCCGTGCTCTCTCTGAAACATTCCTTATGCACACGCGAGCACTCCACCAGCACCTCACACGAACACCTGTGCAAATTCTCGCCTGCACGTTCGGGATGGTCCCGGGTCTTCTGTCCCTCCGGTGTGGGCTCTCTGGAATTTCTGTCATGAGTAAACCCCTTTTGAGATACACGTTACCTCTTCTACTTACTTACTCATTTTTCACTTTTAAATGGGTTCTCCTAGAAGTCAATTTTTCCACCGAGAGGCCCTGAGCTGCGTGACACAGGGTCGAGCTGCCTTTCTCCACTCGGCACCCCGGGTCCTTACCACAGCCCCAGCACCTGGAGGCACCAACCAAGACTGTGACATGAGTGAGTGAAAATTTAATCTTAACAAAGTCTGGAAGTTCACGATATCAAAATGAAGGAAAAGTGCACGGTTTGTTTCAGTTCACTCAAACTTTCTCATCTCTCCCTCCAGGACCTTTTAAAGGGATTAATTAAAATAAAAAATTAACACCCCCTCCCCCCCCCATAAAACACACTTTGATATCAACGCCAGATTACTTTTTCTTTCCTGATATTTTCTTGGAATACAAATCAAGGCTGTGCTCAGCTCTTCAGAAGTGGCTGAGGGCTTTGAATCATCCCCCTCGTCTTGGTACAGCACAGGGCAATCTCCTCCATGTGCTTCTGAGCTGTGATTTTAGAACGAGCTTCTCAAATGCCACCTGCTCCAGCACCACCTCCTGCCCAGGGCTCCGGCGATGTCTGAGGGGTGGCCTGGGGAGCTGGCCTGGGTGGACGCAGCCCCCCGCCCTCCCCAGGAGGAGGACCCCTCAGCGCTGGTGCGAGGACAGGGGGGACAGCCCAGCACCCGGCCCACTCCCCTCTTGCCCTTGCCCTCCAGCCTCGCTGTTCCATTTTAAATGCCCCCACAGGGACTCTTCCCAGGGGACAGGGACAGCAGTGAGCAGCGTGTGCAGCTCCCTGGGCTTCCCAGTCTTTGACCCTGGGCTTTCACAGCTAAGTGGGGAAGCCCTCAACAGCTCCTGCTTCCACCCTGCGGGCACCAGGCCACCTCCTGCTGGGAAGCCGGGGTCCCCGGCTGCTGGGCCAACCCCCCAGGGAAGGCAGGGGCTGCCCAGGGCGAAGCGCCACCCCCTCCATGAGCACCCGGGGGACCCGGAATCGCTTGCTTTCCACTGGGGTGCTTCGTGGCTCTGGGGTCAGCCTGGCCTGTAGATGAGAAGGAGTGAATGCCCCAACCAGCGCCGTGGGACTGACCGTCTCCTCCGCCCAGGTCTCCCATCTGCCTCACATTTCCCCCACTCAGCGGCACCTGCCTCCTGCCCGCACGTGGGACTCTCACTATAGAAGAAGGTTTGTGAAATGTGGTGCCCGGGGCCTGCGGCACACCTGAGGACCTCTGAGGGGCCAGATCCTGGACTCCCCCCCCCCAGAAGCACAGCCTCCGTGGGCAGAGTCTGAGATCGGGTTGGAAGAAGCCTTGGGAGGACTCTGATGCAGGAGGGTGCTGGACAGCGGCTGCTGCTGGCACTGAAACCGCTGAATTAAAATAGGAGTAAATAAGACATCAGAAGAAAGCAGCCCAGAGAAGATGAGCCACTGAGCCCCGCCTGCCCCCCACCCCCGGGTGCTGTGGGCTTCTTGGGGTCTGTGGCCCGGGTGCACCAGGGAAGCGGCCTCACCGTTGCTGGGGTGGGCTGTGACTGGAGGCTGCACTGAGTCCTGGCCTCCCCTTGGATGGGGCCTGGTGGCTGGTTTCTAGCCCCTTGGCCAGGCCCCCTTCTCTCCATCGTCTGTGGACTCTTGGACATTGTGCACGTTCCTGGCAGGTGCTACTTCTCCTGTTCACTGCTCTCCAAAGGGCCTCGAGCCTGTGCTCTTCCGGGAAGAAACTGGGGCTAGAGGGGCATGAAAGTCCCTCTCCAGACATGTCTGGATTTGAGCCCAGGGAATGTTGGCACAGGGCGTCAGGAAGTGGGGACCACTCCAACTGCATCTGTAGGGCAAAGATGACCTGGGGCACACTCAGATCCAGGTGCCAAAGGACACTGAGTTGGATGCTCCTGTCCGTTCTCTGTTCAGCTTTGAAAATTCAGACTTGATGTTAGAAATGACCTCCCGCTCTGGCCTATGGCTTCCTGAGGCGTGGCTTGTCAAGAAACCCTGGAGGGGCCGACATGTCTCCGGGGTACAAAGCACAGTTCTCCTTGGACAACAGGTCAGGTCACACTTAGGGGGGCTCCACCATGGCTTGTCGTGGTCACTCCCCAGGGGCCAGGCTCACAGCTCCTCTTGCCAGCAAGAGCTGCGTCACTTGACTGCTAACATCTTTGGTGGAAAGTTTAAGGGAGGCTGTGGGTCAAGGACTGGGAGGTCCTCACTCGCTCCTAAATGCAAGACAGAGACCACAGGAGAGTACAGCCATTTTCCAGAAAGCACTGTTCATGAGCCATCCATCACACCTTCGTTTGAAAGGATGGCATCCTAGTCACCAGGTAACACCCTCCCGGGAAGGCAGGCACAGGACTCAGTGGGGACAGAGGCTGGTGAAGTGGGGTGCTGATAGAGAGGGGGAAGGGGATGGGAGGAGTCTACAGGTCTGCTGGGCTGAAGGGCAGCCGAGGATCTGCAGTGGACCGGACGGTGGTCAGCTGCGCTTAAACTGCCCCTCACTCTGGTGACACCCCAGCTGGTGACATCGCATCTGACAAGGAGGATCATCTAGTGACCACTGACCCGTGCCTCTGCACTCCCCCACCCTAGTCACCGTGTATGGAAGGCATTTTGGATTCACAGAGCCTTGGAATCTCTGATCTCAAAAACAGCTTTAAAACACGAGTTTCTGACCACTGTGCAAACAGTCGATCATCCAGAGTATTTACTGAACGACCACTGTGCTGGGGCCAAGAGTACTGTAGAGCTGTCTCACCTTTAGCTACGGGGCAATGTGCTGGGGACCTGCCCAGTGATAAGCAGTGACAGCCAGAGTGGAAGTGAGTGGGCTGAGCCCCTTGGATCAGAGGGGCCTCACCAAGCGTGACGTACTCTCCCCTCCTCCAGCTGCACCAGGCATTGGCCCCTCTCAGGCTGCCTTACACTTTGCTGTCACCCAGCGTAGGATCTGGAGGTGCAGAAACTCAAGAGACCCTTCAGGAGGCCTGCGTGGGGGGCTGTGCAGGGGGCAGTCACTTCCAGACTGACTGTTGGTTTTACCTGGTGATAGCAGTGGAGAGGGGTGGGTGGGCGCAGGCACTGCTAACTTGGCAAAAGAGTACAGATGAGAAAAGAGACTCTAAACTCTCAGGTGACCTCCCCCTGGGGCTGGGGTGGGAGAGGCCAGCAGGTCTACACAGTGTTTGGCTTTGCGTATTTTACCTCTTAGAATGGACACACTTAGCACTGTCTCTGAGGACAAGTCCAAGCTATGGGACTCTCTTAGGGGCAAGAAGTGAGCACAGAGACTCTCCGACTTTGTAAATCAGGAAATGCAGAAATCCAGTCTGGATTCACAAAGTAGGAGAGTCTGGTGAGCGTAACTGTGAGATTGGTGAGCATAACTGTGCCCAGGTCTCATCAAAGCCATGATGACTCAGAAGCCTTCAAATGACATGCGACCTTATCTTCCAAGAGGACTGAAGCTCCTAAGGTTCTCATAAGGAAATCTTTGAACTTGACTGAAAACTCACAACACTGAGATATTTTTATTGCCTAAGAAACATTTTGGTGTATGATGGGTTGGTATAGAAACTGTTACTCTGGTTTCTGATATCTACGGAACAGTACAAATTTCCCCATTTATTTCAAATTTAATTTCTCTTTGTTGATTGAAAGGAGTGTTTGGAGGTGGCTTCCTGGGCAATTCCTCTGAGCACCATCAGTGTTGTCTATCATCACAGGAACGCAGGAACTGAGGCCTTCCTCTTACAGGGGAACTAGAGGCTTGACAGGCCCATGACTTAAAAGAAAATAGTCATTTATCCAATTTCTCCTTTGCTTAGAGTTCTACGGTCATCTGTCTCATGAGGGGTAAAATTTGGAGTGAAGAAAGATCTTTAAAGATTAACTGGAGCTGGGCACAGTGATGTACGCCTGTAATTCCAATGACTCAGGAGGCTGAGGCAGGAGGATCATGAATTCAAAGTCAGCCTCAACAACTTAGTGAGGCCTAAAAAACTTAGCGAGACCCTGTCTCAAAATTAAACATGAAAAAGGGCTGGGGCCGGGGATGTGGCTCAGTGGTTAAGTGCCCCCTGGGTTCAAAATCCCTGATACCAAAATCCCTGATACCAAAAAAATAAATAAATAAAAAGAAAGAAAAAAGAAAAAGATAAAGAATGGGCCCCAGTAACTGTTGTAGGGCCAGGACTTTATTTGCTAAACAGTTTTTTTCCTCATCTATTATTCTATTCAAATATTCAGAGAGATGTTGAAACTCTGGAAGAGGGGTGAGTTTCCATTCTGATTTATAGTTTATTTAGTAAGTCAGTTTTCTGGATGAAGCTCATCAACAAAACTGGCAGAAGGGAAACGTGCCTCCCAGATCCGTGGGGCCAGCGTGCTGTCTGCCTGCCTTCTAAATGACATCGGGGTCTGCCTGCCTTCTGAATGACATCGGGGTCTGCCTGCCTTCTGAATGACATCGGGGGTCTGCCTGCCTTCTGAATGACATCGGGGTCTGCCTCCGCTTCATGCTTTTGCTTTTCACAAGACTGTGCAGGCCTAATTGACTTCCCTAGGCACAACTTTGGCTGATTCTCTGTTTCATTCCATCTCTGGGGCGGATTTGGAGCTCGAGATCTTTTTCATGGTCCCCCAGTGTACTACGTAAAACCATTTGGGGCCCGGCTGTATAAATCGTTATAAATCAGGGAGTCCAGGATCATAGGCACCGAGAGGACTTTTTAATTCTCCTATAGATTTGGTTTGGGCTTTGGGGGCTGGAAACTATTTGACAGTGGCTCAACTTGATGCAGGTTTAGTTCCTGAGGCGAGGTCCTTGGATCACTGGAAGACACTTTCTTAAAGAAAATCTGATGTTGAGAGGGGTTCAGGAAGAAAGGACCAAGGATCAAGGGGGTCAGTGGCTCAGGTTCAGGATGTTTAGCCAGTGAGAAGAGGGCGCGAGTTATCAGGGGCTGATCCTGTCAGGTCAAGCCAGGCCTTTGAGAAGTTTAGCTTTAGGCTTCCAGAATCCTGCAGAGAAGCCATCTCAGGCCATTCCATCCTTCAGAAGCCCCTGCCTGCCAATCCAGAGATGCCTTCCAGTGTTTCTGAGAGGTTATAGGACCTCCTTTCCAAGGGGAGCTCTGATATTTAGCTGAGTTACTTTCCTTGAGGTGGGCATTGCAAATCCAAATTACCCTTAGTGTACATTATCCTCATCTATTTTTCTAGAAGAGCATGAGAGTCTTAAACACTCAGGAAGCCAGAGATTTAGAAGAAAGATTTTTCATTGCTTTGAGTGACCTTCAGTTCCCCCACACCAGCCAACAACTGGACCACAATTTCTGAAAAGCCTCAGCCACAAACTAGCGGAGCTGCTGCTCCAATCCTGAGTCACCCAACCTGGGGTAACAAGTTTAATGAAACACAATGGGCTTTAAGCCACTAAGTTTTATTATAGGGCAAGTGATACCCGGGGAACTGACTCCCCAGTGAGCATTCATGGAAGTAGACTTCGACTTACCGATTAAAGTGGGAAAGGGACCTGCCGAGTGTAAAAGGGAGAAGACCCAGCTCACATTGCGGACAAAGCCAATCCCAGTGCAGTCTCACCCAATACTGCGACGTGATGGTCACAGACAAACATTCTGCAGCCCGGGGGCAACGCCTGACTCACAGGAGTGCAGATGGAGCTCGGGATTGGTCCCTTCCAGTCCCCCTCCGCCAGAAGCACTGTGCACTTCTGCCAGTGTGTCCAGATGTCACACCACGCTGGGTGTGGTGGATGAATCTAGAGATATTTAGTCTACTACAGAAACTCGTGACAACGAGGGAAGTAATAGCAGTCTTCATCTCTTAACGTCCAAACGCAGACATGAATCAACCATGTTCTGCGCCCCAGAAAGGAAAACAAAGGAGAGCAAAACCGGGAGTGCTGTGGGGATGGGTGGCCAAGCCTGATAAAAGTGGCCAGGCTCCCCTGAGAGCAGAGAGCGGGCAACGACCTGGCGAAGCTCGGGGCCACCCATCCGCATCAGGCTTCCCGGGCAGCGTCCTCGTTCTGTATTTCAAGTGTGGTGCCGCAGTTTCTGTGGGTGTGAAAATCATGGGACCCAGTCTATGTGAACACGGGGCAAATCACAAAGCCTTCACAGGCACAGGGACATGTGGTTCCCTCCGTCCCTCTTCTAAAGCCGCCTTCTCAGAGCGCAGAGCTCAACATCTGAACACGACATACACAACATGCAATATAAAAGTTATGAGATTATACCCTGTATGATTGTAACAAAATAATTATAAACTTCTAATTAAGTAATTATAAAATTGTAATGCATTGTTACATGAAATCAGTTATAAATTAATTAAATAATTATGAGATAATATGATATAAAATTATAATATACATTATATAACATAAAAATTCATTTATGAAATTCGAACTTTTCATGATTTTGCTTATTTGGTAATCACTAATCTAAAGCAATAGTGATTTTAGGAAAGTTTGTCATGCCAGAGGTTTCAAAGGTAGTTTTAGATTCGGACCAGGTTGTGGGGAGAGTGCAGAGAGCACCCGCATCTTGACCCCACGTGCACAGCCTCCCACACCTCAGCACTACTCACAGAGGTGCTGGTGTCCCGCAGGGCACCTACGACATAGTGCGTCACCCTCACCTGGACTTCACTCTCTGTGTCAGATGTCCTGTGTTTTTGACAAATATGTAAGGACATGTATCCACTTCATCATACAGAAAAGTTTCATTAGCCTAAAAATCCTGTGTACTCCATCTATTCACTCCCTGCAGAGGTGATCTTTAATAGTGATCAATGAAACCTTTTGCACTTATGTCACATACGTTCAATTGCCGACAAGTAGAATCAGGCTGGTTTCTGTGCAGATACCTGACTCCTGAGGCTAACTGTGGGCTTAGTAGACCCAGCCATGTTACATGGATGTTAGAAACAGGGTTCTGCTCTCATGCGGACCTTTAAATTAAACAAACAACGAAGTCTTGCACTCTCAAAGTAGAATTAACCTCCTCAAAGTATTCCATGAAATAGAAAAGGAGGGAACCCTTCCAAACTCATTCTATGAGGCTAGTATCACCCTGATACTAAAACCAAACAAAAATACATTAAGGAAAGGAAACTTCAGAACAATATCCCTGATGAACATAGATGCAAAATCCTCAAAAAAATTCTGGCAAATCGCATACAAAAACATTAAAAAGATAGTGCATCATGATCAAATGGGGTTCATCCCAGGGATGCAGGGTTGGTTCAATACATGGAAATCAATAATCATAATTCATCATATTAATAGACTTAAAACAAGAATCATATGATCATATCAATAGATGCAGAAAAAGCACTTGACAAAATACAGCACAAATTCATATTCAAAACACTAGAAAAACTAGGGATAGTAGGAACATACCTCAACATTGTAAAAGCTATCCATGCTAAACCCAAGGCCAGCATCCTTCTAAATGGAGAAAAATTAAAAGCATTCCTGCTAAAAACTGGAACAAGATAAGGATGTCTTCTTTCACCACTTCTATTAAACATCATCCTTAAAACTCTAGCCAGAGCAATTAGACAAAAGAAAGAAATTAAAGGGATAAAATAGGTACAGAAGAACTCAAGCTATCAGTATTTGCTGATGACATGATTCTATATCTAGAAGATTCAAAAAACTCCACCAGAAAATTTCTAGAACTAATAAATGAATTCAGCAAAGTAGCAGGATATAAAATCAACACCCATAATTCAAATGCATTCCTATACATCAGTGATGAATCCACTGAAAGAGGAATTAGGAAAACTAGCCCCTTCACAATAGCCTCAAATAAAATAAAATACCTGGGAATCAATCTAACAGAAGAGGTGAAAGTTCTCTACAATGAAAACTATAGAACGCTAAAGAAAGAAATTGAAGAAAACCTCAGAATATGGAAAGATCTCCCATGCTCCTGGATAGGTAGAATTAATTATCAAAATGGCCATACTACCAAAAGCATTATACAGACTTAATGCAATTCCTAATAAAATCCCAATGACATTCTTCATAGAAATAGAAAAAGCAATCATGAAATTTATTTGGAAAAATAAGAGACTTAGAATAGCCAAAGCAGTCCTTAGCAAGAAAAGTGAAGCAGGAGGCATCACAATACCAGACTTTAAACTATACTACAGAGCTAGAGTAACAAAAATTGTATGGTATTGGCACCAACATAGGCTTGTAGACCAATGGCACAAAATAGAGGACACAGAGACAAACCTACATAAATACGGTTATGTCATACTAGAGAAAGGTGCCAAAAACATTCACTGGAGAAAAGACAGCCTATTCTACAAATGGTGCTGGCAAAACTGGAAATCTGTATGTAGCAAAATGAAATTAAGCTTCTATCTCTCACTCTGCACAAAAATCAACTCAAAGTGGATCAAAGACTCAGGCACTAGAACAGAGACCCTGCACCTAACAAAAGAAAAAATAGGCCCAGATCTTCACCATGTTGGCCTAGGATCTGACTTCCTCCTCCTAAAGTGCAAGAAGTAAAATCAAGAATCAACAAATGGGAAGGATTCAAATTAAAAAGGTTCTCCTCAGCAAGGGAAACAATCAATACCATGAGGAGAGCACCTACAGATTGGGAGAAAATACTTACCACATGAACCTCTGATAAAGCATTAATCTCTAGGATATATAAAGAACTAAAAAAAATCCTTAACACCAAAAAAAAAATAACACATCAATAAATGGGCTAAGAAACTGAACAGATACTTCACAGTAGAAGAAATACAATTGATCAACAAATATATTAAAAAAGTGTTCAACATCTCTAGTAATTAAAGAAATGCAAATCAAAACTACACTAATATATCCTCTCACTCCAGTCAGAATGGCAATCATCAAGAACACAGGCAACAATAAATGTTGGTGAGGATGTGGAGAAAATGCTACACTCATACATTGCTGGTGGAACTGCAAATTGGTGCAACCACTATGGAAAGCAGTATCAAGATTCCTCAGAAAACATGGAATGGAACCACCATTTGACCCAGCTATCCCACTCCTAGGTTTATACCCAAAGAACTTAAAATCAGCATACTACAGTAATGCAGCCACACCAATGTTTATAGCAGCTCAATTCACAATAGCTAGATTATGGAACCAACCTAGGTGTCCCTCAATAGATAAATGCATAAAGAAAATGTGGTATATATATATATACTCAATGGAATATTACTCAGCTTTAAAGAAGAGTGAAATTATGGCATTTCCTGGTAAATGGATGGAGCTGGAGAATATCATGCTAAGTGAAATAAGCCAATCCCAAAAAGCCAGAGGCTGAATGTTTTCTCTAATATGCAGATGCTAATTCACAATAAGGCAGGAGCACCAGAGAAGAATAGCCCGGGTAGAATAGGAAAGATAATAGAATGAAACAGACTTTATTACTGTATGTATATATGTGACTGCATGACCAATATGATTCTGCAACATGTACACTAAGAGAAATGAGAAATTATATCCCATTTATGTGTGATATATCAAAGTGCATAAATGCATTCTGCTTTCATGTACAACTAATTAAAACAAATTAAAAAAAATTTTAACAAGTCTTGCAACAGGGCTGGGGTTGTGGCTCAGTGTTTGAGCACACAATGAGCACACACACATGCATGAGGCACTGGATTTGATTCTCAGCACCACATAAAAATAAATAAGTAAATAAATAAATAAAATAAAGATATATTTTTTAAAAGTCTTGCAATAATTTTAAACAGACAAATCTCCAAGGCAGTACAAATGTCCTGGACATGCTTCCCTCAGCCTCCCCTGCCAAAGTGCCCCCTCACTAAGGTACAATTGTCTAGACGGGAAACCAGCACTCACCTCATTAAGTCAGCTACAGGCTTCATTCAGGTGTTGCCTATTTTCTGCTGAATGTTTCTAGAATGGACTCTGGGGTTTTAGGTAGCAATCATTCCTCTCCATGGCCTCCTCCAACCTGGGACAGTTCCTCAACCTTTCCTGGTCCTTCCTGTCCTTGACTCTTTTTAATAATCATCGTCAAGTGTTTTATAGAACGCCCTTCAATTTGGATTTTTCTGATTTTTTTTTCATGATTATATTGAGGTTATAGATCTTGGAAGGAATTGTTGCAAGATGATACACTATTAACATCACGTGCTTGAATTGTGCATCATATTAGGGATTCAAGATCCTGAGGTGTCTCATTACTAAGTCAGAGACCAAAGCCATCTCTTGGTTAAGGGGCTACCTTCAAGGTCACTCTCCTATGGAGGTATTATTTTCCCCTCTGCAATTGATGAATATTTTATGGGAGTTACTTCAAAGCTATGCAGATATCCTTTTCACCTTAATCTTCTGCTCACTAAGTTCAGCCATCCTCAGAGGACCTTGCTTGCAGCAATTATCACTCCAGGGTTCTAGTGTGGATTCTGTGTCCCTGCCACTCCCTCCTTGTTCATTGTGATTCTACAAGGAAGCCTTTTCCTTTCTCCTCCAGTCGCTTGGATTTGACAGCGGAGTCACCCGTGTTTACTGACACCTGGAGTCACAGTGGAGCACGGTCAAGGGGGACGACCTCTTTCTTTGGTAGACAGGGAAGGGAAGGCCTCGTCTGTCTGGGAAGAGGAAAGAATCACAAAGCGAATGAAGGTGTCCATGACGAGTCGTGGTCTTGGCCTGCCGGGACCCACGTCCCCCTTTCCCGTCTCAGGAGGAACACCACACACGGTGGCAGATAAAAGAGTATCCGAGGTTTAAAAAACGCCCTGAATGCCTTGGTATTTTCATTTGAAAGTTTTGTTTCAAAATGGAAATCGGTTTCTATTTAGATGGGGGGAGGTAAATTACCAGTAGGTCACCTACGTCACTGTCACGATGGCTCAACAGCTGACATTCCAGCAACGTGGAGGTGAGAAAAGCCTGAAAAGCGCCAACACGGTATTTGGAAGGGACGGCCACCAAAGCCTTCTGTACTGATGGGGTATGTCCCTGGTCACGAGCAGGGATTGGGGCGGAGGCTCTGGGTGTGGGGAACGGCAGAGGACCCTGCGGTGGGAAGTCTCAAGGTCGCCAAAGGGAACCCTCCAAACTTCCTTCCTGAGAGGTGACTCAGAAGATGAGTCCCGGCCCAGCACCATGCTGGCGTCCCTGCCAAGTTGTCCTCCTCGGGAAAGGATCTTGGTGATGGAGCAACTTCTTTTAAAATATGCAGAACGCCACGTCTGCTCATGCATTTTTCAGGACGTCTTCTATCCTTGCATTAAAGAAGCAAAGGCATCATTGCAGGGAGGGGCCGGTGTGCCACAGTCTGCTGCACTCTCTCCAGGAACATGGAAGAGTGTTAGGTTCTGTAACCGCACTCGCTTGCTGTGGTTTTATTCATGTTCTCCAAATGTGGTAAACCCTCCTTTAGGGGGCATTCTGTGAAATGGAAGCCACATGCAGGCAGTTTATTGCTCTGTAGTCCCCGCAGCAATTGAAGCAGAACACACACACGTGAGGCTTGGATTTCACGGCCAGCGTCCTCAGGAACCTTGGCGTTCACACTAGAATGATGAGGGGGAGCATCTCCTTGCAGCCCTAGGGTTGAGTGCTTTTTCTTGGTCCTGATTTTTATTTAAAACTGATCATCAACATGCATTACTGGAGTGTGCACCTGAGTAAATCCTAGTTGCCTGACCCTGCCACAAACACCTGCTTTTCAGGCGGGAGGCTGGGATCTTTGGGACCTCGGCAAAGCAGCCCCACCTGTGACCACTGCTTAGCTAATATCTCGATTCTCCAAGCCAGTGATTCTCCATCTACGAATCCACGCGCCTACATCCAAGGAGGTCTTCTGCCTACAGCACAACCAACTCTCCTTGCAAGCCAAGACCATGAACTTCATCAGGGAAGCATTCCTTTTTCTTTGTGATTCTTTTCTCTTCCCATACAGATGAGGTGTTCCCTTGCCTGTCTATCAAAGAAAGAGGTCGTCCCCCTTGCTCTAGGGAGTAACCGGTGACCCGTAGGTTAATGACCTTCTTCACATGCTCTGTCCCCACGTCTACCCAACTGCGAGTCCCAATGCCATTGTTTATCTGTCTGTCCTTCACAATATCGTCCTCCCCTGGCCTGCAGCCCCTGCTCAGAACCGTCCTGAAGTCTTGGGTCTGGCTGCACTTGGATGGTACCCTGGCCTGACGGCACAGGCTCCTCGGTTCTGTGGCCCTGGGGTGACGTTTCCTGGCTCCCCACCTCCCCCTGACTCTCCTGTCCAGTGAGTGTTTCTTCATTCTTCCAGCCTCCGTCCAGAGTAAACTGACGAGTTTGGTTACAAAGCCACCCTCTGTTACCAGGGCACCCTGTCCACACATCTGTAAGACCAGCCGTGAATTTCCATTGCTGTGGATGGTATGCAGGAGGGTGAGCCCCCGAGGCCGGGACGGTACCCATCCACCACCCTGTGACCTCCTGAGCTGCAGGCCTGATGTCAGAACCCGAGACAAACAGTGCAAGCTGGCTCTGTGGTCACATCCAGATCGTGACAAAGTGAAGCCAAGACCACACTTTACACAGAAAAGTCTTTCAAAATCGGGTGTGTGGGTACCCAAGTCATCAGTGTCTTCAGTTATGTTCTCTCTATTTTACTTAAAGGTTTCTGAGGTCTAAAGTCGACAGAATTCCACATTGACCAGCCGTTCCTGTGCCTCCCAGATCCCACCACTCCCATGTTGTTTGTCTGACCCTTATCCACTCAGTTATTCCCTGGTCCATTCAGCCCTTCATCTTAGTTTATTGCTGCATTTAAAAATAGATGTCAGATATAAGCAACCTCCTCGGGGATCTACTTATTACTAAGTAGAATTCAGTATTTGTTTATTTTTCCCATTAGGGCAAAGTGAGCATATAAACCTGGTATTGATTCACTCTCTGTTTTCAGAAGTACAAGCCCATACGAAATAGAGTGCCCCTAACAAATGCAGAACCTTGCTACGACCTTGCCCTTCCCAGCCGATGCTTGCCAACCCAAGGGCATCCACTGCTCTGATTATTTTGCCCACCATGGACTAGTCTGGTGCACTGGGGGAGAACCCATGCCTTGTGTTCTCCGCAGGCAGGGTTCCTGTCCTCGGCACAGGGTGTCTGGGTTCGGTGGCCTCTCTGTGCACCTGCCGCCAGTTTCTCTTTATTGTCGCGTACCATCCCATGTGTGACAGGGCTCTACTTGCTTGTCCATTCTCCTGCCAATGGACAGGACTCTGTTTGACACAGGTGCACTGAACATTCTTCTGCAAGTCTTTTAGTAGACACACGTTTTCCTTGTTCTTGGATAAACACGAGGATGAAAGTTCTGTATTGTTGAATAGGAATATATTTAAGTGCATAAGAAACTGCTGAATCTTTCAAAATGACTACACCATTCCTATCCTCACCAGAAATATTTAAGAATTCCAATTGTTCCATGATCTTATTTTGGAATTAATCATTCTTTTAGTTTTTTGTCCTACTAGTGGGTGTTCAATTGCTTGGCATCTCTTACACTGTCTGGAAAGTCCACAATTCTACATGAGACTAATTTCGAAATTTGAAAGATCGATTATGAGTTTTAATGAAATAATTTCAATAAAATAGTTTCCATAAAATAATTTTATTGACCAATCATCTTCTCAAAAAGGAAATTTTATGTCGGGATAGTTCAGATTAGCTAGCAATACTGAGAGTGTCCTAAGTTTTCAAGGAGTGAACTCTCAGGTGCACACCCAGGTAGAAGCTGCAGGATGCACAGAGGCCAGGCCTCAGGGACAGGCCTGGAGGACCTTCTGCGGCAGAGTTATTGTGTGCAATGGCTTTGCTGGATGGACTTAATAACCGGCCAAAGGGAAGCACTGCACTGTGTCCCAGAGCAGACCTGGGCAGGCCTGGGGTGGGCACTGGGGCCTCCCTCCCAGCTCTGTGACCAGGAACCAGTTACTAACGCTGCCAGCACGTCAGCTTCTTCACCCGCGAGCTAATGACAGGGTCCCCAGCCCAGGGTGGTCGGGGATAGAGCGACCACAGTGCGCCAACCACGCAGGACAAGCCCTGAGCAGTCCCGGCCGCCGTGGCTGCAGCTGCTGCACAGACCCCAGCCCCCAGGCAGCTGCTGGGAGTATTTTTCCAGAAGTGAAGAGGCAGAGACCTCTGAGCACCTGAGTGTGGCCACAGAAGGCCGCCTGCCCGTGGTGCTCCTCCTCGGGGCGGTGGCTCCAAAGCCGACTGGAGCAGGCTGTGAGGCCTCCTACCTGGCCTCCTCTTGCCCCTCTCTGCCGGCCCTCAGGCACCAGCGCTCCCCTCCTCATCACCTGAGGTCTCTTTCGGGGCTGCAGCTCCCTGTGACCAGTCCAGCCCCACAACGCCCATCTCCACCTCCCCTCGGGGCTCAGGGCCTGTTTCCTGGGGAACCCGGTGGGATGGGAGGTGACATCCAGGCTCTCTGGGGATCCTGGCAGCTTGCCTTCTGCCCCACTCAGGTCCTGCTTGAGGCCCGACTGTTCTCCCTGCTGAGGTCCTCGTCCCCTTCAGTCTGTCCTCAGCACAGGTCCATGGTGCCCTGTTAAAATACGTCACCGCCCCCTTCAGACTAAGTCTAGCACTTCCACCTGGACTGAGCCCCTCCCTGGCCCTGTGACCTCTCCACCCCAGCCTCCCGCCAGCCCCTCTGGGGGGCTGTGTCTGAACCACGCCTGTCCTTCCTCCTTCTGGAATGTTCTGCTCTCTCCATCCTGAAGTGCCCTCGGATCTCGCTGTCTCCCTGCGGCCTTTGGGGCCATGGAAACCTTCTGCGCTGCTGTCCACGGCACCCACCTCCACCCAAGCACTTCAAGTGTTCTCTGTTCGGTGTGTTTATCGCCAGCCCTGCCCCAGAGAGGGCGTAAAGTCCGCGAGGACAGGACGTGGTGTGTGGGAGGTTTAATGGTCGGCCAGCGTCAGCGTCCAGTAACTGCTGGCTGTCTTAAAACTCAGTTGAGTACAAAGGGCTTATCCTCTCCCTCTTCAAAAGCCCTCTCGCCTCGCATCACCTCCGGCCACCGGGCAGCCCCGGGAGGTTTATGGTCCAAGCCACTCCCTTCATGTGCCCTCCGTCATCCCCTCACCACTCACTGCTCTCCCATTTCCAACTCGACTCTGTCGTCAAATCTGTCATCCAGGCCCTCGGCGACTCCCTTCGTGCTAACTCTGTCGAAGCTTCCCTCCTCCCTAACGTGCTCTGCACACTCGTGGGGGAGCTCTGTCTTCCTGGCCCGCACAGGACGCCCCCTGTCAGGGGCGGCACAGGCCGTCACATGCGGCACAGGCCGCCCGTCAACCAACATAATGGACAGGGGATTGTGACGGGGCGTAGCTGGCAGGACGTGAAGAGCTGACCCTAGGGGGTTGTGGGAAGGAGTCTCAGGAGGTGACAAGTAGACCCCTCGGGAAATAAGAAGTGACAGGGCAGAGAGCCTGGCCTGTCCCACCCCTACATTCCCTTATTCCACCTTCCCACCTGTGGCTTCAGCTCACCCTTAATCAGCTCCTGCCTGGGTTGATTGAAAAGCCTCTGAGATCACTCTTTGTCCCCAAGTCTGACCCTTCTAACCCACGAACTGCCTTCCTAGAGCGCCAGCTAGTGGCTTCACCTGCCTGCTTGAAATCCTTCACAGATCCTCACTGCCTCCGGAGTGCGACGGAGTTCTCAGGAGAGCCCACTGTCCCTCCTGTGCATGTCCACCACTTCTGTGACCTCTGAGGGGGCCCTTGCCCCAGAGCATGGCACGTGCCAGTTTATCACCATCCCTGTGGTGGTGGGATCTTTTTTTTTCTGGGTGCCTGGGACCGTCAGAATGCCTGCTGGTGTGGAATGTTGTACGTTTAGTGAATACACCTTGAAATGCCATTTTTATATAAAGTGAATGCACTTAAAACCCTCACGTTTAAACAGATCTCAGCACTGAAAGGGGATTTTTACCAAAGTGAGGCTGCATTGTGAATGGTCCTGGGTTCCCATGGGCATCCTGGGTGACCGTCTTTGGCAATGCAGAGCTGCGGAATTTGATGGAAGTTGCTTAAGTTTTCAGTATATCTATCCTCTTTTCCAAAACAGTGATAAAATACTTGATCGTCAAACAGTTTACAGATGGAGTCGTTAAATCATCCTCAGAGAGCCAAGGATTGCGTGTCCGCCTGCTTCTTGACGACTGCTGGTGAGGACCCGATGGCTCGGGCGTGGCACCTCGGCCACCGGGGCAGGAGGCCAGGATGGAGGATGAAGCTGCGTCCTAGCCACTGGGGAATCTCATGCTTTTCCTTTTCCAGCTGTGCTCGAAGCCTCAGCCGGCTGAAGTTTGAATATCACCTGCGTTTATTTTACAGGTGACATCTGGCTAAGTGACAGTGTTCAGCTTCTGTCTTTTTATTCTCCACCTCCTTATCAATTCCCCAGTTTCCTTTCCCATATCCACCAGGTTCTCCTGTCTCATAAAGGAGACCTCATCTAGGATGCAATTCCGTCAACTTAGTTTGTTCAAACGCTCCGCGCTCATCTCTCGCCCTTGAACTTCGCCTCATGGACTGGGTGTGCTGGTGGCTAACGCTCACCAGTTCTCTTGTCTGTCTCTGTGCTGTTTATATAGGAGTCGTCGTGGCCTCAGGGAGCTCGGGCTTCCTAGCAGGGCTGCGCTCACGTCTCCCAGCCGCGGGCCCAGGGTCACGCCACTCTGCTCTGCATGCATCAGAGACATTTTGCTCTAAGAGACGGAGCTCTTCAGAGGCATTGCTTCCGCTCTGATCCTCGCCTGGAGCTGATGCCTTCTACTTGCTGCGTCTCCTGAGGTCGTCTCCCAGTCTGAAGATGGGTCTTTGCCCCTGCGTCTGCGATGGCTGTTTGACCCCTTTTCCAGCTTTAGTGTACTCACTCTCACTTACAGGAGGGGGAAGGCTCACCTGAAGTGGGAGGCTTTCCCCTGAGGCCTTTTCTATGTTTTCTTGTGGTGACGTATGAAGGAGAGCAATGTGAATAACGAGTGTCACCTGTTTGCTCACAAAGATTGATACACCAGGCTTCATGTGATCATTCACCAGATTGCTCACCTTCTCCTGCCCATGGGATCCAGGACAAAGTAAAAACTGACTTTCACATCAGCCAAAGAGTTCTATTTTCCTAATGAATTTGGTAGGGGCGGTGAAAGGTGCAATGGGACCCTCTGAGAATCCCAGGCAGCCAGGTGGGACTGCAGTGCCTCGACACTTCCACCCTGTGACAGGGCCAGGCAGCATCCCCAATGAAGCTGCTCTCGGGCAGGCTGGACCAGGGACCCGCTCAGCCAGCACCTCAGGATTTCACCCAAGACCCCAAGGCCCAGCTTTGAAAAATGTCTTTTAGGTACACAGTTTTTTTTTTTCTTAGTGATGTAGGTTAAACAATAAGAAAACACTATCAAAATCTGAATTAGAGAAATGCAAATTAAAATACACTGAGATTCCATCTCACTCCAGTCAGAATGGCAATCATCAAGAATACAGGCAACGATCAGTGTCGGTGAGGATGTGGGGGAAAAGGCACACTCAGACACTGCTGGTGGGACTGCAAATTGGTGCAACCACCATGGAAAGCAGTATGGAGATTCCTCGGAAAGCTGGGAATGGAACCGCCATTTGACCCAGCTGTCTTACTCCTTGGTTTATACCCAAGGACTTAAAATCAGTATACCATAGTGACACAGCCACATCCATGTTTATAGCAGCTCAATTCACAATAGCTAAGCAATGAAACCCACCTAGGTGCCCCTCAACAGTTGAATGAATAAAGAAAATGTGGTACATATACACAATGGCATATTACTCAGCCAAAAAGAAGAATGAAATGATGACATTTGCCAATGAACAGAACCAGAGACTATCAAGCTAAGTGAAATAATCCAATCCCCCCAAACCAAAGGCCAAATGTTCTCTCTGATATGTGGATGCTTGGAACAAGGGGTGGGGGAAGAATAGAAGTTCAGTGGATTAGACAAAGGGGAATAAAGGGAAGGGAATGGGGATGGGAATAGGAAAGACAGTGGAATGCATGGTACGTCACTTTCCTGGGCTCATATATGAATACAGGATCAATGTAACTCCACATCATGTACAACCACAAGAATGGGAAGTAATACTCCATGTATGTATGGTATGTAAAAATACACTCTACTGTCTCATATATCTAAAAAGCACAACCACAAAAAGAATCCTGCTTGATTCATGGGTAAATTAATTCCCTGAAAAAGTAAACTCAACACTCTTTAAAGGAAAATAACAAAACCCAGAGTGTCACCAGGTGATCTTCATAGTACCTAACACAAAATTTTAAAAAATATAGACATGGAAGAAAGACAAAAATGTGGTCTTTAACCAGGAAAAAAAAAATCCATGAATAGAAATAGGACCAGAAATTTAAAAAATAAAATTTGTAGAAAGGTATTTTTAAGTCAACTAAAAATATACTCAGTGATTTTAAGTCATAATAATGAGAGAAATGGACATTGTTAACATATTGTAAATCGGAGCTGAAAAACATTATATTCAAATGTAAAACATGATTACAGGGGATTAATAGCCAATTAGCAATAGCAGAAGAAAAACCATCAGTAATCTTGAAAACAGAAATCAAACTTCCCAGACGGAGTCACAGGAACACAGCAATGGGGACAAAGTGAGCAGACTTCAGAGAGCCCCTCCGGGTGTCCTGGGTAAGGTCTCCACTCGCCGTCCCCCCAGCAGCTGCACCAGGGACCTGTGGACGCTGCAGCCCGATCCTGGCTGGCCAGGGTGTCCGAGGAGCAAGATGCTCACAGAACTGACCCGAAACTAAAGGACCTGGAACAGACTCGTTGACTCTGAAGAAGAGGAGAAAGCGGAGGACACGGCCGCCTCTGAGCTCAGGCGACGCTTCCTGACCAGGGCCGCGAGCCTGGGTGGGCACCCGGGTCCTCACGGCGCTCGGCCAGCTCTCAGCCAAGTGCCGAGTCGGTCAGGGTGAGAGGACAGGGACCGGGGGACCTGGTGGGCCTGGGCCTGAGGGGTCTCGGTCCCCAGGTGAGAGGGGTGAGAAGCCAGCCCGCCTCAGGGCAGCCGCCAGACGTGGGTCCAAAGAGAGGGTCGCTGCTCAGACGCCCCCCCCACCTTCCCTAATTAAACCCTTGCTGACCACGTGACACAGAGCGCCCAGCTCCTGGGCTCCCTCCAGGGTGACAGTTAGGGAGGGAGGGAGGGAGCAAAGGGTGATTCAAGTGGGACACTCTGAGGTTCTGCCTCCCCAGCTGAGCCCTCCTGGCCTCGTGGTCCTGGCCTCCCCAGCCTGTCCCTACCCTCCTGGCCTCTCTGTTCTGGCCCTGCCCTCCTGGCCCTGCCCTCCTGGCCTCCCGGTCCTGGCCTCCCTCTCCTGGCCTCGCCCTCTCTCCGGCCGCTCCATCAGAGCCAGCCTGGTTTTGCTCTGGCTCCGGCAGGACGCTCCCTTGGCTTTGTGGTCTGGTAGCAAATTAAAGGTGACTTTATAAAGCAAAGGGAGGGGAGGGAGGTCCAGACACTGGAGAGGCGCCATCAGGGAGCAGCCACAGAGTGGAGGCTGCGGTCTCCAGGGTGGGCTTTGAAGTCTATGGGGGTGTGCAGGCAGCCTCGGGGGCCAGAGCAGCAGGAGAAGAGCGTGCACAGTGGAGGGGTGCGGAGAGCCCCCTGGGCCGGCGAGGGGCACGGCTCCCCAGGACCACAGAGTGGAGGAAAGCTGAGGAAGGCCAGGTCCGCCTGCCTGGTGCTGAGGATGATGGGGCAGGGGGCCTCATGAGCCACGGTCCCCAGAGGGACAGAACCAGGAGGACTGGCACGTGTGTGTGAGGGGCAGGGGACAGAGGGAGACTGACTACAAGGAGTTCACTCCAAGTCCTACTGGGTGAGTCTGCAAGAGGCATACCCAGGAGGCCTGCAGGTAGGGTTCCCGTCCAGAGACCAGCAGGCTGCAGATCCAGGAGTCCACATTTCAGCTCAAGTGTGGAGGCAGGAGAAAGTCAGTGTCCCCTTTAAAGGCCATCGGGCAGGAAAAATTCCCTTACTCATGGGAGGTCAGCCTGTCTTGTTCTCCTCAGGCCTCAGCCGATCGGACAAGGCCCACCACTTTGGGAGGGCCACTGCTTTTCGCAGTTTACCAATTTAAATGTTAGCTGCATCCAAAAACGTCTTCACAGACAAATCTGGAATAATGTTGGACCAAATATCTAAGGCCCCACCGTCCACCAAGTTGAAACAAAGCTGACCATCGACCATCACATGTTCTTTTGGGATGTGAGCCCTTACCGAGTATTCTGAAATAGAGGTGGGTGGTGGGCACCTTACAGGGAGAGCGGCCCTGTGTACGGATTTTACACAAGGACAGAACAAGGAAAACGAAGTTTTGTATTGCTGGACACTTCGGTGAGAAGAGGACCCTCTCTGGAGGGGATTCTCAGGTCTCCATCCCCAAACCAGGAAGGAAGCCGCCCAAGTGTCCTGTCACTCTGGACCCTGCCGGGGGCCTGCTGATCACACGTGCACCTGGTAAGTGAATCCAGGAAAGCTCACCCGTGAAGGGGAGAGAAAACGGTTGTTTGATGGGTGTTTAAGCACCTGCAGCTTCATTACGCTCCTTCTTCATCTGCCTCCAAAATTTAATCACCCTTCATGGGTGGGAAATCTTGTCTGCCTTAACGAGACTCCCTCGGTCTGCCCTGATTCCCGGGGATTAGATGACAGCAGCCATCAGGCAGCACATTGGGTTCCGGGGACTTTCCCCGCCTAAGATGGTGGAACTGCTCCTCTCCTTGAAGGTCAAGATGGTTCTGTGGCTGGCCTTCCACTTCTCCACCTTTTTCCTGGCTGCCTAATCTGCCATTTAGGCCCCCTCAGTGGTTTTTTTTTCATTTCAGATATTATAGTTTTGTCTCTGGAAATTTGACTTATGTCTATTTTTTCAACTTTCATGCCTCTACTTAGCTTTTTGAGGACATGGAATAGAGCTACACAGTGATTTTAATGCCTCCTTCACTGATGTCTTTTCTATATTTTAATTGATTACTATTCTTATTGAGGGTGGTTTTCTACTCCTCTGAGTGTTTAGCAGTCTCTGATTAGATGCTGGGTTGTGGAGTTTAGCTTGCTGGGTGCTGCATTTTCTATTCTTATACACAGGCTTGAGCGCCACCCCATGCTGTGGAATGCGTTTCGGTCACTGGAAAGCTGGCCTTGGTTTGAAAAGCTGCTGGGCATGATGACAACAGGGCAGTCACCCACACTACAGAGGAGTGCCCCTTCTGAGCCTCGTGCCCAGTGCCCCGTAAACCGACGCGCTCAGCCTCCTTGCCGGGCAGCACTGTGGCGGTGCCTGTGCGAGCGCTAGGCACCGTCAGCTGCAGTCACGTACATGGCTTCCAGGCCTGGCCGTGGAGCTGCCTCACACACGGGAACTGGACAGTTCTACTGAATGTCTGAGGTGGTCTGCTGTGCATCCGATTTCTCTCTGCGCAGCTCCCGTGTCTGGTCTTCTACCAGGCGAGCACTAAGCTCCTGGTGTCCCCGGTGTCCCACACTCTGTGCCCCTCCTCAGTCCAGGAAGTCAGCTGCCCCTGCCCCAGGTGTCTCAGTGGGACTCTCTGCTTTGCCTCGCTCCTCTCTGATCACCACTGCCTGATGTCCAGTACTTGCAACCTTGTCTTGCAATATGTTTTCTGCTTTTTGTTTTGTTTTGTTTCTCAGGAAGGACCACAGACTCAGTCTCTATGAAACCATCTTGGCCAGAAGCAGAGATCTTTGACTAGCTCCAGGTGACCCCACTTAGCCTTTTACATGGAGATAGAAACAAACCATGACATTCACTCTAGTCCCCAGGCATCGGTGTGTTCTCCTACCCCACTAATTCCAGGACATTTTCATCACTCCCAAAAGCAACCCCACGCCCACTGCAGTCACCTCCATCCGCCCTCCCTGCAGAGCCCGGGCACCATCACGGACTTTGGCTGCACGTTTTTGCCTGTCCTGGACCTGCTGTGTAAACTGGATCTTCTAACCTGTGGACTTTTGTGTCTGGCTGATTTCAGCAGGAAGTGAGGGCTAAGGCAGAGCTGGCACAGGCTGGTGAAGTGTCCACGGTGTGTGCACACGCAGACACACACACAGGAGCACCCAGCAAACACTGGGACACTTAATAGTTCCAAGCTTTTAAGGAGATCTTCTCCCAATCGTCAGATGTCCAAAAGCTGACCAAAAAGGACTCTCTGGTGGCTACTCATGGAAAAGAGTCCAGACTTGACAGAAAGGTGACTAACAACAGTAGCCAGTGACAGCGAACCCTGGAGACTGGGAGACCGTGTTCCCACACTGGTCATTACAAAATTTAAAGACTCAGTTTTCAACAGGAAACCATAAGTCATGCAAAGAAAAAGGATTGGGAGAGCCCAGGGTCAGCCAGATTGAGAGCTCAGGGCTTCTCAATGTGCACACCGCTCTGTACATGTCCAGTCCCAAGCATGTGTGTCCAGATGCTCAGGGACAGGCAGAGCTTCTGCACCCTCTGTGTTTCTCATTCTCTGGGTTTTCTTTCAAGGGTCTGGTCAGCCCACTGTTTGTTCCAGTGGCCTCCACCGTCTCAGGCAGCTGCGTAGGTAGAGCTCCCTGTCAACGTCTCTGAGAAAACCTGTCGGGAAAGGATTCTTGCACTAGGTCTCAGTCAGCTCCAATAAAAGCAGCCGCCCAGTGCTGTCTTTCAGAGGCCACTGTGAGTGGTCAATAGTGGCGGTTCTCTAGGAATGAGGCTCTGAAGGGGCGTCAGTGCCATCTTGCCCAGGCTATGGCTGCCAGGCTGCTGTTCACACCAGGAATGGGGACTTCTGGTTTCAGGACCCTCCCAGAGCTGCAGAGAGGGAACTGAGGAGAGAGGCTGCAACACCCCAGAGCTTGCTGGTGTGACGCGGGCTCAGCCATTTTTGTTGAATAAATGCTCCTGGGATTGCTGTTTGGCTCCGGTTACCAGGTAGAGTTCTAGAAAAGTGAATCCTGACACTTTTGCCAGTTTTCTCATTATTTTTATGAAGAAGAGAATTTCTAACACCCTCACTCCACCATCTCTACGCCATTTCTCTTATGTAGCTTTCTGAGAATCAATTCAAAGAAGAACCAGCAGTTAAAGCATCATGATGATGAAATTTACAAAGTAAATATCTAAAAGAATGAGTCAAAATATCTGAAATTAAAATTAAAATTTGCAGTTTGCTGGTTAATCACTTTCCTGCCTTTCAGGACCTGGTCCAAACGTGGTCTGCATTCTGAGATCCCTCCCCTCTGTTCAGCATGCCCGCCCCAGTGCACGTCAGTGTGACTTGGATAAAACAGAGATCAATTCTTAGTCAATGACTAGATGGATGGACGGGTGGACAACAGCAGATTTTGCATGGGGACAGAGAGCACCAACCCCACCTATACACAGAGTGTTCCTGACCAACAAACAGTCCAGCCCTGAGCAAGCTCTACCCAGACTTCACATAAGACAGCAGGCGGCTCTCGGCACTCTGGGTGACCAGGTCCTAAGGCAGGCCTCACACAGCAGCCTCATACTCCCCGAATCCCAGCACTACGTCTTCAAAGTTAGGGTGTCAGATTAGAGTGCACGTTCACAGGGGACTGTCAGCCTGCAGGTTATATATGTATTTGCTAAAGAACCACTGCTTACCTTCGAGAACCGCCTTTAGAATTGAGGATGGGCCTCTTGCTCCTCGTGAGACGGGGCGCTTGGCTTAGCATCAGGTGTCCCGGTTGCTAAGCCGCATCCTCCTCATGTTCCTCAGAAGGCTTCTGTTGGGTTGACAAATCACAGGCTTGACACAAACCATGTGTCCCAACCCTCATCCCAGTGACGACCCTGACCTCCTTTCCCAGGACTTCCTCATTCTCCCAGTGAGAAACTATGCTTTTATTCTCTTGTTTACTAGAAACCGGAAATCTGCAGGGGAGAGGGCAACAGGACTTTGAGGCTGAAATCACCGTATTCTGTGGAGCCTGGCTCTGCCGGGAAGCAAACCTGTCCATGCATGGACCGTCCATCAACACATCCCAGGTTGGCTGAAGTCTGTTCTATTTAACTTGCTGTTGCCCTTGAGAGAATGAGCTAGAGTGTCCACGTAGGCATGAGCTCTGGTGGCTGGTCTGAGTGGTGTAATTCTAAATCCACTGCTGCAAACGCTGTCAAGGGTGAAAATGAGCCCCGTATCTGAAGCCATCAGAACTGGGGCCTGTGGCTAGCCATTAAGTGCCATCAAATCTCCTGGATTTATTTGCAGAGGTTTGTGTGTTTGTTTATGTCAAGATAGGGTCTGTAGTTTTCCTCACATCTCAAAGGGCCCAGTATCCAAAAGGAGTTAAGAACTTCTGGTTTAAATAATTTAAAGTGGTCAATTATTTATTTAGCTTTTTAAGCATGCTTCCTGGAATTGAAATAGCTCACAACACTTCTACATCCTCCCTGGGCATCCAAATCGAGCTTCAGGAAGAAATTCATTTGCTGCTTCTCCCCCGTATAAAAGCCATTTGGGCCTCTTATTGAAACCAGATCCTCTGCGTTGTCAGGAGAAGGAAGATCCAGATGAGCGCGCTCTGAGCCGGGGGAGAGGGCTGCTCCCACTGGGGCAGGCAGGGGCACTGGAAGGTGCTCTGTGGACCACAGCCTGGTCTGCACCCCTGGCTCTCCACAGCCCCAGTCCACAGAGAGGACACCGGTCCTGCCCTAAGGAAGTCCCCAGCCCAGCTCCTCCGTGGCTCCTGACGTGAAGAGACGCTGTGCATGTGCAGATGTGCAGAGCACCAGCCACTTGCTGCTGCATTGCCTAGAGCAAGCTCTGGGGAGGAAGGACAGGCGGTGCTGGACGTTCCAACAGTCAAGGGCCAACTGTTACTCATCAGCTTTTCCCCAGAGCAGGAAAAGACACAAAAAGAGTGTTTCTAGTACCTTCCGGTGCAGGAGCAGTAAAGTCACATGACGGGTGGGAGCAAGGGCAGAGCCTGGGAGTGTCCCCACAGGGCCATCTGCTTGTGGGTGCTGGACCCCCCCCACCACTTACTTAACTCAGGAAGGGGCAGCTGTGTTACCTTGAGAGCCATTTGCCCCTCGCCACTCCATGTTGATGATTCTGCTCTGGGCCACAGAGAGGAAGTGGACAGTCAGCTGACAGGCGAGTGCCGAGACAGCACCGCCTGGTCGGCCTCCCTGTCACAACTAGCCATTCCTCTGGACCACCTGAGGTCCTTGTTAAAATATAAATGAATACCCGAGAAAAGCAGAAAAGCCCTTTCTGACATTAATGTCAGTGAAAGTTTTACCAGATTTTTACCTGTAGTCAGAATTCAGACTCCGCCCTGAGCACAGTGGCGCTCTGGCTGCGTCCGCGGTGCCGGCTGGAGCAGGAGGACTGTGTGAGCCCAGGAGTTCAGGGCCGCCTGCATCACACAGGGAGACCCGGCTCAGAACCAGGACGGACCTGGAGCCCTGTGGAAGTGGTGGGAGTCCTGCCCTCAGAGGCCAGGGCAGACGGGCCCAAGTGGGCGTCATGATGGGAGGTGACACCAAGCACCAAAGGGACGAAAGGTTGTTGGAGGAGTGACAGGGGTCTGTAAAGACCCTTCCTGTGCCTCATGGTGCTTCCTGTTCCTCACTCTTGTCCTGGGTGTGCTCCACACTGTGGCATTCAGCCCCGAAGAATAACCTATGGTTTACTGGGGAAAACAAGGCACAGTTTAGGTTTTCTAACTCTTGTGAGTTTATCCCATTACCAGGGAGGCATTTGGGAGCAGCTCAATACTCACCCATGGACTTGAGCACGGAAGCCAACATAACGCTGTCAGAGAGAATCAAATAACTGGGAATGCTGACTTGTAGACCCCCTTGATGGAAAGCACAGACTCTTACCTGACTGCAGCTGCCCCCAAGACCCAGGTTCTCCAAGCTTGGGGCCAGATGGGCTTCAAACCTCACCTTTTCTCGAGCCTTGTCCACTGATCTGCACCTTCATAACCCCCCCTGGCATATCCTGGGAAGCTTTCCCTGGCTAATGAGCTCTGCTGTGAGTAGCTAAATGTTTGTATTTTTATTCAGCCAATCAGCAAACAGTAAAAGACAACAGACATGAACATCTCAATGTAAATAGACATAAACTGGCTCCATGTTTGTCTGTTCTGGGAGACAATCCACAGGGAGATTGTACAGCTCAGTCTAAAACCACAACACGACACAGATGGGATAACTTCCAGCTGGTAGAGTTACTAGTGCAGTCTATGGCCAGCAAGTGGGGACTGTCCCTGATGCCCTGATGCTGCTTCCCTATGGGAGGACTACAGTTAACAGGCTAATCACAGTGGACTCTGCAAAGTCCCTTCCTTCAGAGCAATCATCTTCACCGGGGAATTTTAGACTAGAGCAATGTAGGATTTAACACTTTTTCAGGCTTTGTATCACTCTCCACCAGATCTTCAGGAAAGTGGTTTTTGCTCTGTGACTCCGCAGGGGACTTCTAATGAGACTTTGGTGGCCAGCAGCTTGAGGTGGTGATTGCTCTACAGACATGGAAGGTAAGACCTGTCTCTTCTTTCACAACTTCCTCAGCTCTAACGTAGGGGCAGGTTGATCTTGGCCAAATGGCAGGAAGCTCCAAGAGCCATCAGACAGTGGACCCTATGGCTCTGGGAACCGCTGGGGAGGAAAAGGTGACAAGGCTTGGCTTCACGGAACACTGACCCTGTGCCAGGGTCTGCGTCACAAATGCATTGAGTCTTGCAGGATCACAGCACATGTCCCTTCCTTCAGTGACGATGGCCATTCATAGAACGGTGTTTTCGGTAACCTGCAGAAGACGACACTGATTACGTGTGGGAAGCATATTTAGATTATGATCAGAAGCTTTGTCTTTATGTGCCAGTAAAAAGGGAGACAGCTCAGCAAGTCAACCATGACATAAGCTCTCTGCTCAGCTAGAATTTTGATTTTTTAGATTTTAAAGAGCTCCTTTAAACTTAGTGATATTTATCATACATCACTGCTGTGCATTAATAAAAAGGAAAATGTAAGTTAAATTAATAGTTTGGGGTGTTCTTAAAATTGTATCACATCCCGGGTTTGACTTTTCCCTTTCACAATGTTCCTGTTTCTCTACAACTGGGAGAATGAGTGGTGCCTTGTGTCATGAGAGAGTGCTGGTCAGCAACACCTGGGATGTGACTGCCCCAGCCAGTAGCCGTCATAAGTCATGTGAATTTCAGCATTGCTAAAATTGAGAAAAAAAAAGTATGCTTTTCAGAATTAGTGGAAAGGATATCTATTTCACAGGCATGTTATAAGGATTAACTATAATGAAGAAGCAGGGGGGAAAAATGAGCATCAAGCACTCAGCAAACGTTAGTCAGGATCTGGAGAGGGCCTGCAGACTTGGACCACGACCCTGATCACTGTGGGGCTTTCCCTTCTCACTTTCCCCACAGAAAAACCCACAGGAGCATTTAAACCAGCCGCCGTCGGTACAAACAGGTGGAAGACAGTGTGATCCCCCGAGATTCTTTATCCCTCCCTCTCCCCCATGGCTCTCAAATTCCTACTTTCTATATATAGAGAAAGAGAGAGAGAGAGAGAGAGAGAGAGAGAGAGAGAGAGAGAGAGAGAGAGATATTAAGATAATTAATGCAAATAAGTGATGGGTAAATACATTGTTTCTCAAAAATAAAACATTTGTATTTTAATGGTAGCTGTAAGCAAAGACAAGGACTTAATTCCAAGCTATAGGGTTGTGGTGACAGAGTCAAACCAGGGGAAAGGTATCTTGGATCCCAACCAAACCAGGAAGAGGACCACACAGTCTACTCCACTCGGCACCTGTAACCTTGGGTGCTCTCTGTCATCCCCCTGTAAGGCCGGGTCACATGATTTGGCAATGAAATTAGAGCAGGTGTGATATGCCCCTGTCCCTGCTCAAGAGTAACTGTGTGGGCTGGAGCCGACCTTCAATCTTTTTCCTCTTTTGGGATCAGCATGTTCTAGAGCAGGGCTGCTCTTCAGTCTGGGAAAGAAGATATGCACCAAGCTACCAAAATCCATCTGTAGCCGATGCGCAACATCAGCAGGAGGTAGCCTTTGTTATCACAGCAAAACTGGCAGTATAAAATACTTTTGCATACAAGCTCCTAAAATTAGGCTGAGGGTGTGTGGACGGCTCCATCCAGGCCTGGTGGGAGGGGCAGAGTCTGCACCGCTGGATGCTGGAGGAGAAGATTGAACTACTTAGATATAAATCAGAATCCTAAGAGTATAGGCGAAGAAATGTTCGAAACTGGTTTCACTCACCGACTTTTGCCTGCCGAAGCTTCTTGGGTGTGGACTTAGGCTCTGTCCCTTGGGGAGCAGGAAAAATAGATGATGCAGAGGGAGAACTTGGATTGAGTCATGTTGGCTCCCGTAGTTGCCACCAACCCGCAGGGGAGCACTAGATCACAGAAGACCCCTCAGAGATGTCACCCACGTTGGAGGAAGGAGGACATGCCATAACTGTGCTACCCTCATCTACACGCTGCACATCAGGGAGAACGTGCCTGCCATGTGCCTGGCCCAGCTGTGTTGAGTCTTTGGGTCCCCTGGAGACTAGAAGTGAGCCTAGCACAGGTGTGTACACACACAGCAGGCTTAGAATGGATGCCTCTGTGCTGGTGGTCTCTGGGTAAACCGAATACCAGTTATAAATATGCTACGATTTCTAATGCCACTGGCAACTAATAATAGTGTGATTGTGACCCTCAAGCACCATGGAAATAACAGAGAGCAGGGTGTCAGGAACCTCTATGTTCTTGAGGTGGGGTCGCTTGGTTTGATGTTGGCAAAGTCCCTTTTCAGGAAGGAACCAGCTGTCCCTTCTTCGTCAGAGGAGTCAACCTATTTGTGACCTTCCAGGACAGATCCACCAATCACATGACAGTCTCAAAAGGGTAAATGCAGGGTGGGCAGGGAGCTAGAAACATGCGGAAGTGGGATAAATTCTTAGCCTTAAGACTTCACTCCCCCAAAGACCTGGAACATAAGTTTACATGGGAAGAGATGTTCTGCCTGTGCTTGACCTTAAGTCACCCTTGGACTTCTTAACAACTGTCCGAGGTGGAGAGCCAGGGCAGATGAGAACCCTGGAGAGCCTGCAGGTGGACCAGCGTCCAGCTGTGCAGACTCTGCCCCTCGCCCACTCCCCACCAACCTCTGTGAAGTGGGATGAACTCAGCTGAGGGAGATCAAAGCAAACCCAAACAGATGCGTGGATAAAAGAGCCCACATTTGTGTGGTGCTTCTCACCCTCAAGGTCATATATAAGCAAGGGCAGCTCTGTGCTTGTTCCTCCCAGGTGGACCCACGGCTGGAAGGAGATGCCCCTGCTCGGGAGCCCTCCCTGGCCTCTAATTTTGTTATCCGTTTTTACTTCCTCCTGGCTGCAAAGGGAAAGAGAAAGAAAATGATTTCTCTTAAGAAGCCTCAATCAGAGGGGGTGACCCCACAAGTGACTGTGATATATAAGACTAGAGCTAATGAGGGCTCTGTCACCTGTTGAGTGGGACTCTCGGTTCTTCCCTCAAGCCACTTTCCAAGACACCCTTGGAGGCCTGAAATATCAATGACACAAGAACAAAGGAATAGTGAGTAATCTGTCTGTTTCTGCATCTAGGAAAATATAAACTAAGGAAACCTCATTGATTTAGACAAACTGGGAAATATGGTCTAAATCCCACAACACTCCAGTCAGGACAGCTCAGTACCTCCAGCTCTGTTACATGAGAACCTCTAACAAAATTTTACCAATTAAAAAAGTTTAATAAGCTTGGAGAGAATGTTCTCTAATTAGCATGTTAATATTTATGTAAATAAATTTCCTATAGTGATTGAGGATATTCTGCCTATCCTAAGCAGCTATGCATTGCTTTATTTTGAGTGTTGATTTATTTGTGGGATGCTGTGTTTTTTTCATGAAAACTCTGAAACAATTTGTGATCTAGTTTCTATCATACACAACTAGTAGCATCTTATTTAATGAGGTTTATTTTTAGGCTGAGAATTCAATTTGTTCAGAGAGGTAATATGTATAGGGATATATATAGAGAGATGAAAATACACTGATGGGGGATGGCTTTAAGGGAAAGATCTCTTCTCATGTTTGGGTAGCAATATGAGTCCCACTAAAGCCTGGACTCGGGGACCAATGGAAGACTTGGAAGTCATCCTTCTGAGGCTTTGGAGTAATTAGCTACAATCTGAATAGATCCAGAGGACAGTAGGATTAGAAGGACGCTTTGAAGCCCCTATCGGAAATGCCGGGTGAATTCCTCCTCCCACCCTTCCCAGGAACACACAGAGATGACAACTCAGGGAAGGAGACACGGGTCCGCTGGATCCAGGAGGCACCGGCGTCAGTCAGGATTTGGTGCACACAGAAGACAGCACGGGTCACAGTGCCGAGGGGCGAGACCCCCTGCCACACTGCTGTGGCGCCCCTTCCTCTCCACAGCCACCCCTCAGCTAGTGCACACTGTATTCCTACTTTGCAGATAAGGAAACTGAGACAGAATTACAAATTATCAGTTTAGAGTTGTTTTAACCAACTTTTCTGTTGCCGAGACCCAAAGACCTAGAGAACTTAGAGGAGGAAGGTGGGTTTGGCTCAGCAGGTTCAGAGGTTCAGTCCTGGTCCGCGGCTCCATTGCTCTGGGCCAAGGTGAGGCAGCATGTTAGGGCGCAGCGCGCGGTAGAGGGAGGTGGCTCCCGTCATGACAGCAAGGAGAGAGAGAGGGACAGAGAGACAGAGGAGGGAGGGACCCCAGAAAGAATGACACTTCCAGGGCAGCCTCGGTGGTGACCCACCTCCTCCAGCCTGGCCCACCTGCCTGCAGCTGCCACCGGTCAGTCGATCAGTCGGTCAGTCGGTCAGTCCATTCAAACTCACACCCACAATCCAATCACTTCACCGCTGAACGTTCCGGCGTTAACGGGAGCCTACAGGGACACCTCACATCCAAACCATGACAAAGGTGGACCCTGTTGTCATATAGTCCTCCGAGAAAGCAAAGCAGGGAACTGTAGGGGCCTCCCCAATGGCCTCTGAGGGTCTCCGCCTCTGGTCTCTATGGCTTTGGGCTCTTCTCCCATATAACTTCCACTCAACCCATAGGGTGACTCAGCGTTCAGGGGACAGTCAGCTGCTCTCCACAGCCAATTGATGGCTACATTCGTGACTAGATCACAAAATGTTCAGCCCAGTCTTGCTTGTTGATTCCCTCCCTTCCTGGTTGGGTGAAGCCGGTTGCCATTTTGGTAAGGTCCATGTGACACAGAACCAAGGGCCACAGGTAACGTCTCCTAGAAGAGAAACCCTCGGCCCAATAGCCCCAAAGGAACCAACTCCTGTGGAACACTGAGGAAGTGTTGAGAGGCGATCCTACCCCAGAGGAGCTACCGAGGAGTCCAGCCCAGCCAATGCCTGGCCAGAGACGCTGATGAGGACAGGCACCCAGCTGGCCAGTCCTGACCCTCGGAAACTGTGAGGGCAGAATGTGTGTTGCTTAAGACACTAGGTTCGTGAGGGTTTGTTGTGCAGAAGGAGGTAACTGATACACATGTATCTTTTAGAAAGACTCAAAAAAAACCCCCAAAACCCGAAACCAAAGGAAGCATGCAGTAGAAATAAAATTAACTTTACCACCACTAAAGAAAAGAGAAACTGCACTGGCACTAAGTTAAAAATGTTTTATAATTTGTCAGAAAAAGCAGAGTGAATGAGGTGAGCAGCTTTGGAGAGGGCTTGAGGAGATGGATCTGCTAGTTTGAGTGTGAACCTGCACACTCTTTCTGGAAAGCAATTTTGCCAAATGTGTTAAAAGGCTTAAAAATATACTTTCTCTTTAACCCAGAAATTCCACTTGTGAGTATTTCATCTAAAGAAATGATTGTGTTCACATGAAGAAATGTACCATAGTGCTTCTTGGTAATTGCTTTTAATTATATTATTTAAAACAATCTAAAATTAAAACTACCTAAATATTTAATAATATATTGTTGATTAAATAAGCTCAAATAGCTCCAAAGGTTAAATCCTATGTATTGTTTAAAATGCTTAAAATTATCAAATGATGTGGAAAAGTAGTTGTATGATTTATTAAGTTACAAAATACATCATAAAACAGAATGGTAAGTCTCTTAAAGTCACGTGTTCACGTATGCATGTGCGCAGCCTGCATAGAGAAGATGAGCAGTTTACATTAGGGTGGTTCCAACTGTTGTGTCTGTTGCTAGAATTGCAATATTCTAAATAAATGTTATTTTCACATTATTATTATTTCCCATATTTACAAAATGATTTATAGATTGTTCTTGTAACTCTGGGAAATAATGAATTATTTTTAATGTTACAACTTATTTCTTTAAGACACCTGGCAGTAACGGTATAGTTTGCCCATTTACAAAAGTTTCTTAAGAACAAGACCCAGACAAATACATTAAATCAAGAGAATGATGATGCAGTATTGTCTCTGGTAAGTGATGGAGTCAACCTTTCATCCTGCTCTTGATGGTTAGTTGATGGTTATTCTGCATTTCCTGGGCACCATGGCCGCTGGAAGCAGAGGGAATCTTTCCAGTGTTGGCTGCAGGTAAGAACTGTGGAACTATTCAGTATGAAGAGTAGAGCATAGTGAAAGGATCCTATTCTGGAATATTGAGCACACAGGACTTCTAAGAGAAGAAGAATCTACAAAATATGGGGTGATTTACTGCTTCCCAAGAGTCCCCCAGAATACACCATTTATGGTTCACTGGAGTTAAATGTGGTCTCTGTTTAAAATTAGCAAGTTGACATACTAATCAACATGTGTCTCTGTCTTGTGTTTTCATCGACTCTTACATTATTAAATAACAGTGCCATTTATCCTTTTTATTTTCAGTGGGAAACTTTTGTCTCAGTACATCAGCAGAGCATGGACGTAATTAATTAATGATTCCTTATCACACCAGCGCCTCCTTGATAACTGCTGATTTTCTCAGTCTGTCGACACATATGGAATGAGTACATCATTATTAGGAGCCAAGTTGGAGCTGGATGACAATGACAAAAATGGTTGATTGCTGCTAAATGACAGATTGGATAAAACACTATATTAGATTCTGCATAAAAATAACTGCTCCGCACAAACTCTGTATGAAATGGAATGTCCCCACGTTGAGGAATAACATCTTATCTAAGAACCAACACAGTCACAGGCTCATCTGCAAAATACATCCCTATGTGAGAGAGAAACATGAAAGAGAGGCCCAGAGGGACAATCAAGGGTTCCTAAGGCCATTGCCCACCAGGGCCCAGTCGCAGCAGCTTCTGGCCTGTGGGGGCACGTCAGTCCTACATGGTTGGCTTTCCCTCGCACTGTACTGCTGACCACACACTTTCTTAAGAGCAATCCCAAACCCTGTGTGGCACAGCCGTGGAGGAGAGGGTTTCTCGAAGCTGTGACTCATGTTGGTGGAGCACGTGTTGCCCTCTGCTTGGATTTAGGGATCCAGTTTCTGGCACACATGCTCAGTCACCACCAATAGGTATGGGTGAAATTGGGATGCCAATCTTTCCTCTTTGAGCGACAACATATTCTTTTAAAGAATAGGCAGACCCCTGAGGCTCAGGATAAAGGGACAGATCTAAAGGAAAAGCAAGAAATGGTATAGAGTGACACTCATCATTCCAATTGTCATGGACATGCATGTCCATCCATCACCCAATGGGAAGATATCAAGTTCCAGTCCCCAGGCTAGGTGAGCAGAGTAAACAAGCAGGGAGGGTGAGTGGCGGTCTCTCCAGGCCTGCACTGCAAGCACCCTTCTGGTAATACCATCGTGAGTAAGAGCACACCTAGAGTCAAATTCAGCCGTGAAACTTCAATAGCTTCGTAACCCTGAACAAGTTACTCTCTCCCAGAGCTGGTGCATCCAGCCCCAACTGCAAGACCATGCACATACTGAACAAGTCAGAAGATGATACAGCACATGTGGTTGTTATTACTGACACCATTTCCTTAATCTTCTGGGAACATCAAATCAATGCTGACCTGCTATTGGGTTGCTGATGGTGCAAGAGTCATGATCTAGAATTAGAATCTAGAAATCTGTAGCTGCTACACCATGAGTGCTTAGAATGAAATGTTACCCTAAGTTAGACCATGAGATTCTGCCACAGCAAGTCTAGCCACTGAGCCCTGAGGTTGGTAGAAGTATTTCCTTGGTAGTCGATATACCCTGTGTGTCTCCTGGCTTAGAGGGTGTGGTCCAAAGCCACGATATCTATGTCCACCTGTCTGTTCTCTGACACCACTTAGAATCTCAGGGCTAGAGTTGTCAGGAGCTGAATGAAGAAGAAAGTGAGTCATTTTAGCAAGACCACTTGGTCCACCATGCAGACCATGAGGGATATGCAGTATCATGCAAAAGAAGGACCAGGAGAGGGCCCAACAGAACTAGGTGTCCTTTCTGAAGTTAGTGACTAGGAATTACTGCAGGTTGTATTTAGGAAGCTCCAGTGGTCACCAGTGCTTGGTAAGTAAAGCAGTGGATCTCGAGGTTCTGCAGGGTCATAAGTCCCAGACTCCCTATCACGTACAGCTGGCCTTATTATGCATTCGCCTTCCAGGGTTTGTGGCTCTCACAGTCTCATCTGCATCTAAGGCAGAGAGTGGACAATGGAATTCCAGACACATTTGACAGAACAGCAAGGACTTTCTGGCTTTGGTGTCTCTAATGTCATCACCACAGTCCAGCATGGTGACCATGCATCTGTGCAGAGGACAAACAGCTCAGGCCCTGGACCAGATAGCCTGGTTTCAGATATGGATCTGTCATGTTGGAACCTCTCTCAACCTCAGTCTCCCCCTTACAAATTGAACAGAACAGGGGCACCATTCTGCAAAGTGACTATAAGGAGCTAATGTAATTTATAACATTTATTATAAACTCTTAATAAATGTCAGCTCTTACCTTCAGACCATGGAATTGGGAACAATTTGAACAATTATCAGGAGTCCCTGGCCCAGTGACCCATCTGGACCAACACACCTCTCTTTCCAAACAAGCCCACCTCTGGGCCATGTCTCCGCCAGCCATTGTGAGAACAGGGATCTGAGGAAGGAGACGCAGCTCTGAGTGGGAACCGACAGTGATTTGCATCTCCTGTGGTTTGGACAATGGTTCCTGAGTGCTTCCTGGCTTGGGTCCGTGGTCAAGCACAGAAGATGCAAGGACATGGAGAGTGGCAAGGTCTTCCCTGTTTGGAAGTGGTTGCTGTGGCCCACCTTGAATTCTTTTCTCAAAAGAAGAGAGTTCCAAGATGGTGGGGTAGAGGAGAACCCGTTACTGGCGTGACTCCCAGTGAGTGGTCTTAGGTCCCCCCACCCAGGGGCTCAATCCGGAGGGGGCCGGACTGCCACAGCAGTCGGGGAGTTGAGCACCAGGAGTTCGGGCAGGCGGAGACGCAGGGTTCCTGATCCCCCAGGGCTGGGGAGCGCCAGACGGCGACCCCGTCACCGCAGGACACCAGACCGAGGACCGAACTCTGGACATAGCATAGGAACAGCCCAGCTGCCTCCACCTCACTGGACACCCCCGCGTGGAAACAGGGGTCACCATCATGGGAAATCTACCTCATCAACTTTTGGCAGGTGCAGCAGACAGCAGGATGGGCGACTGAACAGGTGTGTGGTTCCCAGCCCCCCCACCCCAGCTGTGATAACCCAAAACGTTCCCCCCAGCTCTCGGTGGGCGTGGCTATCAGAGGAAATAGGACAGAACAGGTTCAGGCTTCCAACACCCCTCCCCAGCTGTGAGGACGTGGTGGCCACCCAGCACAGAGGTAGCCCTCAGTTGATCAGGAGAGTGGGCGGCCAGGGTGCCGCATGCCCAGAGGGAACCCAGGGCTGAGGACAAGGGATACATCAATTAGGGCTTGGTGGGAAGGAGAGGGGAGGGGGATAGAGACCTGGAGCAACCCAAAGAGACCAGGATTGGAGAGGCACCCCACACAGATAGCTTCCCCCACCCTGAGGGCAGAGACAGCCTGGAATGCACAGCGCCACCTACTGGAGGAGAAGAAAACAGAATTCTGAGTGCATTTTTTTTCTTTTTCCTTCTTTCCTTTTCTCCTTTTATCTTTTTCTGCTCTCTTTCCTTTTTTTCATTCCGTTCTCTATCTCTTTTCCCCCTTTTTCCTTCTTTTCTTTTTACTTTTCTTCCTCCTTCTCTTCATCTTCAACCTCCCAAGTGTTCCTATTTCTACTTCATGTAATTTACTAAATGCAAATAGGTGTTTGTTTCTGTGCTTCTTATTGTCCTCCCACGTTCTTATCTACCCTAAAATACCCCCTGTCTAGTCTCCTGCTAATAACCCCCTTCATGAGAGTTCTCCTCCAAAGTAGCTCAGGTCTCAGAACTACACAATAGAAATACAGATCTATAGGAGAAAAACAATAACACAACAGTCTCACAGAGCTGGAAAGAAACTGAGCAACATGAAAATACAAGGAAAGAAAGGACCACAAACAACGCAGGACAATACAACATTAGAAGAGGTAACAGCTACAGCAGAAAGAATGCCAGATAAAGATTTCAGGATATACATGGTCAGATGATCTGGAGTCTCAAGGCAGACATTATACAGCAAATGCAGACAATGAAAGATCACTTTGACAATGAATTACATAAACAAATCTAAACAAATCCAAGAAGCAAAAGTTCAACTCTACAGGGAGATAGAGGTTATACCAAAACAAACAAAAAAACAGAAATCCTGAAAATGAAGGAAATAAACCAAATTAAAAACTCAAATGAGAGTATCACTTAGAAGACAGAACATCAGACAACAAAGACAAAGTATATCATCTCAAAAAGAGTGTAAACAGCACAGTGAGACTGAAAACAAACCATGAGCAGAACATCCAAGAAATATGGGATAGCATAAAGAGACAAAATTTGAGAGTTATTGGGATAGAGGAAGGTAGATAGAGGTCAAAAACAAAGGAATGAGCAATCTGTTCAATAAAATAATTTTAGAAAACTTTCCAGACATGAAGAATGAAACAGAAATCCAAATCCTAGAAGCCTACAGGACAATGAATGTGCAAAATCACACCAGATCCACACAAAGACATATAATAATGAAAATGCCCAACATACAGAACAAGGAGAGAATTTTAAAAGCCAGAAGAGAAAGGAAGCAGATTTCATTTAGGGGTAAACCAATTAGGTTAACGGCTGAATCTTTCAACACAGACTCTGAAAGCTAGAAGATCCTGGAACACCGTATTTAAAATGCTGAAAGATAATGGGTTCCAACCAAGAATCTTATATCCAGTAAAATTAAGCTTCAGGCTTAAAGATGAAATAAAAACCTTCCACGATAAACAAAAGTTAAAAGAATTTGCAGCTATAAAATTGGCACTTCAAAACATCCTTGGCAAAACATTACAGGAAGAGGAAATGAAAATAACAATGAAAACCAACAGTGGGAGGTAGTATAGTAAAGGAAAAATAATCAAAGAGGAAAAGCAAATCAAGTTAAATAACACAAACAAATATGGCTGGAATTACAAACCATATCTCAATAGTAACCCTAAATTTTATTGGCTTAAACTCACCAATCAAAAGACATAGGCTAGTAGACTGGATTAAAAAATAGATCCAAAAATATGCTGCCTCCAGGAGACTCATCTGATAGGAAAAGACATCCAGAGAATGAAGGTGAAAGGTTGGGAAAAATCATACCACTCACATGGACTGCAGAAACAAGCAGGGGTGTCCATACTCATATCAAATAAAATAGACTTCGAGCCAAATTTAATCAAAAGGGATAAACAAGGACACTACATACTGCTCAAGGGAACCATACACCAAGACTTAACAATCATTAATATATATGCCCCAAACAATTGTGCAGCTACGTTCATCAAACAAACTCTTCTCAAGTTCAAGAGTCAAACTGACCTAAACACAATAATCCTGGGTGACTTTAACACACCTCTGTCACCACTGGACATATCTTCCAAACAAAATTTGAATAAAGAAACTATAGAACTCAATAACTTAGACTTAATTGATATATATAGAATACATCAACCAACATCAAGCGGATATACTTTCTTCTCAGCAGCACATGAATCCTTCTCAAAAACAGACCATATACTATGCCACAAGGCAACTCTTAGCAAATACAAAGGAGTAGAGATACTACCATGCATTTTATCAGATCATAATGGAATGGAATTGGAGATCAATGATAAAATAAGGAAGAAAAATTCCTATATCACATGGAGAATGAACAATATGCTATTGAATGAACAATGGGTTGCAGAAGAAATCAAGGAGGAAATTAAAAAATTCCTAGAGGTAAATGAGAACATAGACACAACATATGGAAATCTCTGGGACACTATGAAGGCAGTACTAAGAGGAAAATTCATTGCATGGAGTTCATTCTTTAAAAGAAGAAAAATCCAACAAATAAATGACCTCATACTACATCTCAAAGCCCTAGAAAAGGAAGAACAAATCAGCAGCAAATGCAGTAGAAAGCAAGAAATAATTAAAATCAGAGCTGAAATCAATGAAATTGAAACAAAAGAAACAATTAAAAAATTGACAAGGGCTGGGGATATGGCTCAAGTGGTAACACACTCGCCTGGCATGCGTGTGGCTGGGGTTCGATCCTCAGCACCACATACAAAGATGTTGTGTCTGCTGAAAACTAAAAAATAAATATTCTCTCTCTCTCTCTCTCAAAAAAAAATGACAAAACTAAAAGTTGGTTCTTTGAAAAAAAAATAAGATTGACAGAGCCTTAGCCATGCTAACAAAGAGAAGAAGAGAGAGAATCTAAATTACTAACATACGTGATGAAAAAGACAATATCACAATAGACTCTACAGAAATACAGGAGATAATTACAAATTATTCTGAAATTTTATACTCCAATTAAATAGAAGACATTGAAGGCACACATTTCTTAAGACAAATTTCTTAAGTTATATGATTTGCCCAGATTGAGTCAGGAAGATATACACAACTTAAACAGACCAATATCAAGTGAGGAAATAGAAGAAGCCATCAAAAGCTTACCAACCAGGAAAAGCCCAGGACTGGATAGATACACAGTCGAGTTTTACAAGACCTTTAAAGAAGAACTAATACCAATACTCTACAATCTATTTCAGGAAACAGAAAAAGAGGAAGCACTTCCAAATTCATTCTATGAGGCCAATATCACCCTGATTCCCAAACCAGACAAAGACACCTCAAAGAAAGAAAACTTCAGACCAATATCTCTAATGAATATAGATGCAAAAATCCTCAATAAAATTCTGGCAAATCAGATACAAAAACATATCAAAAAGATCGTGCCCCATGATCAAGTGGGATTCATCCCTGGGATGCAAGGTTGGTTCAACATACGGAAATCAATAAATATAATTCATCACATCAATAGACTTAAAGATAAGAACCTTATGATCATCTGAATAGATGCAGAAAAAGCATTTGACAAAATACAGCACCACTTTATGTTGAAAACACTAGAAAAACTAGGGATAACAGGAACATATCTCAACATCATAAAAACAATCTATGCTAAGCCTCAGGCTAGCATCATTCTAAACAGAGAAAAACTGAAGGCATTCCCTCTAAAATCTGGAACAAGACAGGGATGCCCTCTCTCACCACTTCTATTCAACATAGTTCTTGAAACACTGGCCAGAGCAATTAGACAGATGAAAGAAATTAAAGGAATAACTATAGGAAAAGAAAAACTTAAACTAGCACTATTTACCTAGAAGACCCAAAAAACTCTACCAAGAAACTTCTAGAACTAGTAAATGAATTCAATAATGTGGCAGGATATAAAATCAACACTCATAAATCAAAGGCATTCCTGTATATCAGTGACAAATTCTCTGAAATGGAAATGAGGAAAACTACCCCATTCACAATGTCCTCAAAAAAAAAATACTTGGGAATCAACTTAACAAGAGAGGTGAAAGATCTATACAATGAAAACTACAGAACCCTAAAGAGAGAAATAGAAGAAGACCTTGGAAGATGGAAAGAGCTACCTTGCTCATGGATAGGCAGAATTAATATTATCAAAATGACCATACTACCAAAAGCACTATACAGGTTCCCAATGGCATTCCTCATAGAAATAGAAAAAGCAATCATTAAATTCATCTGGAAAAATAAGAGACCAAGAATAGCTAAAGCAATTCTAAGCAGGAAGAGTGAAACAGGTGGTATCACAGTACCAGACCTTAAACGATACTATAGAGCAATAGTAACAAAAACAGCATGGTACTGGCACCAAAACAGGATGGTAGACCAATGGTACAGAATAGAGGACACAGAGGCTAACCCACAAAATTACGACTACCTTATATTAGACAAAGGTGCCAAAAGTATGCACTGAAGAAAGGACAGCCTCTTCAACAAATGATTCTGTGAAAACTGGAAATCCATATGCAACAAAATAAAATTGAATCCCTATCTCTCACCATGCACAAATGTTAACTCAAAATTGATCAAGGATCTGGGAATTAAACCAGAGACTCTGCGTCTAATAGAAGGAAAAGTAGGCCCTAATCTCCATCACGTGGGGCTAGGCCCCAACTTCCTTAATAAGATACCTGTAGCACAAGAATTAAAACCAAGAATCAAAAAATAGGATGGATTCAAACAAAAAGATTATTCTCAGCAAAAGAAATAATATGTGAGGTAAATAGGGAGCCTACATCCTGGGAGCAAATCTTTACCCCTCACACATCAGATAGAGCTCTAATCTCTAGGGTATATAAAGAACTCAAAAAGTTAAACAACAAAAAAAACAAATAACCCAATCAACAAATGGGCTAAGGACCTAAACAGACACTTCTCAGAGAAAGATATATAATCAACAAATATATGAAAAAATGCTCATCATCTCTAGCAATCAGAGAAATGCAAATCAAAACTACTCTAAGATAGCATCTCACTCCAGTCAGAATGGCAGCCATGATGAAGACAAACAACGACAAGTGCTGGTGAGGATGTGGGGAAAAGGTACACTCAGACACTGCTGGTGGGACTGCAAATTAGTGCAGCCAATATGGAAAGCAGTATGGAGATTCCTTGGAAAGCTGGGAATGGAACCACCATTTGACCCAGCTATTCCGCTTCTTGGACTATACCCAAAAGACCTAAAAACAGCATACTACAGGGACACAGCCACATCAATGTTTATAGCAGCATAATTCACAATAGCTAAACTGTGGAGCCAATCTAAATGTCCTGCAGTGGATGAGTGGATAAAAAAAAATGTGGCATTTATACACAATGGAATATTACTCAGCACTAAAAAAGAATAATATCATGGCATTTGCAGGGAAATGGATGGCATTAGAGCAAATTATACTAAGTGAAGTTAGCCAATCCCCCCCCCCAAAAAAAATCAAGTGCTTAATGTCTTCCCTGATATAAGGGGGGGTGTGACTCAAAATGGGGTAGGGAGGGAGAGGATGGGAGGAAGATTACCTCTAGATAGGGAATCTGGGTGGGAGGGAAAGGGAGGGAGAAGGGGAATAGCATGGATTATACAAAATACATGTATGAAGATACGAATTCGGTGTCAACATACCTTATATACAAACAGAGATATGATAAATTGTGGTATAAACGTGTATTAAGAATTGTAATGCAAAATAATAATAATAATAATAATAATAATAATAATAATAGCTCATGTATAATGGCATAATTTGGCATGAATATAGTTTATATACAGAGTTATGAAAAATTGTGTTGTGAATGGATAATTATGATTGTAATGCATTCCACTATTGTCATGTAAGAAATAAAAAAAATAAAATAAGAGAAAGTACAGTAAGCCCCTGCTAGAAAGAAATTCATAAATATATAAGCAGTGATCATTTGGGGACTTTGAGAGTGATTTTCAGGTCCTCTTTGCACTCAGGTGCACTTTCTAGATCTCCGTAGACTGTGTTGCTCTGAAGAAAGCTTGCCGGCATGTTTTTCTTATGAGAAACCAATTTGCAACTTTCTGAAAGTGCAAGTTGAGACTTGGAAGTGCCTGGTCAATGATCTAAGGACCGTGCTCTGTGGAGGGTTAAGGGAGGGAGGTAAGACATCGGCAAAGTCACAGAAGCAGGCTGATGGTGACAAACGGCTGAGAAGGCTGAGCTCCCAGGGTGAGCCTGGCTGGAGGGCAGATGGCCACACAGTGGCTGCCCCTTTCTAAGCAGCAACGTGGACTTGATTCTCTTCTCCCACCCGGTCCCCGCCCTGAGAGGGGCGTCGTCGTCTGCACCCACAGCCCCCACACCTGCCTCGGTGCCTGCAGCACCTGGCAGTGCCCAGTCTTGGTGAAGAAGCTCAGAGCCCCACCACCACTGTAGCTGACCAGGCCTTACCTCTCAATTCCAGGAGCCGCTCCCTGTCCTGCAGGTCAAGAAGGACGTGCCTCAGTTTCCCCAAGGCTGGGACCCTGGGGACTGCGGCATCCTCTGCTCTTAGCATTGGCCTTGCCCAACGTCCCAGGTCTGAGCTGTGGCTTTGCCCTGAACACAGAGATTTCTCTGGTGAGCTGCACCTGCTGTGTCCATCTCTAAAAAGGGTTCCTAGTGCGAGCAAGTCAGGAGAAGTCAGGAGAAGAAACTCGCTGCCTGTTTGTTTTGAGGGAAACTTAAAAGGGGACATCAACCCACTTGCAGGACTTTTGAAGATTTTTTATTCCTGGGCAGCTAGATTACAAGGGTGGCGGGCAGTGCTGCCTTTGAGCTGCCTCGGGGGTGCGATGGCTGCAGACAGTTCCACCGGTGGACTTCCTAGGAAGGGGCACTGGCTTCCAGTGGATGGCTCGGTGAGTTTGACAAATGTGTACACCCACAACCATTGCCACTTCCAAGACAGGGAGTGGCTTTGTCCCCCACCCAAAGTCCTTGTGCCCTTTACCGTCAGTGTTCCCAGCCGTGAGGAGGCAGAAACCCAGGAGCTTCCTGCCACTGTAAATCAGCTCTGCCTCGAAGGAACTGAGCCTCACACTGTGTGCGGTTATTATGGCTTGGACATGATGGGTCCCCCAAGGCTCCAGTGTGGATGCAGGGGGTGAGGTATTAGGTCCTGAGAGCCGTCACCCACTCAGTGGATTCATGAGTTTGCTGGGCTAATAGTTTGGGTGTACCATTGGGGGTCACTAGCTGGGGTGTGGCTAGAGGACGCTCGGGCACTGGGCTGTGTTGGGGTCTCTGTTTTGTCCCTGGCTCTCTTGCTTCCTGGCCGCCATGTCCAGAGCTGCTGTCCTCTGCCAGGCCCTTCTGCCATGACATTCTGCCACACCTCGGGCCCAGAGCCCTGGGGTGGGCTGCTCATGGAGCCTTTCACAGACTGAGCCTCTGAACCCAGGAGCCATGAACTTTTCCTCCAACACCTTGTTCTTGGCAGGCACTTGGTTCACAGTTCCCAGAAGCCGACTAACACAACGTCTTGAAGGGAGATGCTTTAAACCTGTGCAAATCTTAGTTTTTCATTTTATTTTTTCTATGAATTTTTGCATCAATCCATCACTCTTACAGTACAATCTCAGCTGTGGTGTTTGCCCTGATATGTTGATTTTCATTTCCAACGTTCCTCTGTCAGTGTTCATTAAGATCTAGTGTCAGGACAGCCTGCCCTTTCTCCCACTTATCTGAAGTCACAGGTGTTGTCCTGGGGCTCATTATCTGTCACCATTTATGCACTTCTTCAAATTGTCCCAGACTTGGTCACTGTGATGCATGAAGCTCATTCTCTAATGCCTTATTCAGGAAAGGCTCAAGGTGCAGAAGTCCCTTAATTTTTGAAAGTTGGACACTGTTTTCTGATAGTCTTGATCCTCTTTTAAGACACGGCTTCATCTTTATCTTCCTTTGTGTCCTCCTTTTGGAAAAAAAAATATGATGGAGCCTTGTTCTTTATTGTTGTTAATTATTTGATCTTTTCCTCGAGGCCTTTAGCATTTTCTCTTCATCTTTGAAATCTCACAGTTCTATATGAAGCTTCTCAGAGCTGATCATCCTGAGTTAACATGCAGGTACCTGATAAGTCCTTTAGTTAACAGGCAGGTACCTGATAAGTCTAAGAACAGAACTTTCAGTAGCTCTGGTTCACTGGAAGTTTTATTGTGTTATATTTTAAAAATTAGTCTTACATGAATATTTTGTTCACTTTCGAGGGAACCCCCCAAATATAGATGTCATTCCTTGTTTATCTTCCATTTCTGCTGGTTCTGATGCTTTAATTTCAGCCTCACTTTCAAGTTATTCATCATTTTATTTTCTTGCCTTTCTTCATGATTCTCATTGATTTTTTATTTTCAGTTGAATGCTGTGACCTGTGGTTGAAGCCGGAGGAGTTCTGCTGCCCCCTCTTACTTCTTACCTGACTCTGCAGAACCCTGTTCTTTCCCAGGCTGTTCATGCTTCTTGTTCATTTCTGGGTTTGGATTATTGAGTTTTTAAAATTTATTTTTAATTGGAAAATAATAATTTTCCAGTTAACGGATCCGTCACCTCACATGGTTATCACTTTTCCCAGATGCAGACATTGAAAACCTTTTACAACTTTGAACTACACATGACATGGTCACTCCTGCAGGCCTCCCTGTGGCACACTAGATGCTTGAACTCGTTCCTTTGATCTACCTGAGGCTTCAGCTCTCTTGTCCAATATCCACCCGACACCCTCCTACCCTGTGCCTGCTGACCACCACTGTCCTCAGTTTCTGTGGGATGGACCTTTTCAGATTCCGCCTGTGAGGGAGGTCAGGCAGCACCTTTCTGCGCCTGCTTGTTCCACATACTGTGATGCCCTCCCGGTGTGTCCCTGTTGTCACAAATGACAGGACTTCCTTCTCTCTGAAGACTGAATAATCCTCCGAGTGGACATGTCCCATGGTTCCCTTCTCCATCCATCCACAGCTGGACACCCAGGTTGCCTCCATGTCTGGGCTAGTGTGAGTCATGGTGACATGGGGGGCAGGGGTCTCTGACACATGGGTCTTCTTTCCTTGGATCTGCACCCAGAGGAGGGACTGCTGGGTCAGTGGTGGCTCTGGTGTTGGTTTGGGGAGGAGACTCCACACTGTCCCCGTGATGACATTCTGACTTACATGTCCACCAACACATCCTGGCCAGCACTTGCTCTTGGTCTTTTTGATGACATCCTTTCTGACAGATGTGGGGTGACAGCTCATTGTGGCTTACAAGATTCCCGGCTGAACAATGCCCAGTTCTTTTAATCAAGTCCTGATATTTAGTCCCGTTCTTTAGTGTGAGTGCTTATAGTGTGTTTTTCATTTGTTTTGTGGGACCTGAAATTTCCACCTCGTTCTTTTCCCCTTGACCACCAAGTTGCCCAATACCCTGTTTTCCTTGCTTTTCTTTTCTCCCTCCACGGTTGTCACTGTGCAGACAGCCCTGCGTTTGCACAGACGTGTGAGTCTCTTCTGGGCAATTCAGACATGCATTGGTGTTTTCAGAGTTAGGGAAGATCAAGTTTTCTGAGAATGCTTTGGGGTCAGCTGTAGGCCCAGGCTACCTCCAGAGCTCTCCCTGCTTCCCGGCGCCATGTTCCGGGCTCTTCTCCTCCTCCCATCCTCTCCACTGGTCTCTTTGCTCCTCACAAAGCCCTGAGCATGGCCTGGTGGAGAATGGAGAGGTTGGTACTGGGACTCGGGATCTTTTCTCCCTTCCTGTATTTACTGTTATGGTCTGGACCTGAATGTCCTCCAGAACGTCCAGTGCTGAAGCCTTGGTCCCCAGTGCAGCAGTGTGGGGTGGGCCTTTGGGAGGTGACCAGGTCATAAGGGCTCTGAGCTCAGCAGTGGCTCAATCCAGAGATGACTTCATGACTCGTGGGATATTGGGAGGGGAAGGGAACATGGGGAGGTGGGTGCAGGAGGCAGGTCATTGTCGGTCATTGTTGGTGTGTCTTCCCAGGCTGTATTTTCCCAGGCTCTGCTGTGTTCAGATATGAGGAGTCCCCCCAAAGCTCAAGTCTGAGACAATGCAAGAAGTTTTAGAGGAGAAATGACTGGGATTTGAGAGCCTTAACCCAATCAGTGAACCAATCCCCTGGTGGGATTAACTGGTGGCAACTACAGACAGACACGGTGTGGCATAGATTTTGTCCTTGAGGAATGCAGCTTTCTCTCTGCTTCCTGGCGCCATGTCCTCAGGTGTTTCCTGCCGCAGTCTGGCTGCAGCAAAATAACTGGGGGGTGACGAACAACTTGTGTACATTGATACAGCAGGAGTGGGAGCCGTTTATTGTAGGACAGGAGGGGTATATCTACATTCCACACAGCTTATCTTAATTAACATAAACTAGATACAGCAGTCAACCAATAAGGAATCTCCACACTTAATGGCTCACTGGTGTTACTTCACCAACCACTCCCTCTGGCAAAATGCCAGGCGCCATCCAGACGTGTTTACAGACCCTAACATTTCCCCCTTTTGTTTAATTTAAATAACGACCATAGTGGTTTTTACACAAACACCATAAATAATATGCTACAAGCAGAAGGGGAGGATGCAAAATGCCACAATACCAAGCCAATTGATGGCTCCATACAAGAAGCCCTTGGAAAAATTATACCAGCAATGACACCGTTAGCAAAGATACTGAGTTACAATTTGTTGTAGATTACAGTTTGTTGTCTCAGTCCAAGTAAAGCAGTGTCTCAATGGATTAACTCATAGTCCAGGTAAATCACAGTCCAGTAAGTTCTGCAGACAGCTAGCTTAAATCACAGTCCAGGTAAGTTCTGCAGGCAGCTAGCTTGATCCGAAGTCTCGTCCGGTTCTCAGCAACACTGGAAATTCTTCCACCCTCGTCCTCACTGGCACTGGGATGAAGGCAGGAACTCCGGCAATGCTGGCTAAAGAAAATCCTGTAGCATTCCACTAAGAAAACAACCTTCTGAACAATTTAGTACGTTATCTCAAGGTTTTTTACATTTGAAATAGGCCTTAATAATGCTCACTACTCATTAGCTTCCAGGTGTGGGAGAACCATTGTAGCTTAGTTATTGACATTGGAAATGACCAAACTTCAGGGGCGCCATGTGCGTCCTCCGCCCAGCCGCAGCGACCTTGGGCAGCCCCAGGCAGGGAGTGTCCAGGACTCAAACTGCCACTGGGCACAGGGAGCAAGAGCCTGCGAGACTGTGCTTCCGGGTCAGGTCTGGGTTTGGGCTCTCGGCAGTGGCATCCCGCTCCCCGGGCGGTGGGGCGGGGAAGAGCCCACTGCCGCCACTTGGAAAGTCCTTGCTGCACCATGACCGGCTCGCGCATGTGGCAGCCACTGCGCCAATTCATGCGCCCTCCTGTAACGAAAAGTATTCAGCAATAGCCTTTTGCTGCAACTTTTTTCCTGATAATCCTTCTTCTTCTGAACTTTCTTTTTCTTTCTGACTAGAGTTCCTGGGCTTTTATCAACACATGCCCTAATTATTCTTGGTTCCACTGGGGTGCCACTTTCCCTTATCAATTTACTTAACATCCCTTCCATATTTTCATCACAAAGACAATACAATACACTGAGACACAACAAGACACAAACATACTGTATCAATCTTCTCCATTTTCTCAAAATGGCCATTTTTCCTCTCGCCCTATCTAGGGACGAGCAGATTTGCTCCTGTCCTATCTAGGGACGGGCAGCATTTTTTTTTTCATCACTTACCACCAAGTGTCCCGGGGCTCCCCGTACGGGCCACCATCTGCCACAGTCCGGCTGCAGCAAAATAACTGGGGGGTGACAAGCAACTTGTGTACATTGATACAGCAGGAGTGGGAGCCCTTTATTGTAGGACAGGAGGGGTATATATACATTCCACACAGCTTATCTCAATTAACATAGACTAGATACAGCAGTCAACCAATAAGGAATCTCCACACTTAATGGCTCGCTGGCGTTACTTCACCAACCACTCCCTCTGGCAAAATGCCAGGTGCCATCTTGACTTGTTAACAGACCCTAACAGTTTCCCTCCACCACACTCTTCTGCCATGATGTCCTGCCTCCCCTCAAGCCCCAAGGAAGAAGTCAACCATCTATGGGCTGAGACCTCTGAAACCATGAGCCCACAAATGAACTTCTCTCCCTTAAAATTACTCTTGTTGGTCTTTTGGTCACAGCAATAAAGTGCTGACTAAAACAGGCTCCTTCCCCTCTTCCTCTTCCCTGCCACCATGCATTGAGCTAATTTGCTTCACCACACACTCCCTGCTGCGATGTTCAGCCTCAGCAGGCCCAGAAATGCTGCAGTCTGGCTGGACACAAATCATAAGCCACTGAAGCAGGAACAAACTTTATTTCTGAACTCCACCAGCACACTCCACACATGCTCCCGAAAGCCACGCTGCTAGTCCAGGAACCCACAGCCAGAAATATCTCCTCCGGAAATCCCTCCTCCTGGACTTCCCCAACCAATGGGAACTCTCCAGGAATCCCTGGGAATCCCCAAGAGAACTCCAAAGTAGCGGCTGAGGCGGATAGTAATGCCTTGCCTGTCAACCAATACTATTGGCAAAATGCCAGGGGCCATTCTGACTCGGCTATGGCTCTCAGCATCTCCCCCCTTCTGTTTAATTAAACAACAAGCAATGTGGCTTAGGGACCATGCCTGTTAGGTTGTCCAATACAACATATGGTCCTTACCAGTCATCGGATGAGCTGACCTCTAGGCGTCAGCCTCCTGTCTTAGGTTGGTAACACTGCAATTGGATCATACCCATCACTGACTACTATCCACAAGCCATACTTGTGGATAGGCCTTTGCACCAGTGGGGGGGGGGGGTGAGGTTCTTTGCCTCACCTCTATTGGCCCCCAAATTTTAGACCATCACTAGTAGAAGGGAGGAGGATGCAAAATGCCATGACACTAAGCCAATTGACAGCTCCTTTGAAAAATTGTACCTAGTAAGAATAGTGTTAGGAGAATAAGATAAATGTATCCACAATAATGGACCTTCTTGCCAAAATACTCCTGTAGGAATATTTTTTGTTGGTATTACAATAAATAATAAAGGCAAACTTATATCAATTCTATCCAAATGCATATTTTCCATATATGTTTCAATGATTTTTAATGCCTTTCTTGCCTCAGGCATTAACATTCGGGGTGAATTTGGATCTGATGGACCTTTTAGGATATCAAATAAAGGTCCCAACTCTCCTGTTGGTATGCCTAGATAAGGCCTTATCCAATTTATGTCTCCTAATAACTTTTGAAAGTCATTAAGTGATTTGAGTTGATCTACTCGTATTTGAATTTTTGGTGGACGGACCGTGGTTGAGGATAATAGAACTCCTAAATAATTAATTGGAAAATTTAATTGTACTTTATCTATTGCTATCTCTAGATTATAATTTTTTAATAAATTTGTAAGTGTGGCATAACATTCTAGCAATGTGTTTTTATCTTTGTGTGCTAACAATACATCATCCATATAATGAAATATTTGTAGTTCAGGATTTTGATTTCTAAGTGGCTGGATTGCTTTGTTAACATAGATTTGACACATAGTTGGGCTGTTAGCCATCCCTTGAGGGAGTACTTTCCATTCATATCTCTGATCAGGACCTTCATGATTCAGTGCAGGGATAGTAAATGCAAAACGTGGACTATCCTTGGGATGAATTGGAATTGAAAAAAACACAATCTTTAATATCTATAACTAAAACATACCAGGTTTTTGTCAAAGCAGACAATTGAGGAATCCCTGATTGAGCAGGTCCCATAATAACCATCTCATTATTAATGGCTCTTAAATCTTACAATAATCTCCATTTATCAGATTTCTTTTTAATGACAAAAATGGGAGTATTATAGGGAGATATGGAAGGTTGTATATGTCCCTCCGCTAATTGTTGTTTGACCAGGTCATGGGCTGCTTGTATCTTTTCTTCAGTCAGGGGCCACTGAGGAACCCATACTGGTCTTTCTGATTTCCAAGTAATTTTTATTGCATCAGTGACCCCTTCTGAAAACCCAATCCATGTCTATTTATTCCTTGATCTATTTGAATTGGTGCTGCTATACCTTGTTCTTGTTCTCCTAATCTTTTTTCTTTCCTGAAACCTTGTCCAGCCCTAATAGTGGGCACATTTGGGTTGATGTTATTTGTTAATGTCAAACCTAATTGATCTAGGACATCTAGTCCCCATAAATTTATAGGAAGATGATCCAATACATATAGCTGTATAGTTCCTTCACATCCTTCAGGATCCTTCCAATCTAATACCATTGCACTTCTATGGGGATTAGTTGCCACTCCTAGGCCTCGAAGCATTTGAGTGGCTTGTTGTAACAGCCAATGTTTTGGCCATTCTTGATGAGAGATGATGCTAAGGTCTGCACCTGTATCAAGTAGCCCATTAAATTCATGTCCTTGAATATTTAGTTTTAACATTGGGTGAGAATCTAAATTTAAAGACAGCATAGCCCAATCTACACCTGTGGAGCCTAATGCCCTGGAACCTCTTTCTATACTACTGCTGGAAAATTTATCATGTAGGCTGGGTATTATTAATAACTGTGCTATTCTATCTCCTGGTGAAATTACTGATATACCCTTTGGAGAACTAGCTATAATTTTTATTTCACCTTCATAATCGGAATCAATTACCCCAGGACTTATCATAAGTCCTTTTAGAGTAGAAGAACTGCGTCCCAACAATAAGCCTACTGTTCCTTGGGGAAAAGGTCCTTTTACTCCTGTGTGAATGATTTGAACTCCCATCTCTGGAGTTAGTACTGCTCTGGCAGAGGCACAGATGTCCAGCCCTGCGCTCCCTCTGGTTCATCTGATGAGAGATCTGATGGATAATGTGTCCTGGGCACTACCCTGATGGTGTTGCTGGGTTCCTCCAGTGCCCTGTATATTTGTGGTCATGGGCCCAGGAGCATTGGGCCCCCCTGTCCATTTTTTGGCAATGGAGCCCGATGCCTTTCTCCATGATATCATGGGTAAACACCTGGTCCTTGTCCGTTTTTTGATAACGGAGTACCCTCTGTGGTGGGCAAATACCCGGTATTCTACTCCTTTGATACCTAGCTTTGTTAAACCCTCCTCCTATGGGGCAATTCCTTTTAAAATGTCCTGTTTGTTCACAATTGTAGCATGATTTTGGCCTGGCATCTAAAGCCTGTTGTACTGCAGCTGCCAAGACTTGCCCTTGTTCATTAATGTCTCTACATAATTTAATATATGTGTTTAAATCTCCATGTTTCCATGGTCTAATGACCTCTCTGCACCAATGATTTGCTTGGTTATAAGCCAGTTATTTAATTAATGGCATTGCTTGTTCTGTATCCCCAAAAACTCTGGTAGCTGTTTGAATAAGCCTATCTACAAATTCTGCTTAAGGTTCATTAGCTCCCTGTATTACCTTAGATAATTGACCTTGTAAATCTCCATGTCCTTGTAAAGTCTTCCATGCCCTAACTGCATCTGCAGCAATTTGTGCATATATAGCAGGATCATATTCAATTTGTTGCTGTTGACCCTCATAAGGTCCTTTTCCTATCAACATATCTAGATTTCTTTGAGGGTAACCGGCTGCTGCATTTCACCTAGCCGTCTCCTTGCAAAATTCCTCATTGGCAACCTTCAATAACAAATATTGTCCTCCATTTAGCACAGATTTACACATGCTAGCCCAATCTGCTGGCATCATGTCCAAGTTGGTAATGGATCGCTTCTCGGCCTTTTGGCTAAGACCAAGTTGGTAATGGATTCGACCATGCTTACAGTGAAGGGGGCTTGAGGACCATAGGTTGTTACAGCCTCCTTTAACTGCTTCATTGTTTTGAAATCTAAAGCATGGTGAATTCGCTGCCCTCCTGCCTGCTCAAATACAGGGCATGCTAATCTTTGAGGTCCTGTCTCAGGATCCCATCTATCAACTACGGGGGTTGAGGGCCACTCAGCTATCTCCATAGGTGGAGCTGTATGTTGAATTACGCCCTCTGGTGATAGAACGGTGTTAGTAGCAGCCTCCTGTTGTAGCTTTTTCCCTAATAGCTGTTTCTCCTCTAAGCTTTCTTCCTTTAAATTTTCTTCCTCTATCTGACTAGCTTGAGAGACCTTCTCTTTTACTTGATCTAAAATGTGTTTCTCCATGGTCTGAACCTCTAACAATTTACTTAACACTCTTTCGCTTTGTTTTTTAATAATTTCTAATCTACTATAAAGATAATGCAACCCAATAAGATAACACAAAACCGAAACAGAATGAAACAAAAACAGAACAAAAAATTGTTGTATCAATTTTCCTATTTTCTTGACATGTGCATTTGTGGTCTATTTCTATCTCTTCATCAGGGGCGAACAACTTCAAACCTTGAGCCAACCATTTTTCCCAGTTTGCCTGAGAAAGTTCTAGGGATAGGCAGCTTGAAACAAAAACAAAACAAATCAAAACAAGAACATATTGTTTTTTGAAATGGTCACCCATTCTCTCGCCTTCCCTTAGGGGCGAGAAATTTCACTTACCCCCTGAGCTTCAGGCGTTCCCCTCACGGGCCGCCAAATGCAGCAGTCTGGCTGGGCACAAATCACAAGCTACTGAAGCAGGAACAAACTTTATTTCTGAATTCCTCCAGCACACTCCACACACACTCCCGAACGCCACGTGGCTTGACCAGGAACCCGCAGCCGGAAATATCTTCTCTGGAAATCCCTCCTCCTGCACTTCCCCAACCAATGGGAATTCTCCAGGAATCCCTGGGAATCCCCAAGAGAACTCCAAAGTAGCAGCCGAGGCAGATAGTAATGCCTCGCCTGTCAACCAATACTGTTGGCAAAATGCCAGGGGCCATTCCGACTTGGCTGTGGCTCTCAGCACAGAAACAATGGACCAAGTGACCACAGGCCTGAATCCACGAGCCAAAGTAAATAAAGACCTCTGGTCTTTCGTCACAGAGATAGAAAGCTGAGTAGCACACTTTACTATTTTGAAGTTTGCTCTTGGTCTATCATCTTCAATTCCTATTCTTGTTCTATTTCAATTCCATGTGATTCTGGTGTATATTTTGTATGGTTGGATTCATGTAAGGATCATGGGACAGTGTCTATGCCCTGGAGGATGGTGCTCTTTGGTGAATGTCTCCTGTGCTTGGTTTTGTGCCTGCTTCACTGCCACCAGGAGGACCTCCACCCACAGCACACTGCTCACATTGAATGGCTGTGCCAGTCGTGACGGACTTGCCAATCTTCTGTGTCCTGGTTCCATCAATCACTGAGTCACCAATCTTAGACCTTCTGCCCACAACTGCAGACTTTTCCATCTCTGATGCCAGTTCCCCCGGTTTTTGCTAGTGTACCCTGAAGCTCCATCAGGAGCACGTGTCTGTGAGTCACTTTGCCCCTGGGTCATCACGGAGGGCCCTTCTTTCCCACGTTGGCATCCCTTGTCCTGATGGTGACTTGGTGACATATGATTGATTATGACCACTCCAGCTTTGCTCTGATGAGTGCTTACGCAGTGTTTTTTCATTCTTTTATTAACTTCTATCTGTATCTTTATACCTAATGCACGTCTTGTAGAGGATATATAATTGGTATTGCTTTTTACTGACCTAATGTCCCAGCTTTCTGCCTTTGAATCGAGGATCCAGAGCTCAACATGCCCGTGAATAATGCTGGATTTAACTCTACCATCTATTTGTTCTTTGTTCATTTACCCTTTTCCCTAATCTTGGATTAAGCCTATTTATAATCTGTTTTATTGCCACCATAAACCTATTAGCAATAGTGATATCTGTTGTGTAGTTTACAATGTGTGTCTCTTACTTGTCAGTTAAGAGCAAGGTACCACTTGAATTTAATGGAAATAACTTATGGATGGCTATAGACCTCAATTTCCTCCCTCTCATCTTTTCATGCAAATGACTGCTACATAAATTATAAAGGACTATTTTGTGTTAAACCCTAAATTATCGTTTATATAATATTTACATGAGAAAAAAGTTTCTACTATTTTTGTGTTTCTCCCGCACACTCATCATCTCTCATTCTGTTTCATTATGTGGACCTCCTTCCCATCTCCTGTCAGTTCCTTCCCACTGGAGAAGTTCCTCTGACACTTTCCATTTCAGGATAAGGACAGCCACTCTTCACACCAGCTCAGTATTGTGCTTATAGTGTTTAAGTTAGCACCTACTGTGCTCATCCAATTTGGATTTAATCTGCTTTTAGGATCTCTGTACCTTTAGTCCTTCCACTTTAAAAAAAATATGTGGTTAGAACCCATAAAGACTCTTTGAGAGTCTCCTTCCCTAAAATTGTGCCCTGGATTCTGTGGTACAACTCTCAGGTCTTACTCCTCCCCTTTGAGGCTGAATAATGAATTAATTCAGGTTTGGAAATGAGGGTTGTTGACACTCTCAGCAGGAGGCCTGGCTGGAAATTGCTGTCACATGAAGAGATCTCCTCGATTAAGGTCATGCCTTTTCCCGGAGGCAGGCCACATGCAATGACACCTGCTGGTCTATCCTTAGTTCATAACATCTCCAAAGAGCAATCCTCTCCCCAAAGCCCCCGTGGAATCCGTGAGGCTGCTGGTGACTGAATCCTCGTTCACCTTCTGCTCGTACCATTCCCACAGCAATGCTGCCCCATGGATGCTCATCTCCAGGGTAAAACCCGCCAAATTCCCTGCTTAAGAATCTCCATCTCATGGTCATTTCATGGGTAAGGTTACCCATGAGACAATTAATGTCAGGAGTCATCTGAGAAGACACACTCTGGAGGTGAAATTTGGGCACTGGATGGTCCACCAGTGGGCTGATAATAGCACCTCGTCGCTGGTGACGGGAAGAGCACAGGAAGCCTGGGTCGCGGCAGCAGTACGATTGCTAAGCCTTTGCCCAGAGGTGAAATGGGATGAGAAGCAGAGGAAGAAGCACTTTGGCTGGGCCACATGCCATTCCTCTGTGGTTGGAGACATGGGAGGGAAATGACCACGGCAAAGATCAGGGATCAGATGACATGCATGACATGAGGTCACAAATGGTCAGCAAAAGGCCCAGTGTGAGGACCAAAAGGCGTCTTTCTCAGTATCTAAGGAGATTCTTGTGTTCTGAGGCCAAAGGAAAAAAAGATGGAGGAAAACCCTTGGCCATCAGGCTCAGAACTTAACTACAGACAAGTGGAGCTCCAGAAAAGGCTGACTGCTCAACCCCGCAGGAAAGCTGGGCCAGGGTCAAGCCATGACCCAGACTGAACCTGGACTTGGGAAATCTGGAAATATGTCTGATGGAAGATCTTGACTTTCAAACCTTTGGGTCTGTAAAAGGAAAATCTTCAGTTTCTTCATTTGCTTAAGATGATGTTGTGGAGTCTGTCTTGCAAAATATGTTCTTTGTCCCCACTGCCACTACCCCAGATTTACACATACTTACCCTCCTGGTCACTGGACCAATAACTAGAGCTAAATCAGAACAAAGCATTGCTGGACAAGTTCTGGTTTCCCATAGAGAAAGAGACTATACCCTGCAGAGCTGTAGGGATTACTTGGTAGGTTCTAGAAAGTGCCAGGAGAGTATTATAGGACAAGATCTTGAGAGGGCTGAGTCAGTGCCTCCGTAATATGGAGCCAGACCATGAAAGTTTGTGCATATGGGAGCATTTGGCCATGACCAAAGACAGCATCCTGGCAGCAATTCCAAGAGTGAGAGCTAACGGGATAATTAGCAGCTCTTGGAAGCTGATGGCAATGCCAGTGCTAAGTTAAGTGCTGTAACGTTAATTTGAATTGTCAACTTGATTGGATTAAGACATTCTTAAGATTAAGAGGCTTCTGGGTGTGTCCAGGAGTGATTGGCATGTAGGATAGCCAACTGAAATGGAGACCTCCTTTAGCAGGGGCAGCACCGTCCAATAGGATGGTGGCTTGGATGGAATAAAATTTGGAAGAACAAGAAAGCAGCAGCAGATACAAGCTCAATGCTTCTTGAATGAGCTCTTGATTGCAGCTGCAATTGCCTCTTCCAAAGTGGACTCTGCCAGAGATGCTCCAGGGAGCTTTCAGAAGCCTTCAGTCTGGAACTGGGACAGCATCGTTGAACTCTGAGCCCTCAGCATCTTGGACTGGTACTGTAGAAGGTGAATATGGCCATAAAGGGCCAACTGAGATGGTAAGTAATGAGTAGAGCACACACTCTGGCAGAAGTTGTCATCCTCTGTGGTTAGAGCTGAGGGAGAAGATGCTTCTACAGAACTGGACTCTGTTATTGATGGGGATTCTAGAATCTCTACATAATAGAAGCAAGATGACAATGTTTAAACACCAGGACCAACATGAGGACAATTATGAATGAACAGCAATGTCAGAGTGGGTCATCCTTTCTGATGCCTGAGGGCTGGGGTGTGTCTATAGAATATAGCATCCCAGGGCCAAGACTGATGGATGTTCAGCTAGGGATTATCCATGTCTCAACCCAGGATAAGTGTCCAGAAGTCTGAGGCAAGTCACTCTGATAGAAACCATGGTCCAGGTCCCATCTCCAGACCTGACCGCTTTCCAGACCCAGAGCCCATTGTCCAGAGGGGAGGGCTGGCACCCGGGGGAAGGAGCGTGCAGCGCCTTAACAGTTGGCTGCAGCGTCAGGCCACCCAATACTGTCCCCTAGGGCTGTTGCCATTTTTACAGGTAACACACCACGGGGAAGAGAGAAGACTCACTCATGTTGAGGACTGCTGGACAGAGGGTCTTGGATCTGTAAGTGTCATCATCACCCCACCCCATCCATGACTGGTGGTATGTGGAGGGAGAAAGATAAAAACTGGAGCTCTGAGTGCAGTCTGGGATGCTGTACTGTCACATGGATCCTCCTGGTGGCCTTCCATGGCACTGAACGTGTAATCAGGAGATGCAGGGATAGAGGTACCATAGAGCAGAGGGCCCAATGGTGGTCTCTGAGATTGCCTCTCTCCTTCCTACAGTGGGAGTAAAATTGAACAGCACTGCCTCTTAGGGGTGATGGAGAGATCCACCCTCAGAGTCAGAGGAGCCCGTGGCAGAGTCCCCCTGAGACCTCCATTGGCTTCACCAGTCTGGACCTGCCCCCAGTTCACCTGTGTTAGAGCTGCAACCACAGCTTCTGTGCAGTTGTGACATCTCCCCCAGAGCAGACCAGCGTGGCCTCAGGTACAGTGTGACCAGGGATGTGGGAAGCACATTCTCTTCCATGCTTATTGAAAAAGAAAAATCAAGAAGATTCTCAATCACTTGGCAAAGGTAACAGTGCCCATTCAGGCCTGTCTCCTGATCTCTGCTCACACTCTGCTCAAAGACACCTGGACTCTCTGGTATTCCACAGGACATGCTATGTCCCCACGTTGATGCATCATGTCAACTGGGACAGAAGCTCAAGTACCCCCGAGACCTTGTTAACACGGGTGCAGTCCAGTGGTTCACAGATAAAGATTAAGAGCTGACCATATCACCGAGCTGGGGAGGAGTTTGGCGTGCCTGACGTCCTCTCTGAATGAAGGAGACGTTAATACCCCTCATGGCTCTCACCACTGAAACTGTAGTGCCACACCTGGGGTTGGAAGGCTGCGTATTCCACTCTCGGAAAGGCTGCTCCGACCCACACCCAGCTGGTACCAGGGCAGGTCCAGAATGGCATGAGCCTCTTTGCCCCTCAGGCCACAGAACCAGGAATCTGTGCATGATTAGAGGCCTCTGTGGTGGGCAAGTGTGTTGTGTGGGGTTTATGCAAACCCCAAAGGAGAATCGCAGCTTCTGTTCCTAGGCTTCTTTAGCAAAGCCTTCACAGATAGGGCAGAGAAGCATGTGGATTTCAGAGGACGCACACAGAGGGCAACTGTTCCTGAGCCGAAATGGAGCTCCTGGGCATGGGACGTCAGTGGGCCATACAGCCACCAATCAGTAATTGGCCCTGGTAGACCACTGAATCAGCGGTTTTCATGTGCTCCAAGTTTCCCTAAGTGTTCAGTTCTTTGATACCACATGTATATGTTTTGTAACCACCAAAGCAAGTTAAAGGTACTACAAAAATCATACCTGCACCAACAGATACCCCTGAAGTACCCCTTAGCAGTGATGTTTCTGCCCCAGCCTAATCTTGGGTCACCATTGGCAACCACCAATCTGTCCTCCATCACCAGGGTCGAACCCAGGCATTGGTACAGGGATGAGGGCCACAGTGTGTGCAGAGTGGACCCCACTCAGCAATAAATAAAGGGCAGTATGGCTGTCTGCACTAGGGTCTGGGCTTTTCTTTATATATTTGAAGTGAAATTCACATAACTATTCCGAGGCAAGAGGCAGTGATGTTCATCCCATTCACAACGTGTCCAACTCTCCCCTCTGTACTGTCCAAAACACCATCAAAGGAAAGGAGTTGCTCCCCATCCCCTGTCTCCTAGCCCCTGGCAATGAATAAGCTACTTCTGCCTCTGTGGATTGGCCAATTTACCAGCATATTTCATGGAAGCGGAATCATAAAATGAGCAACCCCCGGGGCCTGGCTTCTTTCGCTTGGGATAATGCTTCTGAGGGGTAACACACTCTAGTGCGTATCAGTCCCTGTTCCTTTCTAAGGATTTATAGAGGCATGCCCAATGCGTCCAGGTCCTTGTCTGTTGGTGGACATTGCAGCTGTTCAACTGGCTCTTTGCTGCTGTAAAAACCAAGGTCCATGTGTCTGCACCACACAGGAGGAAACAGGGAGAGGGTGGTGGCCAAGATGAGCAACCTCCTGCCATTTGTGGGTTCTGGTGGAGGGACCAGTTCCTGAGGGGCGCCCTGCTGGCCCATGTTGAGCCGTCACCTGATGCATGAGTTTTCAACTGGAAAAAAAAAATCTTAAAGACGGAAATATCTGAAGAAAGAAAATGACACTTTTAAAAGTTTGATTATGTTGTAATATGTGAAAAATCAATTTAAAGCCATTTTCTTTTTAATTATAGTAATGTTTATAAATGCTATATGGGAAATAAATGATTATAAGAAAATAAAGCGCATATTCAGAGTGCTTATTTCCAGGAGAAAGAGCTAAAGGTTGTATTTACTTTTTATTTTCTCTTGTGTACTCTCTGTATTTAAAGAATACTCCAGAATAATCGTGCATAGCTTTTAGAATCAGCGAATGTATGCACCTCATTTGGGTCCATTATGGTAGATTGCTTTTTTAACCCAGAATCAATGGTGATTAAACTGGATAATCCTAAATGTAGTTTAATATTAGAGGTTTTTAATCTCAGTTTTTAAATTCTTTATTTTTAAATGATTCATTTATAAAGCTTTCCAAAAATGAACTCTTTTTCTTCTTCCATTTCTTTTCATTGAAATGACATTTATCCTATGGAATATTACCGATCCTTTCAGAAGAGACCAAGGGATAAAAGCACATCCTTGAATTCTGCCTCTTAGTATTTGAGATTCAATCAATTTTTGGAGGTTATATAGCAGTACATTATTCAAATCCCATTAGAGGGTGAGCTTCGGGTGAGATAGCATTTTGATAGACCCAGAAAATTCCGGCTAGGTTAACTCCATTAAGAAAGGAAAATAGAAACCTATTTAACCATAACCTCGGCTGCGGAATGCCTGATGCGCTCTGAAGAAAGTACGGGAAACAGCAATCAGCAAGGAGCCCCACGGTTTGAAATGCGGCCCACTGGCCACTCTCACGGAGTCGGGTCAGCTTTTGAGAACGCCTTACCCAAGGAAGGGCAGGTCTGAGGAAGCACCAGAAGATGCACTGGGTTCATGGCATTGAGCAAAAATGTTTGCTGCCATTTTAAAATCAGTCTACAAATATTAGAGACCTACTATCTGGTAATTGCAAGAGTTCAGACAATTTGAAGTGTTTTCACACTGAGTTTTGTGTTTTTATATCCTGGGTGCTCATGTGGAAACAAGTCTAAAGGGCACCGTGAACAATCGGTGAGGAGGACATTACAGGGACAAACATGGCTGCTTCTGACATCCTGCCTACTCACCCCCCTCTCACCCCCCCAGGTGCTGCCTCCGCCTGAACATTCTTTCTCCAGGTGGAGGCTGAGTTGGGTTCATCTGTAGAGCTCCTTAGAAGCAGAGCTGGAGACAAGGATTTCTCTCCATGTGATTCGCTGATGCGTCTTCTCAGAAAAGGGGAGTTCAGGGAAATACAACACAACAGGGGAGTAGCTAAGTGGGCAGCCCTGTGTGGCCTCAGCTGGAAACCTGCAGGCCCGGCTGATCTCCTGAGGCACAGTCAACCTCTGCACTCTGATGAAGTCGGTCCTTGGCCTCCTGCTGCCAGGTGTGAGGGACGCGGCTCCTGAGCTGGGTGGGTGCATCCAGGGAATTCTCTGGCTGAACGAGAGCCCATGTGACATTGACAACACTCACAACTCCATGTGGGCTTGTGGCCTTGGCAAAGGAGGCCTGGGTGGGGTGCCATGGCACACACTATAGTCAGTGTGTCTCAAAATGCGATCGTCAATCACCTGTGCCAGAATTACCTGGAGCTGGTTAAAACTCAGACCCCTGGATCTACTCTAGTCCAACTAAGTCAAAATCCCCAAGTGTGGGGCCCAGGCCGGCCTCTCCATTCAACAAGCTCTTGTAAGATCCACTCGCACATCATCGTTTTTGAATCTAGTCCGGTACCGATAAGCGTTAAGTGTGGCCACAGAGTAACAGTTGTTCATGATTGAATGCGACCTGAGTTCAACGGTGTAGAGGAGCATCTCAGCTGTGCACGCCTATTAGACAGCAAGCAGAATCAAAAGGTGCTGCTGCTGATTTTTATATTTATGCACAAGTCAACATGGTGCTGCATGGAAGAGTTTGGTCTTTTGAAAGAGTAATTGAAAGTCCAAAAGGTGAACAGTCACAGACCCTGTGAGGTGGCCCCTCTGAGAACTTGAACCCCTGTTGGGCAGGTACAGGAGGAACGGGCCCTGAGGGAGGAAGCCGGGGGGCCTCCTCTGCCTGCAGAGCTTGTCTTGTGTGAAGGGGTCGAGTGAGATCATTTCTCTATTGGCCATTCTGAAACATGTCCAGTTCTTCACCAGTTCTCCTTCCTAAGGTCGAGTCTGATTCCCCTCCTGAGGGTTGGACTTGGTGATTCCCTTCCAGTGACAGAATATGGTTCAAGGACAGTGTGTGACTTCCAAGATGAAGTCACAAAAGACACTGCGGCTACTTCCTCACCCCCTCACTTGGATCACTCATTCCGAGGGCAACTAGATGCCATCGTAGGCCACTAGGCAAGGCAGTGCCTGTGGGCACACTCCTACCCTGTTAGAGCACCTTCAGAACTGTCCTTTTTGTTTCCGCTAAAACCCTTTGGAGAAACTTGCAAGGAACCAGCCAGGTCACCTGGTCACCCTGACTCATTCTTTTAGGCAACCCAGAGTGAACCTGGCTCATTCTAATACTGACCTGAGAGTGCCCAGAAGCTTTCGTGACTGTCATCTTCCCTCTTGGAACATGTGATCCATGACCCGACCTGAGCATGCCCGGAAGTGCCCCTCCCCTGCATGTGTTTTCCTACGTGAATGTGTGTAAGTTCCCCAATCCCCATGCCCCCCACATTTGGGTAGATCCTTACTTTGCACGTAGCCCCAGTTCTCTCCTTACTCAATAAATCTCTCTCCATATTTTTATCTCTGTTGTGCTCATTAGCTCTCAGCAGGAGGGAACCCACTGTTTGAGTTACACCATGTTACCAGGACCCCCAAGCAGCCCAGTGGGGACAACCTGGGGGTAAAGAACTGCCTACAAGAAACAGGTTTCCACCAACAGCTCACCTTAGAAGTGACCTTGCAGCCAGCGCAGCCTTCAGATGACTGCAGCAGCGTTGCGATGGCCACATCGTGAGATAGCTTGAGTCTGAACCTCTCAGACAGACGGTCTGCCCCAAGCTGAGGACCCTGGGAAGCGGTAGGACAACAGCTATTGTGTTGGCACAAAGTAGTGGAGCGACTTCTGTGCATCCAACTATAACATATCAGGTCTCTCTCTCTCTCTCTCTCTCTCTCTCTCTCTCTCTCTCTCATGCTTCTTTATAATAATTATGCCCTCCTATAAATATGTAAAAACTTCCAAGTTTTTTTAATTAAAAAAAATTTTAGTTGTAGAAGGACACAATACCTTTATTTTGTTTATTTATTTTTATGTGGTGCTGAGGATGGAACCCAGGGCCTCATACATGCGAGGCAAGTGCTCTACCACTGAGCCACACCCCCAGCCCCATAAAAAACCTCTGAGTTTTTTAAGGTTATTAACTCAGGGTGTCTATCAGTTATCATGATCCTAGTACAAAGTCAATGATTTTCTTTCTTGCTACTACCCGAAAGAAAGCATCGAGTTCTACTGAGGAGAGAGGGAGGGACCCTGTCTGTCCAGGAAACGCTGTTCCACTTTGTGCAGAGGATGACAGAAGGGCAGGTGGAGGTGGTGTGGGGTGGGAGGGGAAGGAGGGGCAGTGCCCCAGACAGAAGCTCTGCTGAGGGTTCTCCCAAGGCCTGGGGAAGCCCGGTGCTGAGCACGGGGAAGACAAAATGGCCCTCGCCCATCTTGTGTGTTTCTTGAACCCAGTGCAGGGGCCACTTCCCAAAATGAAACACAAACTCCTAGAAAATGCGACCCCATAACTGGGGTGCAGAGTGGGGCTGGGACAGGCGGAACGAGAGGCTGTCTGAGCGGAGCTGGGAGCCTGACAGCACCAGTGACCGGCAAGCCACGCCATGTTCAACGCTGCGGGGGGGGGGGGGGTCCCCACGTTGAGCAGCATAGTTAGGATGAGTCACAGAAGAGCCCAGGAGGAGAGAGGGGACAGGCTACAAAGAAACCTGGACCTTACTCCAAGCTTTATGGGGAGACGCTGGAGGGCGCAGCTTCTGTTGGAAACAGGATTACCTTTAAGCTGGACAGTGGGAAGACACTTGTTAAAGAGACAGGTGCTGTGTCAGGCTACATAACAGTCGCAGGAGTGTGAGCTAGCCCCTGTGGTGGTGGACAGGAGGGGACGGGTCAAGATGTGTCCTGCTGAAAGCTTCAGGACATCTTAGCTGAGTGGACAGAGGCGCCAGGGCTGAATGACGTGCTGGAGTGGGTGAGCAGGGATGAGAGAGGGCTTGTGGATGAGTACAGCTGGAGGCCGTGGGCTCGGACCTGAGGCCCAGCCACGTTAGTGGACGAGCGTCCAAGCCATAGGCTTTGCTACTTCAGGGTTGGAGCCTCCCGTGGACCCTGGCAGGACTTAGAGGCCTGATCCCCCACCGCACATGGGCCTGGAGCAGGTTATCTCCTTCCACTGGACCCTGTTCTGGTCCCAGACGCAGCATACCCTGGGCCGCGGTTGGCGCCCGAGGTGCCTGGCGTCCGCTCTGCCCGGCCCTGGCTCTGCCTGGCATCCTCGATACCTCGTTCCCACTTCCCTGGAAACTGCACTTGAGCAGTCTCTCAGCCTTACGGCTGGTACCTTGGCTTGGACAGCTACGTGGCACAGATGTCATGAAAGGTTTGCAGCAACTCGGAGGCTGCCACACACGGTGGCTCATAAGGAGAAGCCACCTGGAAGGGTGCGTGCAGAGCAGCCAGGGGCACCTTGACTCTCAGGGAAATAGGAGGACGTTCCTTTTCTCTCCCTTCCTCCCTCCCTTTCTTATTCCCATGGTCCTGGGGTTGGAGCCTCGCACATGCCAGGCGAGCCTTCTGCCCCTGAGCCACATGCCCTCCTTTGAAGTTTTGTTTTATTCTGAGACAGGGTCTTGCTAAGTTGCAGAGGCTGACCTTGAACTTGTGATCCTCCTGCCTCAGCCCCGTGAGTTATTGGGATTACAATGTGTCACTGCGCCCAGCCTCTGTTTTTATTTTGACCTCACCAATGTCAAGTGCCAGACCAAGCTGAACAGGTCAGGGGGACTTCCCACAAGGCTGGGACACGAGAGGACAGAGGCCAGAGCAGGGTCTGAGCTCAGCTCTGTGGAAGCTGTAGCAGGAGTTCCTACAGAGCAGGCCGGGCCGGGGGATGGCAGAGACCCTGTGCTTGCTGAGTGGCTTCACCAGAGGACAGGCACACTTCGGAATCCTCAGCAGGAGGTAGCTGCCCGTGGATCAGGGGCCCCAGAGCCAGGCAGCCTCCCACAGAGGCGGGGACGGAGGCTGAGCTGTCTTCCTTGAAGATCACAGGCAAAGAGCCAGCTCCCAGCCCCGGAAAGGAAATTTCTGGGTTATTCAACTGGCAAGAGGCTTTTGAAGGGGTTTACAACTGAACAGGACAGAGAAAGAACCCACAGTCACCACTTCCCTAGGGAAGGTGCTCCTGGAGGGGAGGGAGGGCTGGAGGCACTGTCTAGCCCTCGGTCAGGCCGAGGGGACACCACGGTCAACCTCTCCTGCAGGAGTGAGGCTGACACCGGGGCAGGAGAACCAAGGGGAGAGGACCGGGAAGACACAACACGATTGGCTGTGGATCCCACAACAAGCTTTGGAGCAAACATCTTCGCTCCTGGTGCCCAGATTCCATCTTGGTAAAATGTGAAATAGTGATGGATTTGGGTACTTGTTTTATCCTGGAAAGAATATTCTAACTGACTCTGTGCGTGTGGGTGTAAACTATACTTCATCATTTTAATTTTTGCCCCCATGGAGCTGAGAGTGGGCCCACATGGGGAGGTTTGGCTGGGGATGGTACATAGCAGTTTGTCAGGATTCAGGTTTTTCTGAGGTTGTGGTATGACCTTCAGGGAAGTCAAGGGTGCCTGGCTCCTTCCACCTGAGTCCCATTTGGCAGTGAGTGACCTGACACAGTGGAGCTCTGAGGGCACTGCGGTGAGGGTCCTCTTACAGGGGACACAGAGGCCACCACCTCATCTGCATCCACATGTGTGAGAGGGCTGGGGAAGATGGGGGGACAAGGGGCATGAGGCTGGCTAACAGCAGCTCTTGGCCTGGGGACGCAGCTCAGAGGAAGAGCATGTGACGCACATGTGCAAGGCCCGGATTTAATCCCAGTACAGCTGATAAGTTAATTAATTAATAAGACGCGTCTCTTGCCTGCTGGAGGTGTGAGGCCTTCCCCACTTCCCAGGCGTCACCAGCCACATTCCTGGGAATGCGGAGATCCGGGGAGGAGGCGGTATTCCGGGAAAGGTGTCTCCCTTGACAACTGTGCCCCATGGTACCTCTGTCTCCTCTGGTGCAGTTCTGTGAACCTGACCCACCGTGCGTGAGGCACCTGCCACTCTTCTTTGGGGTTTGAGAGTCGTGGTGAACACTTAGGACAGGTTGTCACAGCTGTGGACAGTCAGTCACCTCACAGAGAGGTGATCTGCCGTAAAACCGCCATGGGGAAAGAAATGAGGCCTTCCCAGTGCGAGCAGGGTGGCAGCACCACTCCACTCCCTGACTGCCGGGGAAATGCGCCATGCCCGCGGGTCCAGGCCCCACTGAGCAGCCTCCCTGGGTAACCGCTGCTACTTTAGCCAATTCTCCAGGGAAGTTTCCAGAAAGCAATGACATGGTACAGTTTCCAATTTCAACTAAACCTCGCATGAGATTGAATATTGCTATTCTTACTTTGAGGAAAGATCCGATTTCAGCAGCAAAGACTAGAGAATATTATAAAATTTTCTTAAGCTTGGAGCACTTTAGTTTTTCTGCAAAAAAAAAAATTAGTCTGTTATCTCATTCTGTCCTCAGGATAACTGGGTACCGCATCAAGGGAAGGCTGTGTCTCCACTCAGGGGGGGAAAGGAAGCAGACAGTGAAGTTTGCCTGGCCAGAGGGCTCAGGACCACACCTGACCCCTGACTCCCAAACCCCGTGTTTTTTCCACCCACCATCATCCACAATCTGCTTGGCTCAAGACCATTTCAATCCAAGACAGCAGAAGGGGCCACCAGACCACAGGATTAATTCCTCCCACACCTTCTCCTACCACTCTTGGTGGGGAGGCTGCTCACAGACTCAGAGCTGCCACCAGCCCTGTCCCCTCCACGTACCAAGTGAGTTCCCACTCCTGTCCCTTGCTTATGCTGTTGTCACCACTGGGGACATTATCTCTTTCCTGCACCCTTGAAAGTCCCACCCACATTTCAAAGCCAATTCCAGCCTGAGCTCCTCTGAAAACTCTCCACGGCCTCCAGGGCCTCCAGGGCCTCCAGGGCCTCCAGGGCCTGAGGGATGGGCACTCTTGAGAGCTCCTGAGGCTGCCTGATGTGAGCTCCGCTCTCGGGTTACTTACTGTCTTTGCAAGGATTTGGTGTCTGTGCACATGCTGTAAAAGTCCTGGTCTCTTAAAATGCTGCGATTCCATGCGGGCAGGACCCACAACATCTTCCATAACCCACAGATATGAACCATTGAAAAGAGTTTGGAAAATATCTTAATTAAGTGCTTATCTGTGGGGCGCCAACAGTGCATCCCATAGCAGCCTGCACTGGGGCAGGAGAACTGAGCCTCGAGGGAAGCCTGGGCTGGAAGGTGCACCCTGAGCCGGGGTCCCTTCAGCCTGCAGAAGGAGGACGTGACCCCTCCAAGACCCCTTGCTGGTGAGAAGCAAGCAGCCAGAGGCTACCACTCCTCACACACTCAACCTTCCCAGACGCTGCCGGGGACACTTCATAGGATGATTTTGATGGTTCCAATAGCACCATGAAGCAGATAATTACAAATACATCTTGACAAAAAGAAAATGGAGCACAGAGAGCCCAGCAAATGGGTGAACCCTGAGAACTGGCCATGTCCTGTGATGGAAAACGTGAAGGTTAGAATCCAGGTTAGGACTGGAAATGAGAAGCACACCCCTCACACACACGTGACAGCATACATCCTATAGAACCAGCTCATCACATGGACCTCCCTTGAGCGTCCAGCAAGCGGTGGCCAGTGCTCGGCTCCTGCAAGAACGCTGGGAAACGGCCTGTGCCTGTGCACTGGGCCCGTCCTGCTGCAGGGGACAGAGGCCGCTGGGGGCTAATGCTGAGTCTTGCCTCTCCAGTGGGTCTTTCTGACTCCATTGGATATTTGGCCTGGTGGGAAACATGACTTTCTGGAGGTGGGTCAACAGAACCAGAATGCCCACCTTAGAATGCATCTGGACTCACCCAGTGTCATAAGTCACTTATGTAAAACACTTATCTAAAAGATGAGGCAGCTGAGACTCAGAGAGGTAAAGCCATTTACCCAACATCACTCAGGAGCCATCCGGGCCCTGCAGTGGACTCCTCCTACCCCGGCAGACATCGATCACAAACGCACTGGGACCAGCCTCTCAACCCCATGACCAGGTACAAGGCACCCGGTGTTACCAAGAGCACCCATACCCGAGTCACAAGGCCCCATGACAGAGAATCATGGAAAGGTGTGCTGGGGTGCCTCCTGAGACCTGGGCTCTCCAAAGCCACAGCGGAGAAAGGTGGTCACAGCCAGCACTTGTCTTGAAGCCCTCCCTCACTGCATGGTGACCCATCCTTGCCACGTGACCTCAAGCCAGGCTTTCTGTCCCTTCACCGCCTCTGTTATTGCGCGTCTCCTGGGCACGTGTGGAAGATTTCTTTTAAGCATTGCTCAAGCTACAATGTGAGTTGAAAGATTCCTGGGGCAGTTCCCCTCCTGGCCATTCTTCCTGTGGCTAAGCAGAAGTCAGATCCCGGGTTTTATTTATTGGGGGGAGGGGACAACGATAGGTGGGATTTGTTTTAGTCAACTCTCCGTCACTGTGACCAAAAGACCTGACAAGAAAAATGTAGAAGAGGAAAAGTTTGTTTGGGCCACAGTTTCAGAGTCCAGGCCAAGGTCAGCCTGCTCCACGGCTCTGGGCCCAAGGTGGGTACAGCATCATGGGAAGGGCGGGTGGAGGAAGGCAGCTCAGCACGTGCAGCCCAGGAAGCACAGAGAGCTCTAAAGGCACCCCCCAGGGACCCACCTCCTCTAGTCACCCTACCTGCCTACGGTTACCACTCAGTGAGTCCCTTCAAGTGGACTAATCCACCTATTAGGTCACACCTCTCATAATCTAATCATCTCACCTCTGAACATTCTTGCATTGTCTTCCACATGAGTTTTGGGGGGACACCTCATATCCAAACCGTTACTGAAGTCTTGGTGGATTTTTGCTAGGTACCTGCAGGCCTTTGTGGAATGGTGGGCGCAGGAGAGTCGGGCCATCAGGCCGGTTCTTCTCTCAGTCCCCACACTCCACTCCCACGTCTGCTCTGGAACATTGGTGCATACTGTGCCTAGCATTGGTATTTCGGAAGAGCCTTCACAATAGATCGAATGAGTACTTAGAAATGCGTGAGTTTTTGAGATAGATCTTTGCTATGGATAATAGTCGGCCCTTTCCAGGAAACCTGAGGACAGGTGGCCCTATTTGCACATGGCGATTGCCGGGAGCACCTCTTGTACATGGAGAAGGAGGGAATATTTCCTCGTTACTCTGCTCTGCGTGTGTGAGCTTGGCCCTGGACAGGCAAGTGCCTTTTCAAACGACTGAGGAAGGGAAGCTGTGAGGGGCCCATGGGGCACCGTGCTCGAGCTCAGTCAGCACCTTGTGACAACCCACCTCAGCACCTTCTAGAGTCCCATCTGCTACCTCTGTCACTCGCCTCCAGTGAGAGCTGGGGCAGAGGACTCACAGATCACAGCCTCGTGTCCCCCAGGACAGACAGTTCTTGAAGTGAGAGTGCAGACATGGGGGGTCTCTCCCCAGGGGACACAGTGCCTGTCACTCTGCTGATACCACTAGCTGTGTGTGGAGTGAACCCACAGACGAGGGGCTGGGACCTGTGACGTGGAAGTTCTGTAGGCAGAAGAGAACCCGAGGCCCGGGTTCTGCTGTATCTGTCCCCTAGGCCACAAATTATTAAAATTTTTTTTTTAATGATTTAGTGGATTTTCTTTTTAAACTACAAGAGAAACACATGCCACTGTTGCAGCAAGATGAATCCACAGGTCACCCCAGGAATCGCAAAGGAAGAGAACTGCCTCTCCAGCCCCTCCGCTACTCAACGCCTGCCCGGGAATCAGCGCTAAAGCTCCAGAGTACAGCCTTCTGGGCGGTTTTCTGTGCTCAAAAAAATGCACACAGCCACACAAACCGAGGCACATCGGACACTCACACACACACACACTCAAAATACAGATTTCAACTCATTTCAACCAATGCCTCCAACACAGTCCTCATAGCTGTGTGCCGTCCTGTAGGTGGACACACTAAGACGCGCTTGTTTTTCACGTATTCACGGTTGATGTGCCAGTTTCTCTGTCTTGTCGCCACCACACACAACACTTCAGTAACATCCTTATCCACACAGTCTTACCCCTGATGGTGCGACTTCTGCAGGATGCCTCCCCCAGGGTGCTCTTCTGTGCCCAGATGCAGGTGTCTTTCTCTTTAGTAGGTTCTGTCAAGTTATTTTCCAGATCCACTGAGCGATCGGTACTCGTATCAGCAATGCAAGCAGAACGTCTCCTCCCCCGCCGACTGCACTAGATATTATCAACTCCTCAAGTTCACTGTTGAGATTCTGTAGGTTTCATTGTGTCTTTTAGAAAGAACCCTTTTTGTTATGTGCAGACAAAGGTCTCTGTCTCTGTGCGGGTGGAATCGGTCTTCGAGGAGACAAGCCGTGGACACTCGGGGTTGAACACCAGCTCTTCCTGCGTGGCAGCTTGGGGTCAGAACAGCAGAGTCCTCGCTCGCCCCCCCCCGCCCCCCGCTGAGCTGGACCAGGCCTTGCCTGAGGGGGGAAGGCAGGCCCATCCCCCTACATTGACTGACCCCTTCTGTACTACTTCCTGGGTGGACTGACTCAGAGGCCCGTCAGTGTGTGCCACTGTGACAAAGGACCAGAGACGAGGAGGCTTAAACAGCAGACACGGATCTCTCACGGTCCTGGAAGCCTGCAGCCCAGGTGTCAGCTGGACTCAAGTGTCTTCTGCTCTTTCTTTGAACAGTGTTCTGTAATTTTCCTTGTAAAAGTCTTTCACCTCCTTGGTTAGAGTTATTCCTAACTATTTTCTTTTCCTTTGAGGTTATTATGAATAGGATTGATTTATTTCTGATGCATTAACTCTTGATGTATAGAAAACCTACTGACTTTTGTGTGTTGATTTTATATCCTTCCATTTTTCTAAATTAATCAGATATAGAAGTCTCACAAAACCCAATTCAAATTGTACTACAAAGCCAGGATATCAAAACAGCATCAAACTGGCATAAAAACAGACACATAGACCAATTGTACAGAATAGAAGACACAGAGACAAACCCACCCAGATACGATGATCTGATTCATGACCAAAGGGCCCAAAACATACATCAGAGAAGTCATCCTCTTTAGAAAACTGCGGGGAAGCCTTAAGTAGATAGTCAAACTAAATCCATATCTCTTGCCCTATACAAAAGTCAACTCCAAATGGATCAAAGTCCTGGGTATAAAACCAGAAACTTTGCAACTGCTAGAAGAAACCATAGGGTCAACACTCCAACATACAGGCACAAAGACTTTCTGAATAGTTCGTCTATAGCTAAGGAAATAATTCCAAGGATTGATACATGGGATGACATCAGACTGAAAAGCTTCTACACAGCAAAAGAAAATAGAGTGTGAAGAGAGAACCTTCAGAATGGGAGAAAATCTTTTCTAATTTTCTTGCAGCAGAGGATTAGTACCCAGAATATATAAAGAACTAAAAAATCAACATCAAAGAAGCAAATACCCATTCAATAAATGGGCAAATGAACTAAAAAGACACTTCTTAAAAGAAGAAATACAAATGGCCCACAATTATATGAAATAATGTTCAACACCTTTAGCTATTAGGAGAATGCATATCAAAACCATTCTGAGGTTCCTTCTCACTCACAATGACAATCACCCAGAGATCAATTAACAATAAACGCTAGTAAGTAGGTGGGGGAAAGCAACACTTTACACTGTTGGTAGAAATGTACATTTCTACAGTTGCCATGGAAATCAGTATAGAGGTCCTTCAAAATACTAAAAACATAACTACCATATTATCCAGCTATTCCACTTCTCTGTATTTAACCAAAATAATTAAAGACAGCATGCTTTACAGACGCATGTAAACCCTTGTTTATTGCAGTACAATTCACAATAGCCAAGTTATCAAATCAGAGGAATGGATAAAGAAAATGTGGCATACATACACACACACATTCAGCTATGAAGAAGAACAAAATTAAGTTACTTGCAGGGAAATGGATGAAACTGGAGAACACTATGCTGAGTGAAATAATGAGCCACGCTTGGAACCAAGTGTTATATGCTTTGTCTCATATGTGGAAGCTAGAGGGTGATAAAGAAAACAAGGGGTCTTATGAAAGTAGGAAGACCATGTGGGTAGAGTAAGGGGATCAGAGATTCAGAGATCCCCCATCTCGGGGGTTTTTAAAAAACATGTCTCAACTTTAAATACGGTTAGGAGCTAAGGGAGACAGGCACCTTTAAGGGCACACTCCCACACTCACAAGGGAGAACGCACTGCCCCTTTTATAAGACTCTTAACACTTTTAAAGTTGTGCTTTCTTTTTGTGTCGGCTAAAAGTTTTTGGAGAAACTTACAGGAACCAACCACGGTCACCAAGTCACTCCAACTCTACTTTTAGGCCACCCAGAGTGAACTCGGCTCCTTATAATACTGAACTGAGTGTGCCCAGAAGCATCTGTGTGAACCCAGGGTCTTAAACTGACCATGCGTGGGTGTGCGCCCCGCCCCACCTGAGCTTCCCTCTATGGCTATGCACGAGCTCCCCAAAACAATCCCTGAGCTTCCTTTGTTTGGAGAGGGGCTGGGTTTGAAAATAACCCACCGTCCCCCTTACCTGCTGCAGGTAATAACCTTTCTCTGCCCTTTTAGCTCTTGGTTGTGCTTTTTGGCTGTGTGAGTATAATGGGGCTCAGGATATCCCCAGTTTGTGTCCCCATCCCCACCCCCTAGGAAGAGTAACAAGGAAAGAGGAGTCAATTCAAATATTCACTCTAGAGAACTTAACTGGGTATAGCCCTTTAAAAATCCCAGCATTCAGTTACAGTGTCATCACACTGGAGATTCAATCTCAGCTCAGGAATTCAGGAGGGGGTGGGAACATTCAGACCACAGCCATCAGGGTGTCTCAGTAAGTGCTCAGTGTACACTAAGTTGCTTAAGAACAAGTAACATAAATTTCAGCAGTGAGCACCTTGGCAATATAATGTAATATCATGCACGTGACAATGCCCACGTGGCACGGTGACGATGCCAGGATGATGCTGATCACATCATCTCTCTCCCATGAGTACCTAGTAAATAAATACCCAATTAAAAATTCAACGAGTAGACAAGAAAGGGGGTGTGACCACATGTACAACGGAAAACCGGTACGTGATGCCCACATACAAGGGGGAGCAAACCAAAGAAACAAAGTGTATAATAGGCTCAGGATAGCCTCGCCTTGTGTCCCCATCCCCACCCCCTAGGAGGAGTGACAAGGAAAGAGGAGTCAATACAAGTATTTGCCCTAGAGAATTTAACTGGGTACAGCCCTTTAAAAATTCCAGAGGAAAATTAACAGGAGAAGACAGGGACTCCCCAGACACGCTACTTGACAGAACTCTATTTTTTTCATTGTGATAAAAGCCACTTGACATTAAGTTGACCATCATGATGCTCTAAGCATATGGCTGAGAGTGTTGAGTGTATTCAGTGCCATGCACCAAATCCCTGTCTTTTCTGTCTTGCAAATCTGAAACTCTGTGCCCGAGAAGCCTGGTTTCCAGCCACGCCGGCCCTTCTCTGTCTCCTTTCTGCTTTCCATTTATATGACTCTGATAGATTCTTCACGGGAGTAGACCATGCAGTACTCGTTCTGTGTGGCTGGCTCAGTCCTCTTAGCGTAATCCCCTCACAAGGAATCTAAATTGCAACCAGTGACGGGATTTCTTTCTTTTTGAAGTTTGCACAATCTTCCATTTTAAGTGTATTCCAAATTTTCTTTATTCATTCTTCTGCCCACAAGCATTTGGTGACTTCTACCTGGATCATATAAAAATTCTATTTTTAGCTTTTTGAGGAACATCTATACCGTTTTCTTTAGTGGTGGCTTCATTTTACATTCCCACCAACAAGGCACAAGTGTTCCAATTTCTCAGTACCCTCACCAATACTAACTACTTTCCTTTATTTTGCTAGTGTCCATTCTAATGTGTGTGCAGTGATGTTGTGGGTTTGTTTCACATCGTTCTTGTGAATGGGGATGTTAAATGTCTTTTTCATATGTTTATTGACCATTGTGTATATTTCTTTGGAAAAATATCTGTTCGAGTTCTTGGCCTATTTTTTATTCAGGTTATTTGCAGTTTGGGGGTTGTTGAGTTGTAAAAGCCCCCTCATATGCCTTGGATATTAGCCCTTAGGGATTTATAATTTGCACATGTGTCTCCCGCATGCCTGTTCACTCTCGTGGTGATGTGCAGACATTCATAAATGACATGGTCCCTCTCATCTGTTTGATTTCCCTGCCAGTGCATTCAGTGTCACATCCAGGAAACCTTTGCCAAGTCCAATGATACCCCTATCATTTTCTTCTAGGGCATTTATTGTTTTAGGACTTATGCTTAGGCCTTTAGTCTACTTTGAGTTAATTTTTATATATGGCATATACAAAGCTACATTGTTGTGTGTTTAAATACCCAGTTTCCCCAATGCCATTTGATGAAGAGACTGTCCTCTTCCCAGGGGGGTGGCCTTTGCATCCTTGCTGACGGTTATAATGCAAGGGTTTATTTCTGGGCTATTCCATTAGTCGATGCATCTGTCTTTAAACTACACCATCTTGTTTACCTCTGCTTTGCAGTAAGTTTTGAAGTAATGAATTGTGAAGCCTTTAATTTTGTTCTACTTTTTCAAGATTTTCATGGCTATTTGAGGTCCCTTGAAATTCCATGTGAATTTTTTCTAGAACTAGAAAAAAAATTGGGAAATTAGTAGGGACTATATTAAATCCATAGATTGTTTTGAGTGATATGGGTTTTGTAATAGTATTTAGTCTTCGGATCTAAAAGTATGAAACATCTTACTGTTTATTTGTATCTTTTAAATTTTCTTTTAACAAGGTTTTGTAGCTTTTATTGTTCAAGTCTTGGTTAAGTTTATTCCTAAATTTTGTTTGATATCACATTAAATGGGATTGTTCTCTTACAAAGTTACTTTTTATATTGGTCATTGTTATATTATTAAAAGGCAAGTGATTTTTGTATCCTGCAACTTTGCTAAAATCACCATTTGTTTTAAGTTTGTGTGTGTGCGTGCGCACGTGCATGCTTGTGCATGCATGTGTGTACTAGTGCTCTTTAGGGATACATGCGTGTCCACAGAGGCAAGGTACACAGATTGCTAATTGCGATGCTTGATTCATAGGAATGTGGCTCCAAGAAGCCAATGAACTGCATCTTGAGGACTCCCTGCCTGGGGACTATGGAGGAAGCAGAAGGTCTACATTGGCACTAGTTTTCCATTACTTAAGAAATCTCCCCTGGTGTTAGACTCCTCTCCACTTTTGAAATGTGTGTGCTGCACAGAAATCCCCAGAGAAGCCAGAGTAGGGGAGGAATGCACAGAGCTGCAGGTTATAAAAGAGGTCTGAGCCAAGGCAAAGTGGCAACAGGACAGGTAAGGACAAAATATCTGAGCGCCGTGGGAGAGCCGTGTGATTTTCTCATCTTCTCTGGCTTTGAATACATTTATAGAAACTAGGTTTTTAAAGGAGTAATTATCAGAATCTGAATTCTTCCTTAGTTTTTCCTCTCTGATAAAATCAAGGATTAGTAAGTGTAATACTTTTTAAATTAAACATTTATGGTCTGAATCTGTGCTTAGACGTTTTCTCTCTTCCTCGTTTTCTTTTATTTATATATCCTTGTAGAGAAATAATATTTATCAAATAAAAGCACTATTATTTTTGAAGACCTTAGGTGATTACTTCCTTTATACTTTTCTGAATTGCCAGTATGTTTTATAGTCACCATGTGTCATTTTTATAAATGTGATAAAGTTGTCATTCAAATAACTGGCTCCATAGTCTCTGATGTCACCATAAATTAGAATTTGCTAAATTCTTCTCCAACAAGTATATTCACCCAGATCAAGAGAAGCTCATTTCATATCTACAATAGGCAGCGTTGCAAGCAGTTTACAAAAAATCTAGCAGCGTGCCCAGAATCAAGGCCATGTTTGCATTCAGTCTGCTGGAAACATTGAAAATTGGAAATTCCTATAAACTGAATCAAGTGAATGTCATTCACTTACAGATGGGCAAACTTACGTGTTGGAGCGGTTCTCTCCCTCCTCGCTGTTGCATGGCTCATTAGTGACATAACCAGAGCATTTCTGGATTAATCTCAGCGGAAGGCAGAATTCTACCTAAAACATGGGTGAAGTACTTCAAGCACTCCCCATCACATAGGACAAAGAAGAACGTGATACAATGACAGAAGGATCGATTCCTGAGCAAGGATGACACCTTGCAGCTGAGTATACAGGTGATGATACCAGGGGGAGGAAGAGAACAACGCCGTGCCTCGGGAGACCCCAGACCCACTCTGAGCACAGCGGGGAGCATGTGGACAGGAATCAGTAAGGAAGCCCAGCACTGCAAACGGTCCTCGGAGATGTCCTCGGAGCATGCCATCCCACACAGTGACCCCTTCTTCCCAAGGGTGCGAGACGCATTCTCCAGGACGAATCACGTGCCAGGCCACTAAATAAGTCTGAGCAGCTTTAAAAACTTTGAAATCATCTCAAGTGTCTTTCCCAACCACAGCAGGAGGAGGCTGAAACCAGCCACCAGAGGAAATGGGAAATGCACACATTCGAGGGAGCTAAACCACATGTTCTTGGACAGCCAGGAAATCAGAAGGAGGACCACCAGGAACGCCCGAGATGGATGAAATGAAAACACAAAATACAAAAACGTGCAGATGTGGCACAAGCAGTGCTGAGAGGCAGGTTTTAGCAGAGGGCCTCTGTTTTAGAAAGAAGAGAGACCGCAGGTAAGCAACCCAACTTCACAGCTCAAGGTACAACCCAAGAAGAAACTGAGCCCAAAGTCAGCCTTTGTGACTTCAGGACTTCTTGGCCTTGCTCCCTCCTCCTGAGGGATGGCCTCTCCTCCGCACCACGACAGCCCTACCACCGACCAGTGCTCTGACCTCCCTCTCTGCTCATGTTTCTGTCTTCGTTCAGGACTCTGTTGGCATCATTGTCACCCACAGAAGTACGGTGCTCCCTCCTAGGGTCAGAGGTGACAGGTACTGGTCACAGGACACATGGGCCTGCTCTGCTCGACAGTGTCCACCTCTCACCTCCTGCCTTTGCTGCTTGCCTCGTCCTACTGTAGCAAACAAAGTCAGAATGAGCAACTGTGTTCAGCTTCCAATTTAATAAAATATTTAGTATTTGGTTGGTTTTTATTTTTAATTTCTGTCTTTTAAAGGGTATGTTTAATAAACGGTGATTTACAAACACACTCTAAAAGAGGATAATTGATTTTATCATGTTTATTTAAAAAGTAGCACATTGAAATGCAAATTAAAATGCCTTACAGCTACAGACCTCACAAAGGAAGAACAGTTCAAAGAATTAAAATATTAATCTCTTATTTTATGAGCGTTGTCTGAGGCTGCTCCGAACCCTCGCTGGCCACCAAGACAGAGAAGGCTTTCTCCCCTAAGAGCCTCCTTCAAAGTCACGGAAAGCCTTCCCCTCAGAACGTGTCAAGGAGGCAGGCCCTTCCCCTCGTGGCCCGGGCTGGCCTCTTTGCTTGGTCCAGTCCACTGGTTCTAGTTTCCTCAAAAACAGACAAAATGCTTTCTTACATCAAAATGCCTCACAGTCAGGCTTGGAGGGGACAGGGAGGGGAGTGCCCGGCCACTGTCCGTAGCGGGGCCGGCTGCACCCCAGGCCTTCCCGGCAGTGAGGAACAGGGCTGCTCCCCTCCCAGCACTCACATGATGCAAAAGTGTGAGCAAAGAGTTGTGTGTTACAGTGTCAGGGAGAGAGTGTTGCTAAGACAGAGGGGGAAAGGCGACGGAGAGTGCAGGAAACGGTGGAAATGCACCACGTGGGCGTGAGCCGGGAGCTCTGGTTTTCGGTGTTTCTAGAAAGGCTCACCTTGGATGAAGTGGACAAATCAAGGTTGGAGGAGTGCTGAGAACACAGAAACCTCCTGGTCCTTGGGATTCGCACCAGGGGAGTGCCCCATGGAGAATCGTGGGTCTTACCATGGCCTTCACTTTACAAAATAGATCTGAGGCTCCCCAAGTGTCCGGGGCAGGAAGGGGCTTCCTGGCAGGAGAGCTCCTGTGGCTACTCCACCTCCTGAGCCTCACCACAGTTGACAGCGCTCTCATCAGCAACACCTTAGGACAACAGCCGGCTCACATTTGGTGTAGGACAAAAAACATTTGAAAAAAAAGATGGTAGAACTCCTGCATCTTAACCTTGGGATCAGATATGTTTTCTGACATTTTAGAATTTCATTGGATTTCTTGAGGTTCAGAAAATGAGACTCCAAAATATGCTGCTTTAGACTTCAGACTGAGAGCCCTGGGGAGCAGCAAATGGCTTTCTCTGAAGTTCTTTTTTTGACCTAAAAATTGGATCCACCAAAGAGGAACACAATTTCCTTTAAATTTTCTCACTGAAACATCCTTAACCAAGGAAGATTAAACTCGAATCACACACACACACACACAAAAAAGACCGAGAGAGGCTGAAAATCAAACACCTTACCCAGAGCCCACGAGAACTCTCCCAGGTCATTGTTCCCTGGGCACACATCCATTTCCCTAAAACCCACCCACTACCCTCTGAAATCACCTGCAGCAACCTCCAGTTTTATCCTATGAAGAATGTTGGCAGAGTCCTGGGATGGAGGGAACTGACTTTGGGGACCCCCATATACCAGGTCTAGCTACTCTTCCCAAAAAGCAAATGGAAAAATGTGATGATGCAAAGCAGGAAAGGAGTTTTATCCAGTACCGTCAGGCTGGGGGACAAGGAGACACACATGCTCAGCCCGCCTTCACTTCTGGCTGAAATAGGGCAGGAACAAAAGCAAGGGGCTAGAAGGACACAGGGCTCAGCCTGTGGTCTGCTTGACCATTACCAGCAGCTACAAAGTTGCTTTGCCTGGGGAAGGGTGGCTATTAATCTGGTCCCAGGAGGTTCATCCACCAGACCTGTTGCTCCTGGAATCCAAGGAGACCAGTGGAAGGCTAGTCAGAAGGCAAGACGGGTTAGTTAGGCTTCAGTTCTAGGGCGGTGCCTGGGGACTTCTAGGCATGGTTTCAGAGGTCTGCAACAGGCTGATGTCAAAGTGGACAGCTGACAGTCTGTTGGTGAGAAGGTCCCCGCAAACCTCAGAAATGCCTTTGTTACTCCTATCTGTGTGCATCCACCTGGAGGGAGATGAGAGAGTTAGGGCTAGTTAAACTTGTACCTCCAGATTTAAACTGATGCTTCCTAAATGATCAAGGAGTCTACGTGCAGAGTGGAGCAGAAATTTGGCCCAAAGTCTAAGGTGGCAAAGGAGACAGGTAACAAATGAAGGCAGAGAAGCCAAGCTTTTCATCCTGCTTTCAGCCACCTGTCAATCTCTGCAGCATGCTCAGAGCCAGGGATTTTTAGCAAGAGCAGCCTCTAAGTCCCAATTACAAGAGAACATTTAAGCTTCAACAATCTGGCTCCTCTTTGGAGTGTGGCTCCTGTGCATATACGTGTCAACAAATTTATATGCCTTTGTGCTGTTAATCCATCTATTGTGGGTTCTTTCTAGCAGTCCCAGAAGCAAACCTTCAGAGGGAAAGTTTGAACTTCCCTGCAGATTGCTCCAAGGTTTCAACAGGCAAGTCAAGGACTCATCTACAGTCTCTTGCAAAAGCAACTAAGAAATGAAAAAAAAAAAATTAAAAAACCTCTGAGATTTGTGTGCACCCCCACAAATCATCCATAACAGAAGGGTTCAAGTCTCAGAGCACCTAACACTCTCACAGGGAAGCTGCTGGTCCGGGGAGCTCCCTGGGAAAGGGTTTCCCACCATCCCACATCCCAGTCACACATCTCCTGGTGCACATTTCCTCCTCGTAGTGCACAGGAAGACCTCTTAAGGAGTGGAGAAAATGCCCAGTTAAACGTAGTTGTTACCTTAAAACGTATGCATAAAATTTAAAAATACTAATTTGAAAATAACATATTATCAATTTTCAAAAAATTCTTAATTTGGGCTGGGGATGTGGCTCAAGCGGTAGCGCGCTCGCCTGCCATGCGCGGGGCGCTGGGTTCGATCCTTAGCACCACATAAAAATAAAAATAAAGATGTTGTGTCCAGCAAAAACTAAAAAATAAATATTAAAAAATTCTCTCTCTCCCGTCTCTTTAAAAAAAATTCTTGATTTTAAATAATTTCAAATGTATAGATTTTGGAACTCATCTCCAATGTTTCATGTTATGTTTCTATTATATGTGCTGGTCAGCTGTGGGAGTCAGCTTTTGTGTTGCTGTGACCACAGACCTGACAAGGACAATTTAGAGGAATGAAAGTTTATTTGGGCTCATGGGTCGGAGGTCCAGTTGATGGTCAGTCAACTCCATAGCGCTGGGTCCAAGAGCGGCAGAACACGGTGATGGAAGGCATGGTGGAGGAAAGCTGCTCGGGACATGGAGGAAGGGGTGGAGGACCCTCTCATCATGGACAAATGTAAACCACAAGGGCGCACCCCACACCCTGCCTCCCTACAGTCACCACAGGGTTAATCCACATCCATGGATTAATCCACTAATTAGGTCACACCTCTCGTAATCTAATCATTCCCCTCTGAAAATTCTTGCGTCGTCTCACCCATGAGCTTTTAGGGGACATCTCGTATCTAGAATATAACATCAGCTTTCTGTCGTGGTGACAAAAACCTGAGAAAATCAGCTCAGGGGAGGGAAGACTCAGTCTGATCCTGGTGTCAGGCCTGAGTCATGGCTGACCGGCTCCCTCGCTGAGGGCCTGTGGTGAGGGTCATGGCAGAGGCGTGGGCCCAGCAGACCTGCTCACCACCTACCTCAGGGCTCTGGAAGCAGAGGGTGAGGGAGAGGGACACAGAGGGAGAAACGGGCTTCCAGGCGCCCCCTCCAACTGGCCCTGCCTCCTACAGTTCCGACCCCTCCCAGTGGCACCCCAAGGGGAACAAGAGCCTCTGGCCATGACCCTGCAGCTTCCTTCCATACTGACCCACGTTGTGGGGAGCTGGTGTACCAGTGGGAAAATCCGTCACTCTTATTTCATTAAAGAATCACAAGAGCTTATCAATCACCGCCCTGTCCTAAGACATATGGTGTCACCCTGTGAGTTCATTCATTACCTTGGAACAGGCAAGAGAGATGAGAGAACTGGAACCAGCTCCCCCTGCTACGAAGCGTCAGACCCAGTGTGGGTTCCAGCGGCCTCGCTGGAGGGCCAAGGTCATAAAAGCAACGTTCCTCAGCTCCCGAAGCTGACCAGTGGATGGCATCGTGCCTCGGGGTGGACCCTCCAAAAGCCTCAAGAGCAATGCTAGGGTCATGGCCACAGGAACAGGGTGTGCTTGGCAGTAAGAGAAGACTATTCTCTGTATCGATTTTAATAAGAAAATCCTGCATAAAATTTAATTTAAAATTTCTAGAACTAATTAAGAAAAAGTCTAGGAAAATTTGCAACAGCTGGCGGCGACTTGCATTTTCTCTGACGATCCTCGATTATGCTGCTGTCTATGGTGACTACGTGCAATTTTAAGTTGTGTTAAATTTAGTCAGTTGAATCGTTACAATTTATGTCCCTGAAAATAAACCACAATAATTATGTCAACAAAAAATGCCATTTTTCCTCTATTGCACTGTCCTGTGAGACATGATAATTTCCAGTTAGAACGAGGCTTTGTGGGTGCTGTTATACTCCCACTGTTCGACACCAAAGGCATCTGCCAAGTTCCATCTGGGGGCCCGAGTAGGTGGACTTTCTGGTTCAGAGAGTACCGTGGTTGACTCAGGCTTCAGAAGAGATCTCATCTCCAGGGCTTGAATCTCCTGTGCATAAAAGCCAACATCCACGACCTTCTCAGACATCGGAGTCATGTCTTAAACACAAGCCCTCATGCTACTGGATGAGTGTCCCAAAAGGACGATAGGTCAAAGGCTCGGTCCCAGGGTGTTCTGTGGCTGGGTGGTGGAGCACCATCCACGTGGAGCTTACAGGGAGCTCCTTGGTCTCTAAGGGTGTGGCCTTGGAGAGGAGTGTGGGACCCTGGTCTCTTCTTCCTTCCCCTCTGCTTCCTGGATGGCAAAGTGAGCTGTCACCCCCCCCCCGCGCCCCGCACGCACACATACACACATACTCCCACCATGATGTGTGGCCGTGCCAAAGGATCAAAGCCTAGGACCACCTGATCTTGGATTGGAACCAAAATAAACCTTTTCTCCTTGTTATTTAATTACACCATTTATTTTGTTATAGTAACAGGAAACTGACTAGCACACAGCGGTAGCTCTAGAAGGTGAGGATCATGCTGAATAAATGAATGAAAGCAAGGCACATAGCCTGGAACTTGGTGGTGCCAGCTCATTTGCTTTGTGTAAATGCCTGCCTCCCCTTCATTGCCAGGTGAAGTGCTTTCCTATTACGAAGGCAATTCCATTTTAGAGGAAGAAAGCTCTGGCTAGACAGCCAGCTCAGCCAAGCTTTTGTGCTTCCCTTCCTTTCTGGGTGTCCATTATTCCCAGCCTGGAGCTGCCCCACCTTAGAGGATCAAGGGAGGAATCAGCTGAATCTGGAGGCTGTGGCCAATCTCTTAGCAGCCACACCCTCGGGAGCTCCTTAGAAAGAAACCAGGCCCAGGAGTAGAGGTGGCCTCTTAGGAGGAGGTGACCTGGGTGAGCAAGGGCTGGAAGAGGAAGCTGGCCACGCCTGAGAAGAGGCCTCTGAGAGGTAATCGGCTCCTCTTAGTGTGCAGGTGTGTAGGGGGGGGGCGGGGAGAGACAGAGAGAGAGAGAGAGGTATAAAGGAGTGCACTTTCCACTCTACCTGAAAATAGTGCTTTGGATAGGAGAATTTCAGTAACAGAAGCCATAGAGCCTTCTACACGGCAGCTGAATGCTCTGCAGGGACCTCCCTACCCACCGCAGGGCAGGTGGCTCCCAGTCAGCGCATCAGGCCCTGCTGACCCGGAGGTGCTCGCTTACGGAGTGGACCTCCACTCGCACCTCTCCACCTGGGCACCTGAGTGAAGTCCTTTGTCCAATGAGCTGAAAGTCACAGTGGGGTTTTCCAGAGTCCTCTTCTTCACTTGGCTTAAATCTTTCCTCTTAAGAGCCCGGAAAGAAAGGAAAAATGCTCAGTGTCCCTGCCTTTAACAAGCCTGCCCTGGAAGGAAACACTGTGGGTTAGGCCGACTGGGCCAAGGAATTAAGAAAATCGTTTCTTTTCTAAGTTTTGCAGGAATATTATTAATCATAAGACGGCTTCTTGGGAGTGCTGGGGTTAGTGTCTTTGCCCAGAGAATTTGGGTTGAAGTCGACCGTTTCACTTGCAGGAGCAGCTTTGGGGATGGATGGGCAGCCCTTTTCCTTGCTCTTGGGTTTGATCAACTAAGGTGACTCACCTGCCATCAGGGAGCTCTCTCCCTGGAGGATGACAGATCCAAATCAGAACACGCAGGGAGCTGGTTTTGGAAGTGGGCTTCCTCCACCAGGCCCTTCCGACATGATCTCCTGCCCCACCTCAGGCCCAGAGCAGTATGATCAGCCCACCTTGGGATGGACCTCTGCAACCGTGAGTTCCAAAAAACCTTTCCTCCTCTAATGTGTTCTTGTCTGGTATTCTGGTCACAGCAATGAAAAGCTGATTAATGCACTCCCCTAGTTTTCAAATTCTATAATGGCTTCCTCTCTTCTCCAGGCCTGGTCCTGCAACCTGCCAGAGAACCCGGGCTGGGGACAGCAGGCTCCCTGCAGTTCACGTGTGCGCAGCCCTGCAGAGCGTCCGGCGCACCCCAGGTGGAAGACCCCTTCCCTGCGTGCGTGCTGCAGCCCGTGCCCAGGGGTCCCCAGCTTTTCCCTGAGGACGACAGATGTCCTGGGGTTTGGTTGCTTTGTCCTGGTGCAATGGCAAGCAGTCAGGTCACTCGAGATAGTTTCCCCCAGTGCAGAGTTTTGATCAGGAAAGCACGTTGGTGCGAAAGCACCTTGCTGGTCTGGCGCGCATCTGCAGAGATGTCACCAGCTCCTGGTTGATGTGGGATCCGTCTCAGGGCCCACTGGCCATCGCGTCAGCCACGGCAGGCTCCCCTCCTTGCCGCGGCTCCTGCTCCCTCCATCAGAGCAGCTGCGGTGTCGCTGGGTCTTCTCAGAAATGGTTGTTTCTGAGTCTCCCACGTCACCTGGACCCCTTGTGAACAGGACCGTGCTCTCACTTACATTTCTGTCCCTAACTTCCAGCAGAGCATCTGGTACATCTTTGGTCCCCATTTAGTCTCATGGGGACCAAAGAAATAGTTTTCTGTTTCAAACAGATTGACTTGAATAGTGGCCATTAAAAGAATATTTTTAAAGCACTCAAAAGTATATGCAAAAATTGCACTTGAAATAAATTATATAAAGTACTAATAAATAAGCTAAAAATACCAAATGCCCTGATGATGTGCAATTTACCCACTTGTAAGAAGATCTCATGTGTTTTTGAATTACTCTTCCTTTGATATCTCATAAAGGTAGCAATTTTAGGTGTGAAATTCCGGATTGTTAGAAAGTTCACAGACAGACACTAAGTCACTTTAAAATTTCCCAAACAGGCTCTGGAATACGTGAAACCTACAGGAAGTGATGATATCAGGAAAAGCATGATGCCCAGCAGCCTGGGCGGGGGCAGGCGTGATGCTCACTGAGGCAGGTGCGATGCTCTCTCCTGAGGCAGCCTGTTTTGGGAGGGTAAGCTCAGGGAGGAGGGTCACCAAGAAATAACCCCATAGGTGATAAGTGTGTGCTACCTGAACAATGCAGTGCCCCTCCTGTGACAGGGAGGGGGCAGGGGCAGGGGCGGGGCAGGCGTGATTCTCACTGAGGCAGGTGCGATGCTCTCTCCTGAGACAGGTGTGATGCTCACCTGAGGCAGGTGTGATGCTCTCTCCTGAGGCAGGTGTGATGCTCACTGAGGCAGGTTCGATGCTCACCTGAGGCAGGTGTGATGCTCACTGAGGCAGGTGCGATGCTCTCTCCTGAGACAGGTGTGATGCTCACTGAGGCAGGTGTGATGCTCTCTCCTGAGGCAGGTGTGATGCTCACCTGAGGCAGGAGTGATGCTCTCTCCTGAGGCAGGTGTGATGCTCTCTCCTGAGGCAGGTGTGATGCTCACCTGAGGCAGGTGTGATGCTCTCTTCTGAGGCAGGTGTGATGCTCACCTGAGGCAGGTGTGATGCTCTCTTCTGAGGCAGGTGTGATGCTCACCTGAGGCAGGTGTGATGCTCTCTCCTGAGGCAGGTGTGATGCTCTCTCCTGAGGCAGGAGTAGTGCTCTCTCCTGAGGCAGGTGTGATGCTCACCTGAGGCAGGAGTGATGCTCTCTGCTGAGACAGGTGTGATGCTCACCTGAGGCAGGTGTGGTTCTCTCTCCTGAGGCAGGTGTGATGCTCTCTCCTGAGGCAGGTGTGGTGCTCACCTGAGGCAGGTGTGGTGCTATCTCCTGAGGGAGGTGGGATGCTCTCTTTTGATGCAAGTGTGATGCTCACCTCATTAACTGCACTTGCTGTGGTCTGAATAAGATGCACACAGAGAGACTCTGCAGACTTCAGACCAAGGGTTTGCTAAATACTCATGACTTTCTAGAGACCCATCACTCAACAGGCATTAAGTGTCTCATGTGGATAAAACATTGGGGGGGGGTGTGAGATGTCCCTGGTGCTGGGCATGGGTCACCACCGTTAGCGTGTAATGACTATACATAACTTCAGTCAGAGCATAATTAAATGCCAGCTTCTGTATGCTGTAATGAAAGGCCTTGGCCCTCCTAGCAGATGATAGGATTCTACTGCCTTTAGGACCAGAGCAGGGTTAGCGGCACAAATGGCTGCAGGTCTCATCCCCAGGGGAAGCAGGAGAGTTGGTCTCACAGGGACTCCTAGAGTCTCAGAGGACAGGGCTTCTACAGGGCCCCTGGGGATTCAGGGACATTTATTTCCCAGGTGTGTGGATGATTTTGGTTGACAGCTGGCTTCTCCTGGAGGAAGGTCTTTGCCCCGTCCCTGCCTCTGGCCCCTCTGAAGACAAGGCCCCAACACGACCTCCTCCCAGGGGCGCAGACACGGAGTGTGGGGTGCAAGAGTTGCCCCCTCCGCAGTGCAGCCGTGACACCAGAGAGGAGGAGGCGGGTCCAGGACCCTCCCAGGTGGGCAGAGAGAGCTGCTGGGCTTGTGCCGAGGCCCATCACCAGCTCGTCTCCAGGGTCCTGAGGATGCGGTGCGGGCGCTGAGCCGACACAGCTGTGGTGGTTCCGGGTTCTCAACTGCTGGCTTTCCTCCAGAGCAGGGTGCTCCTCAGTGGTTACAGACAGGACAGCAGAAGGCCACCACGCAACACGCCTGGCCCCGCTCGGCTGCAGGCGGAGGCCTGACTCGGCCTCCCTCCCCGGCTGGCAGCTCTGGACACAGGCGGCTCGGGAAACCTAAACTGGCCCTACAGTGGGCAAATTTGTGTTCCTCAGGCAAATACTAGGTGCTAATCAGTAGATTTTTGTAAAGTACAAAAGACTTGAGAGAAATGTGCGCCAACACTGTGGACATCGCTAAGACACAGCACCATGGAGACAGAGCACCATGGGGACACAGCTCATGGCCACGCTGACCACTGAGCCTGTGTCTCACCTGGTCCAGGGCCCCTGTCCTCCACTCCCTTGAGAAACCCCTGAAAGGGAGTCAGGGAAGTGATTGGTTAACGTCGGGATTTAGAGGACTTCCTGTCAAACCAAGGAGCACAGACGAATTTTTTTTCTTCCATTTTTTCAATTGATTCTTTTTAGTTATTCATAATGTTAGGATTCTGTTGAGAGCCACAGCCAAAGGGGCCCCAGCAAACTTCCAGCTGCCAGCAAACTTCCAGCTGCTGGCTGATGATTGGCTCACAGCGGCCCCAGCAACATCTAGCTGATTGGCTCCTCGGCCCCAGCAACATCTAGCTGATTGGCTCCTCTGCGGTGATGCTCATTGGACTGTTTCCCTGCCCTTTCAGACCACGGAGCTGCTCATTGGGGGACTTTTTTGGCTCCGCCCACGTGACCCAGCCAATCGGCCTCAAGAGCAGGAGGATTGTGGGAGGTGGGGAGAAGCTTGTGTGGGAGAGAGAGGCTTGTGGAAAGCCGGTGGTGGCAGTTGAGGCTCTGAGGGTTTTTCCTGAGAGGCGGTTTTGTTTGGCGTGTGTGGTTCTAAAAATAAAGTTAGTTTCTTTTGACAAGTGGCTCCTGATTGTGCCCAGCCAGACTGCGGCAGGATTCACTTTGACATGATTATAAAAGCATGGAACACAATTTACTCTACTTCAGCCCCCAGTACTTCCCCTTCCCCTCTCCTCCTCCTCCTCCCCCTGTTCTCTTAACACATCTGAATTTTAGTGAAATTGAGTCAACCAATCGGTTTACCTTCTAGACGTAACCGGATCAGCTGCTGAGCACGGGGTACCCACCTGCCATCATCAGGTACCGAGGTACAGCTCTGCTGAAACTCAGAGCCTGTCCTCAGAGACTGACAGTGACGTTGAGCCTGTCAGCACAGGGCCTTCACCCGGCACAGGTGCTCCCTGGGGCTGAGCATGAGCTGATACTGAAAGATGGGATCCAGGGGTGGGTGCAGCTGCAGGGCCAGGATTCATTGCTGGGATGGGAAGGAGGAAAGAAGCACATGTGGTTGAGCCTTGCATTTCTGAATCGGGGGGCAGGTGGCTGGTGCTGTTCTAGGCTGTAAGGAAGTTGCCTTCCTTCCCCGTCTTGTGTGACTGGCAGCGGAAGAGTTGGGGCCATGGGGCTTGGAGGAACTGTTGAAGTCATGATGTTGAAGTCAGGCAAGATTCTCTGTCTGCACTTCCGCCTGGCCCTGAAGAAGGCCCACATAGCTGCTGCCCTGCCAGAGTCCACTGTCAAGGCCCCAGGTCACCCAGAATCCTGGTGTGCTCCTCTGGTTAGCAAAAAAAAAAGTGAGATTGAGTCCAGTTTCTATGCAGCATCCCTAGCAAATAGTTAATTGTTCCAGAAATGGAGGCTTAGACCTCCTCATAATAGAGCTTCCAGGTCTGGGAGGAACCGTCCTTGGCAACTGCACACATGTCTGACTGATCTCAGTTCGACTGCAACTCACAAAGGGAACAAAGGCTGAGGCTCGGGGACTCCAGCTCAGCTCTCAACCATCAGTGTGGGCATGGGACCTGCCACCTCACCGTAAGGAAGATAAAAACGCCATCCTACAGGTCACCCAAGAACAAGAAGACTCCAGCAATAAAGAAAAGAATGGCAACACTTACCAGGCACCTAATGTGTGCTGGTGGCTAAATCCAGGCTGTTGATTTAATCTCCAGAACAACATTTTTATAATAAGAAACGTAGGGCTCAGGGAGGTTCATTAGCCGCGCTGGGACCTCCAACTACTCAAGGCTTCAAGGCTCATCCTGTCTTTTCTGAAATCCTTAACGTTCCCCACAGAATCAACACGTTGAGTGGAGCGTGCAGGGGTGGGAGAGCTGGGGCGGTTCCCACTGGCTTTGGAGAAGCCATTTCCGTTATTCTTCCTTGCTGGGCTGGGGCCAGAGCTCAGCCTCTAGGACGGAAGCAGGCCCCCCAGCCTTCCTGGAACTGGAAAAGTCACCCTAAAAATAAGATAGAGTCATTCCTAAGACTTGACTCTTAGAAATGTAGCAGAAACAGAAGGGCACGCCATCTCACACGCACCCCTAGGACGCCTAACTTGATTCCAAGACTGGAATAATTTTTTAGATTTTTTTCATTTATATGTAATGTATACCTGAGCCTTTGCTGACAAAATGTAGTTCCAGTGTGGAGTGGATTGCAAAATGGCTGCAATCATTCACTTCCCGCACTCGTGCCCTGTGCACTATGATTCTGTATTATTTCATCTGAATGTGCATTGATTTTTTTCCCCTCCCCTGAGTCCCAGATGGCCTTGTGACTTAGTTTGCCTGGGACAGGAGAGGACAGTGTACTGGTGCTGAGCCTCCTGTCAGGGAGCCTCTGATACTTGTGCTCTCTTTCTTGGTCCCTCAATGGCCCTTAACTCTTCCCTAGAAGTGCCATCTCCTAGCAAGCAAAGTTGGCCACAGCCACGCAGCGAAGGCCAGGTGAGACCAGAAGAGCTGCCCGGCTAAGCTTAACCGGCACTGCCAGCCCACTGGAAAGGAAGCTAAAGAGACGGCTGGGTTTTGAAGCAGGTTTTGAGGTGGACTTCCAGGCAGCAAGAGCTGACTGATACACACTTCAAGCTAATTGCTGAGTAATCTTCTGTCCCCCCAACAGCCCCCACCAGAGCCGAGCGTACTGCTTCGGGATATTTAGACAAGGATAAGAGAAGGTGAGGAGCAAGACTGAGTCCTCCCGAAGTAGCATAAAATCTAGTTAATGATTCAAAAAAGGCGCACACCCGATAAATAATGAATCAAGCAGGACAGTAGATAATTATGTGATAAACTGCATGTCCTGGAGAGCCCAGAGAAGGCAGAGGTAAGTAAGTAGAATAAATCAGCTTATTTTTTTTACCTAGAAGTTTTTCAATTTCTGCTAACATTGATCATCCCAGCAGCTTGCTTTTCCTTTGGGGAAAACCTGGTCAATAATTACATTATGAGTAATGACTGGCTCCGTGGTATCCAGCGGCCTGTGATATCCACCCGGCTTCATTTGCCTAGATCTGGCAAGAACAGATATGCTCTAAGTACCTAGGTTAATCAATATTAATGTCGGGGAATTTTAATCCCTTATTTATTTCACACCATCTGCATAAGACCTTCTCAGGTAAAACTAATAAAAGCTTCATAGGATTTGCGGTTCGAGAAAATCCACACATAGAAATGCTCTGAAAACAGAATAGAGACTAACCAGAGGAGGAACATAGACTCCCTTTTGTAGAAAAATCTCAAAAGAATTTCCATAAAAAGTGATGAAGGCAGCCGGAACTCGGGATGCCGTCAGGCTCAGGGTGCGTCCCTGAGAGCAACGCCTGCTCTGAGAGAGGGCCCCCTTCCCCTGCCAAGCAGTGTGTGGCAAAGACGTGCTGCTGCCCCCACCCAGCCCCCAGCAGATGCACCATTCCAGGGCCTGTGAATAGAAAGATAATCAAGTCAACAAACCAGGAACTGTTAGGCCAGGGCCACCACCGTCTGCTGGTCTTGATGGGCTCAGGGGGATTTTGCTCCAGAATAGACTCACAAAGAAAGCTGGAGGCCCAGGCCCAGAGGTTGTGTGTGTTCTGGGCTCTGAGGTGGCCACAGCTCCTGCGACCACGCAGCACTCGGTGGACACTTGGTGAGCACTTTGAAATGACCGAATGCAACAGGCCACCGTCCTCGGCAGCCCTGGGACGACACCCCCTGCTTCTACGAGTTTCTGGAAGTGCAGCGTATTCAGAGGGAGGGTCTCAGATGCACAACCAGCTGGAACATTATTTTAACAATTGTTTTGGCTAAAATGCACCTCTTAACCCCCACTAACACACATTTATTCTATGGCAAAGATAGTTTTCTAAATAATGGGGGAAAGATATATTATTAATAAATAGCCTTAAAAATGGCTAGCCATTATCAAAGAAAAATAAATATGTATCTCATTTTTCAAATAAAAATTGTATTAAAGGATCAAACATTAAACTATAAAGAAATGTAACCATACAGTACAAACATGGATGATCTGTTCATAAGCTTGGTCATATAACTGAGCCTGAGTTATGTAGTCCAGATCCTTCTCGTAACAAAATGTCAGAAACATTTTTAAAAAGATTAGTAACTCAGAACATAAAAATTTAAATTTCTGTGCAGAAAACTGCAATAAATAAGATTCAAATATGAAAATTTATATTTCACATTTTCTAATACATTGAATACAGTAATATGTCTCATAGAAATAGATTATGGAACAAAAGATGAAGTCATAATATGGAAAACAGGCAAGAAAAAAAATACCAAAAGAGCAATTCATCAAAGAATCACAAGTGGAGGAGGAACACATTGAATTTCTTTATTTCTTTTTTAGTTTTTTGTATGGGGGATTGAACCCAGAGGCATTTAACCACTGAGCCATATCCCATCCCTTTTATATTTTATTTAGAGACAGGGTCTCACTGAGTTGCTTAGGGCCTCACTGTTGCTAAGGCTGGCCTTAAGCTTACAATCCTCTTGCCTCAGCCTCCTGAGCCAAGGGAATTATAGGTATGCACGTGTGGCTCATATTTCTTTTAATACTGGAAAGACTGAAAATCACAACAATAATATTTTGTCTGTCAGATTGGCAAATATTTCAATGTGACTAAATCCAGACTTGAAAAGGATATAGGGAATGAGCACATATCCATGCCGGGTTGTGGAACATAAATAAAGGTCTTTCTAGTCATTCAGCAGCTAGGAGCACTCTGCCTCACGGTGGTTGCAGAACACATATACACAGGTGCACGTGCGCACACACCCACTCGTGCCCAAGCCACTCTTAGATCTCTCCCGGACAGCGAGGTCCATGAGGAGAGGAAAGAAACACACGTCTGACTGCCCTGCAGCTGGCCAGGAGCCCCCTGTCCAGAGGTTCAGTGCCCTCACATCAGTCTCCTTCCTGCCCCTGCCACGTCTAGGTTGTCCTGGGGGTCTAGAAAGGATGCACATTCTCACGCTGCTCTGTGTCTGCAAGCCCTCTCCCTCAGCCCAAAGTTGTGTGTGCAGAAAATAGAAAAGTGTGTGCAGCCTTGAGGTGTCCCTGGGCCAGGGGTCCCAAAACGTGAGCTGCGGTTCTTGCTTCACGGAGAGATTTGGGCAGTTTTAATTTTATTATCCATAAGATTGCTCTTCTATTTTATTTTTATATATACATCATTGTCTTGATTTCCTAGATCTACTATGGTGAGGTGCCACAGCGTGGATGGGGTAAAACAGATGAAATTCATTCTCAGTCTCGGAGGTTGGGAGTCTGAATTCCCGGTGCCAGCAAGGTCTTCCTCTGAGGGGGCATAGAACGCTTCCCCTCCCAGTGCTGGCCACATCCAGCCGTCCTCTGTGATCCTCGGCTTCCACTGCACCACTCAGGTCCCAGCCTCTGTTGCTGCCTGGCGTTCTTCTGGGTGTCTTCATATAAGGACATCAGTCACACTGGGTTAGGTGCACACCCTATTCCAGAGACCACCTCTTCACTACATACGTCCAAAACCACTATTTCCAAATAAAGGCACATTATAAGGTACTTGGGACTCCATGAATCTTTGGGGGGGACATGATTCAACCCATATATGTAGTGTTTTAATAATCAGAAAATTAATATTCCCAAACTGCTTGCATGGATGCCACAGGCTAAGAGTTGAAGAGGAGAGAAACATAAGGAGCTGATCGCAGTCCTTTTAATTCGCTTACCACGGGACGAGGCCTTCAGGGCTTATCTGGAAGGAAGGTGGTCCAGAGTTGCAGGTTTGATCATTGCCAATGTTCTGTTGAGTGTTGGGCTGAGTGTGGCGCTTGGCTAGTGAGAAAGAAAAGCAAAGCAGCAACCAGGTGAGAGGATGAGCGGCCTTCCTCCCTGGGCTGTTGCTGGAGGCCCCCGCCAGGTGCTGCCTCTCTCACGGGAGCAGGAAGGTGTGGCGCTTTCCCGCGGGTAGCCTGGAGCCAAGGCCAACTGCCTGGAGCTCCATCATCGTGGTCTGATGAGGTTCTTCCCAACCTGGCTCAAGAGCAGGATTTCTCCAAAGTCTTCACCAACGCACGGAGTCCGCGGGGCCTTGGGCAGCTCCAGTGGAGAGACGTGATGGGCCTGCGGATCACACTACCAGGTGCTCAATAACTCAGCCACAGCAGCTTCTCAGAAACTGACGGTGCTGTGGGAAGATGCTTCACTGCATCCTCCCAAGAGGACAAACGCGTGGCCAGGGGACCCTGAGGCCAGGTGAGATGGGGTTCTTCAGGCCACACGGCCAGAGGGTGTCACTCATTGACTACTTCAGTTTTCCCAGAGAGGAGTCAACGCTGGCTGGAATGAACAGCACGGCTTTTGAGTCAATGGTGGACATTACAGAGTCCCTGGGGACGATTCCTATGACATTACTTCCCCTGTCATTAGAGAGCTACAGTGGAAGACCCAGAGTGAGAGCATGACCTCCAGGAAACGGCCTCTCTGTTGCCACAGCAGTTGCCCCTCCAGGAAAGACTATCCCACCTGGGGACGGGCCTGCAGCCATCAGTTCATGGTCAGGGTTGAAGGCAGCTGAGTAGAACCCACTTGTGGTTGTGGAAAGGAGGTTGAGAAGCCGGCTCTCACCTTTGCCCACTTTTACAGACTGCAGCACTCTGAGTCCGACAGGTGAGACAGGCTTGAAATTTGGGTGGAATGTCCTCACCAGGACTGAGGATCCTGGGGAACACGAGACCGTGATGAGCACAGTCACAGGAGGGAGCGGGTCCTCCTCCCAGGTAGAGTGCAGCTAACCTAGAAATACCCAGGCAAAGAGGGCAAGATGCCACCGGGGCAGAGAGGACACCAGCTGCAGTGGTCTCGGATTGCATCTGATTTTGGAAACCTTAAAAAAACAAATCAGTCATTGTATCAGCCTTTGAAACAATATTGAACTAACCCTCGTACTCGAGTCTATGCCTCTCAACTTCAAAAGCATACAATTTTGGAACGTAATTGCAGTAATACGTTTTATTTCTTTGAGGTAAAACAAAAGAGACGGGACTTTCCTCTTAATTCGTCAATTTTTCCTCATTTTATATTACATTTGAGGAAATTTTTCAAAAAGAGTTCTTTCAATAGTTAATCAAAATTTGAATTCATGTCTACTTTAATTGTTTTAATTATCCTTCTGTTATGAGATAAAGACACAAATCTTTGAGATAGTGCTTGAATGTTTCAGCAAACCCAAAGATAGTTTTGGACATAAAAAACCTCAATAGTTTTATTATTCTGGATTTGGGACTGAAATTGTGAGATAGAAAAATTAAGAGTTGTCAGAGGGACAAGTCACAGACAGTTTCTTTTCTAGGATAAAAAATAGTTAGAAGAAAACTACAGGATGAAAAGTAAGGACTATTTTAATGTTTTAAAAATTAAGTGACTTTTAAAAATTATTGCAGAACATGTCATAAGCACAGAGTTAGCAGACTATCATTTTGTTTTGCTTTATTTGAGTGTTAGAGATTTAAACCCAGGGGAGTATCACCACTGAGCCACAGCTACAGCTCTGTTTATTTTAATTTTGAGACACAGTCTTGCTAAATTGCATAGGGCCTCTCTAAGTTGCTGAAGTTGTCCTCGAACTTTTAATCCTCCTGCTTCAGCCTCCTCCCTGGAACTACAGGTGGCATGCACCACCACGCCCAGCAGCAGAACGTTGTTGATCCTTCTCCAATATATTGTTCCACAAAGCCTCACTGGTCTAGGCATCTAGAGACTAAGTGTTGGCAGTTGATTAAAATATGTATCTTAAGATATGTGGGCTACAGCTTATGCTGCACTTAGAAACACTTAGCTTTAATGCATATGTTAAAAGAAAGATCCAAAGTGTAAGAGCTGGTCAATCAACCTGAGAAAATTTTTAAGTAAATATAATTATATACAGATAAGAAAAGAAAATAATAAGATAGAGCTAAATGTTACGATTGAAAATATCAACAAAGCCAAACATAATGTACTCATACTAAGGGGCACATTCAACAGTGCTTTATCCAGTGGGGAGGAGGAGTATGGATGGATGCATTCCCCCAACAAGGCACACAGGTCTTCATCAGCACCTCCTTCCACCTTGTGGCAGTACATCATCCTGACCCTAATTATACTCTACCAGAGAACAGACGGAGTATTTCTTTTTCTGTGTGGGAGGAGTACCAGGGATTGAACTCCGGGGCACTTGACCTCTGAGCCACATCCCCAGGCCTATTTTGAATTTTATTTAGAGACAGGGTCTCACTGAGTTTCTTAGTTCCTTGTTTTTACTGAGGCTGGCTTTGAACTCGTGATCCTCCTGCCTCAGCCTCTGAGCCACTGGGATTACAGGCATGCACCACCGTGCCTGGCTACACAGAGTATTTCTGTCCCATGAGGTCACTAAATCTCTGAAACTAAAACCAAATAAAGTTTGAGAAAGGAAACATGAGGTCAATCCTTTTCATAATCTTAAATGCTTCCCATTTCTCTTGCAGAGTGATACCCAGTGATGTATTACAAAAAAAAAAAAGATATAGTTTATCTCCTTTGATTTCAATTAACAAATATGAATTTAATTAACAAATCAAAGGAGATGAACTATATTAATTTGGAAGGAAAATCCACTTGGTCATGGTAGATTATTGCCATGAATGCCTAAGTGTTAAACCCTTGGCACCCAATCATAATCTCAAAAATCTTAGCCTAAGAGGAATCAAAGAGAACAACACTAATTACAAATAACACCTACCAAAAGGCCACATCAGAACTCATCCTCAATGGTAAGATATTAGTGGAAAGAACTGGCTTTGTTCCTGACTCATCCCCAAATATTCCCAGCATGCTTTTATTCAATATTAAAAGGAGATCCTAGGTAGTGAAATAAGACTAGAGAATGATCAAATGATAAGACTTGGAAAAGAAGAAGCTGTCATATAATAATCACAATTGTCTTCATTTAAAAGCCAAAGAATCTTTAGACAAACTTTGTAGATGATCAAAAAATTGGGGGCAAGTTGGCTACTATAAGATCAATATAAAAATTATTTGCATGTGTGATAATGTTCTTTGTTTCAATTTGGGTGCTGATTAAATGGATGTTTTCACTTTGTGAAATTCATTCACCAAAATGTACCCTTAAGAATTGCACTATTTTTTGTATTTAGTTTATAGTTCAAAAAGTTAACTTGCTTAACTAATTCTCCCCGGACAGCTTAACTAGTGGTGAAAGCTCTTGCACAACTTTAGCCAGTGATTCGAGATAGATCCCTGACAACAGCACTTCTGTTTGTCTTTTCTTGGAGAACATTCTGGTAAATTTTGGAAGAATTCAGACTGCTCTCATCCTATGGCGAAATAACCTACCGACAATTAGAGCACATAACAGAAGACGTTGTACCAGCACAGACAGTGGGCGGCTGCGAGACTTGCCCGTGTGGTGGGCAGGGCGGGTGTGCAGAGCTGGACTAGGGAACCCTCACAGGACTACACCTGCCCAGGAAACCGGGTACAGTGAGACCAGGGTTGTCACAGAGACCTGGCAGGTCCTCTGGGCATCTCTGGAGCTGGGCTGGGCCTACAGATGTAACTGAGTTAGGACAAGGGTGGGCCCAGGCCTCTGAGCCTTTGCTTCCAGCTGGTGGGGTGAACTTGGTAGGGCATCTTCCTTTGGCCAGGGGCAGTTCCTGGGGAAGAGCTGGCCAGCCGAGGTCCCTGGTGGCACTGCAGGCTCCCGGGCAAAGCGCCTTTTTCCTGGTGGCTCCTGGGAAACTCGCCGTCCCCGCCCTGTGCCCGGGAGTGCTCTCCATCCATTTCCCCACCTGTGCATCTCCCTGCTTTCCACAGGGTGAGGGCTCTGGAAACCAGGTTCCTCTGGGCCAGCTGGCTTCTCGTTGCGCTTTGCCAAGAGGGGTCTGTGCAGAGACGGGGGGAGGAGAAGGAGGACACCCTCACACTTCCCATCGGCTTCCTGGCTGCCTGTCACCTGCTTCCTGTTTGAGTCAGGGTCATGTACCTGTTCCTTCTCCCCGACAGGAGCAGTGGCTTCAGTAGAAAGCTTTGAGTGTAGTTTCTCCATTGCCCGCCTCATGGCCCCCCCTACAGGACACCAGCTGGCAGGACCCGTCCCAGAGATTTCAGGTCCATGGAGCCCCTCTTCAGAGCCTAGAGACCCTGCTCTGGCCTGGCAGGGGCCCTTTCAGGTTGCTTGCTCTCCTTCTGGAACAAATATTTATATAGAGTGATAAGCTTCTTACAGTGTTATTGCTAATTTTCTATACAATTAATTTTCATATACTAAAATTAGCTTATTTAAAATCATCTTGTGAAATGTGCAGTCCACGCCATTAATTGCTTAATAATTTAAGGCCCCAATTATCATGTTGCTTAGGTTTTAAACCAGTTTCCTTATGAAGATTAATCAAATAACTTAGCAGCCCCTTTCCCTTGCTGAAATTAGAATCCAACAGAAAGCCGCATTGGAGTGGATGCACACATGCTCTGAGATGTGACAGGAACAGTCACGAGGATGATTCATAATTCTTACAACAATGACGACATGAGCTCAGAATTTCTAAATGCCAGGCTCTCATTAAAAAGTATATTACATTGTAATAACTTCAGACAATTACGGTTTGGCTGACATGTGAATTCCAGTCTAAAGAGCCAATCTAAATACCCATAGAAAGTAAGTGTGGGAAACCTATGTTCTTTCAGTAGCACGGATAATGTATGCTATCTGTCTAGATAATAGATAATAAAAGGTCTGTTAAAAATCTCCTAAGTATCAGAATACTGTTTTAATAAAAATCTGCAGTTATTCTCACAACAATTTTTCTTAACCATGAAATTTGATGATTGACATACAAGAAGTACTTGGTGTCTATATCTCAATGAGTTGAGGATAAATCCATGAAGGTATCATCAGCATCAAGGCCATAATCATATCCATCACTCCCAAAGTTTCCTGAAACTCCCCTTACTACTGATAAGAAGATGTAACAGAAGCTCTGCCATCTTGGAAATTTCTAAGTACTTGTGTCAGTGCTGTCAGCCAGGGGCAGTGTGCAGTTTCTTGAGGATTTACCCCTTTATATAACTAAAACTTGGGACCATCAAGCATGGTCTCCCCAGGGCCACCCTTGGCAACCACTCTGCTTCTTTGAGTTTGACTATTTTAGATTCCACGTACAAATGAGATCATTTTGTATTGACTCTCAGCTCAGCCTTTCCTTAAACATATGTCCTCTTGTGATAAATATGAAATGTCATCCCCCACTTTCTCTCCAAGATCTTGTTATGATCTCTCTTCTCTTGGGAACAGCTAATCAAGTCATGTATACTTGGTAATTTTTAAAAGATAGTTATGTGGTTCACTGAGTGAAAGAACCACTTAGCTGTTTTGACAACATGGACTACTTAAGCTTACAAATAAATCCTAATGGATCCATTCAGACATTAAAAGTTGATGAAACCTCAAGGCTCTTACGTCATCTCTGGCCCCTGGGACTCCGTGTCTGATAGGCAAAGCCTTTGACTACATTCTTGGGCTGTAACCACAGCCTGCAAGGACATTATCATTGTCTCTCAGGTGGGGAATAGACACCAACAGGCAGAGAGTGGGCACAAACCAGAGAGCAGGGCCAGCCACTCGCCTTCCCCACCCTAGCAGGCGCAGTCGTGGTGAACTCCTGCCTCGTGGTTATCAGGAGACACAGACGATGCTCAAATCCAGCTTCCAGGAAACAGTCCCTGCCAGTTCATCCCTCCCCCACCCCCATCATCATGGGCAGCAGATGCTCATCCACACGCAGGCCGGTCCACTAGTTGTCATGTCTGTGATCCCTGAAGACCCAGCCCAAGTTCCATTTTGCCCTTGAACTGCCTTGGCCACTGGATACTCCATGTGCGTATGATATGTCAAAATACATTCTCCCGTCACATAGAACTAAAAAGAACAAATAAAAAAAATTAAAAATAAAATAAATGGCCACTGAGACAGGGAAACAGGGGAAAAAAACCAAGTTATTTGAATTATAAAACCCACATAATGATCAGAGTTAAGATAGGCTAGGCTACATCGTCTTCAAGAGACAAAATAGCCTCTGGACTGGCAGGACAATAGAAAGGCCTAGCTATGTTAATTAAACATAAAAAAATAAAGTGTGAATTAGGACGAGAAAGTCATTGCAGGCAAAGTTCAGTGTCTCTGTAAAGGCACTGAGCCCAGGAGAGGCGAGTCACACAGCACATTGAATGTTTTGTAGGTGTTTATTGAATGTTTATTCAATTATTGAATGTTCCTTAGGTATTTAGACACGTGTATACAATTGTATATTGATATTGCAATTTTCTGTTGGTTATTCCATGGACAAAGGTCTGCCTACCAGCGGGAGATGTCTGAAGTTCCTTTAGTTGAGAAACAGATTTTAACACGTAGTTTTTTTCAAAGTAGCACTTGAACAAATACGAGAAACCACATAAAGAATTAAGTCTTATAACATCCCTCAGTCCTATATTTACCCACTTGCAGCTTTAATCTTTATTCTGGTTCTTTCCCTGTAGTTAAATAACATGCTTTATCGATATTTCTTGATACCCCCAGTCCTACTATGAGAGCGAAGGATTCCGCACACCTATGCCCAATTCTGGTCTGAGTTATCACAAGGGCGCCACTGGTCTTCAGCTCCTCTAACTGGTCCCACTTGAAATTGCTTTAAGTTTCTTTTTGTCAGCCTTTATCATCTCTTGAACCCATGTTTGGAAAGAGTACATTTGAGCCATTTATTCTCACATTCCAGTTACTTTACCCTTATGCTTCGTCAGGCCTCATTCAAAACGGAAAGTCTTGCTGCTCTGGATGGTTCTTGGCGGTTGGGTTCCTAGCTCTTCTGTCCCCTTTGGTTCCTCTTTTCAGAACCTGGATTGATTCACACCCGGCTTTCTGAATTAGACTCTGCCCCTTACCTCTCTGCCTGTCTGCCCAGTGTCTCTTCTGTGCTCTGAATTCTGGACGGTCCCCCCAGCCTCTCCTTTGAACCCTTGCATTAATTATTCAGTACTTTGAAAACACAGTCTTACTTGAACTCACAGAAGCTGACTCTTGCTGTCTAGTTAAATATCAATTCAAGATAGTGGTGCCTCCCATGTTTTGTTCAGGTTTGTTTTTGTAAACTGATAAATGATCCACGTTTTCCCGTGATAAATTCCCTCCTGGTCTGTTTCCAGCAGTCGGTCTGTGTACCCAGTCTTACTTTTTCATGTTCCAGGGTCTCCTCAAGTGGCTCATCTTTTGTCTTTTCCCTTTTGTAGTGAGGCATTTTGAAGGTCCAGACCAAGCGAGAAACCACAAAGTGCAGAAGCAGCAGGGAGAAGGGCAGCTATGGAGGACGGTCCTGCCCGTGGATGGCATTTGACGGGAAGGTCTCCCATTAGCCCCACTTCTGCCAGGAGGGGCTGCAGCCTGACTGCGGGAACTAGAGCACAGGATTAGGGGCTCCAAAGGAGGCTGTCAACTGTGGGTTCAGGGAGTCCAAAGGCCATCACCTCCTTCCCTCCTTTTCTAGGTACAGTTTCTGCTTCTGCACGCTTCCCCAGGAGGACGAGGATCTTGTTTCACACACGTTTACTGCCACACAGCTCCAGCATTATGCTTGCAGGGAGAACGTCTGCAACCCACAGGGGTGAGTGAGCGAGCGAGTGAGTGGCAAGGAGGAGCAGGAGGCACCCCGCGTTCACTTGCCATGTGTCTGAGATAGAGTCTGCATGAAAAACTGTGGTGTCTACACACAAAGGAGGTTTTGCTCGCAAAGACCAAGCTCATGCCGCTTGCAGGAAATGGATGGAATTAAAGATCATCATGTTCAACGGAGTCAGCCAGACCCAGAAAGACTAGAATTGCACGTTTTCTCTCCTATGTTAAAACTGGAAAGAAGGAGGAGGAGGAGAAGGAGGAGGGGGAGGAGGAGGAGGAGACAAAGACAACCACCAGGGGAAGAGGTGCTATCAGAGAAGGGAGGCAGAGGAGTGGGAAACAGGAAGGCAACCCAGGGCAGGAGGGAGGGTACAATCCAAATGTAACATGCACATTTGTGGACATGTCCCAGCCCAGCCCCCGGTTTGTACAGGGAGTGTGGGTCGGTCAATGAAAACAAAGGACGTGGGGAGCAAAGGCTTTCGTGGGCAGCTTGGTCCTTCACTTGGGAGTCACAGCCTCAGTGAACAAAATCACACATTTTAATTCAGAAGAAACAGAAATCCGTGTTCAAAGGCATTACTTCTAATGGAAGATAATGTCTTCAGAAGGAGGGAGGGCGTCCACACAGGGACCACACACATTTCTATTTATCTTAAATCAGAGAATTGAATTCCCAATTCAGTGATTAGGTTCTGGATTCAGTGACTGAATCTGGTAAAGGCAGAACAAGGTAAAGAGTGTGACGGTGACTTGATTAAAACAATACAGTCACAAGTAAAACTGAAATAATTTGGCCATTAACCTACTGAGATTGGATTGTGGAGTGTTCTCTGATCTGGACGATGTGGGCAACGAGTCCAGGAGGGAGGACTGTTCAAATATGAAACGTATGCCAGCCGTTTTTTTAAAGCACATTCTAAGGGATCCCCTCAGAAGCTGGGGACATTCGCAGGGAACAAAGTGAGGGAAGTCACGTGGTCTGCAACGCCAGTCCTTGCTCCCTGGTGGCAGGCCTTTGCGCTCTGCGCTCACCCGAGCAGGCAGGAAAGCGGCCCAGGCGGGCTGGGCAGACCCTGCACGCCGTCCAGCTCCTTATCTGCCCACTCCTGGTGGTGCCCGGATGCCCATCAGCAGGCGCAGGCAGTGGCCAGCCCCTGGAGGGGCCCTTGCAGGGCCACCCCCACCTTGCTTTTACACAGCAGGGCTTGGGGAGGTGGACAGCAACCCTATGTGTCTGCTGAGCGGAATTATGACTTCTCTAATGCTGGAAAATTGGAGCAGGGAGGCGAGTTTCACCTGCTGGACTCCAACAGAGGGAAGCACACGGCCAAGACCCAGGTGGGGAGCTCGGTGACCTGGTGAGAAGGCAGCTGAGCCAACCGGGAGCCGGGCCTTGCACGGTCCAGAAGGTGGGCCCTGCAGGAGAGAGGCCCAGAAGGACTGTGCTGCGGTCCTGGCTCTCTTCCCCTCATCCATCTGTGCACCCCACAGCCAGGACCCGATCTGCAGAGGCATAGGCATTTACAAAGCCACGTTCTCCAGGACCGGTCCGTTTCAGTCATGCTGGCCTGCTCTGCCCCTCATGGTGGCCCTTAGTCTTCAGGTCCCAGCCCCAGGCTTGCCGTCTGATGCCACCACGGGTTCTTGCCTCAGAAGTACAGGTGCTGAAGTCTGTAGCATCCTGTCTCGACGCACCGTCTCTAGGAGGAGCCGAAACTGCACACACTGTTTGACTGATGACTCCTGAATGTGCAACTCTCCTGGGGGTATAAATTCTCAGTTGGCTATTTACTCAGAGAGACCTCTGGTCAATGCCCCACTCCTAGGAGCCACGGGGGTAATAATGGGAGAGAACCAACACAGTAAGAGAAAGAAGCAAACCCAGTCAGTCAGGCGCCATTAGGAAGCACCGTGGGCTGGGGTGCGGGCGTCGGGCATGGAGCAGAGGTCTTAACGTACGTTTTGTCATCTCTAAAGCACTGTTCACAGTCGGAGAAGGACACTGCTGAGCTCCTGTGGAAGGACAGGCTCCAAAGGGATGGTTTCTGGCTGCCAGGTGGTGCCCGAGCTCCTGAAGGTTCAATGAGGAGTGCGGTTTGGAGCGGCCTGCCTCTCACCACTCTCCAGCTCTATGACCCAGCCTTGGTCAGGCCCTTAATCTGTCCCCAGCAAGCCCTTATCACAGTGGTGGAGGGATGGAAAGGCCTGCATGGGGCCACCTCATAACTGCTGCAGTACGCGCTGGCACCAAGCCCAACCTGCAAAGCCTCAGCTGTGATGGCTCTTCCCTGCTTGGTCCTGACGGCCCCCATCTGCAGAGAGCAACTCTTGCAGGATTTCATTGACAGAGTCCATGAGGGTCCTCTGCCTCTTTGCCCACAGAGATGGGCCCACACGGTGGACCTGGACCACACAAGGCCAAACAGAGCCTCCGTGTGATTAGATATCTAAAGTTAAGAGAGGAGGGCTGATGTATTGACCTGACTGGGCCACGGAGCCCTGCCACTTGTCAAACCTTATTCTGGATGCATCTGGAAGTGTTTGTGTGCGGCTTTGTCCCTGTGGCTTAAGCACTCAGACCTTTTGCCCACCCAGGGTCGCCAATTGCTGGGTTTTGTTCGAGACTAAAACACTCAAGATCACTCCAGGGGAACTGGGCTAACTGGGCTGCACAAAATAACCACACGAGAGGCAGAAATACCTTTTTCTTTGGGGGTCCTATGATGGCTCCTCTGACCTAAGGATCTGTAGAGAGAGAGAGAGAGAGAGAGAGAGAGAGAGAGAGAGCCCGCATGTGCTGACCCCTTTTATTGAGAAGAAGCTATTCAAATGAGGCAAGGGGTCAGGTTTCAGGGGGCTGAGTCCAGCTTCATGATGTCCACTGTCAGCAGGTTGACTGACATCTAGGTAGGCCACACCCAAGGGCACAGTAAGAGAAGGGGACCCACAAAAGGTGTTTTCATGGAACATTCTATCCTAAACAGGGCAAGGGGTTATATTACAAAGGAACAGGTGAGCGTAGCTCCACCCATGGGGCTGTAGGAAGACACGCCCATGCATGAAGACACTGTCCCTCAGAAGGGGGGGGGCATCTAGCAATATGGCTGCTGCCTGACACCTCAATCACCCAGCCAGGGAGTGACTCAGTCACGTGCAAGGTTGGTCTCCCACATTTGTGGATGAGACAAACATCTTGGTTGATAAGAGAGCAAAGCAGATGACCTCCCTTATGTGGGTGGACCTCCTTCAATCAGTTGAAGGCTGGCTAGAACACAGGCGTCACTACCGGGGAGTGGGAGGAGCTGCCCCTGCCTGTGCTTGAGACTGCAGTCTTCCTTACTTAGAGCTTGGCTCTCCCTGGGTCTTGAGGCTGCTGGCTTGTAGATTGGAGCGCCCCAGGAAGCTCCCCTGGTCCTCAGGTTTTTGGACACATCCTGGAACTGGCCATCTTTTCTCCTGGGTCTTTAGCTCACTGAGAGCAGGTCTTGGGACTGCTCAGCCTCCAGAACTGTGAGCCTTCCTTCTTGTAACAGTTCTCTTTAGGTAGAGGACAGAGCCTGGATCTGCTTCTCCGGGAAGCCCTCCAGCGTCTCCTGTTCAGTTCTGGGCTGTGAGGACACAGGTGTGAGCTCACGAAGGCCACCTTCCTCCGTGGGAGGAGAGCATTCGCTCCCAGAGCTGTTGACACTCGTGAGGGAGAAAACACTGGTCCCGTGACACCACCCAGCCAGCAGCTTGATTCTGCCAAGTACCTTGCACTTACGTCCAGGTGACCCATTCCTGAGGAGGAAATCAGTCACGCTGTGTGACAGCTGTGACCCCAGCAGATGTGCACAGAGCCTGCCCAGTGACCTCACTGTCAGTCTCTGAGGGAGCCCGGGGTGCACACGGAGGATGAGGAAAGGCCATCTCGGTGGTCTTGATGGTGACATGCCAAGTCTCCCATGCCAGCCAGCCTCTTCATCCTGGAGTGAACATTTTGGGGGGAGGCCGGCACGTGGCCCCACCTTCCGCCACAGCAGGGACCTTTGCCATATGGCCCTGTCTGGTGGCCAGGGTGTTTTCTGGTGGGCAAGTCTTCCGAGGCCCCTCCATCAGCCGCTCGCAGGATGCGTCAGCAAGGCACAGGCAAGAAGGTGTGCAGAAGGGCCACTCCTGTGGCAAAATGTGTGAAGTGGTTTGGCTCAAAGAAGAAGGAGGACTCAAAATGGTCCCCCTGCTGGTCCGCGGCTGAGAACTCCATCATTAGAAAAGCTCTCCTTTAGATCAAGGCGTTACTGGCTTCAAAAATAAAAACTGCTATCGTCATTAAAATTTAACATGCACTTTAGAGCTGGGCTGCCGGAGAGGCTCAGCATCCATTATCTCAACAGAATTTTGTCGGATCATCCACAGGATTAACTGATGCCACTTGGAAAACAAGGGAAGTCTCCTGAGTTGCCCAAGACCACACAGGCTGTGAGTGGCAGCATGAAGCTGTGACTGAAGATCTGTCTGCCATGCCACAAGTGCCGGGTGTGGGACCTGCGCCACCACATGGGCAGCTGGCACGATTCTCCAATGCCTGGCCAAATGTCACAGCACTGGGCATCATCTCAGCACTTAGCCTGTCACTTAACCTCCAGGGGACGTGGCCTCAATTTGACTCAGCGCTTGGCTGAAAGCAAAGGTGGCCTCCCAGCTACCCCTGCCTGAGTCCCCGCCAATCTGCCACTTTGAACTGAAAGTAAATAGTAGCCCTGGTGAGCACTGAAAACCTTGTTTAAAAAAGTCACTGTGACCCGATTAAGGTCTTAGCCACAGAAAGGCTGCTCAGCTAAGCTCTCTGTCGGGACTCTTGAAACTGTCCCACAGAGAAGCAAGCCGCTGTCTTTGTTCACGTCTCCCCAAGCCACCAAAGTGCTCCTCACCTGCCCCACGTGCACCAGGGCCCCTGGTTGCCAGAAACCCTCTGCATAGACTGGACCACGGAGCTGGTGACTCCCTTGTCAACCGGAGGTGCTGGGCGCTAGATGCCACATGGCTAACTCTCTGACCCCTGCAAGTTCACACGGACACTCGATGCAAAACTGCAGTTCACCAGAGGCACTTCTGTCACCCAGGCTCTGCCCTAAGTTGTTCCCATGGTATTTACAACCGAACATTTCATGTGTGAGCACATATAGGTATATCAGATATGTACACAAAATACCTGCACGTATGTGTAAATGATCTTTATCATGCCTCTTACTTTGTGCCTCCTGGTAGGACATGGGCTACCAGAGCTATTTTGGAAAGTTTTCATGACTCTGTCCCAGCCCTTGATTTGTTGTCTAAAGCTGAGATAAGCACTCAGCAATATCTGCTGATAAGATGGTCAAAGGCAGCCCTTAGGTATTTAACTGCCTGTGGCGTGACATGACACCTCTTCCTGTGTTTTTCTGCTTTACGACAACTGTAGCCTCGCAGGGTGATTCCAATTTTTTTGATTGATAGCTCCTAAGAAATGAATAGAACAGTAACCCTGATGCAGTATCTGGCCGTTGTGACTGCCGACTGGTAAGAGGGCCATGGTAAGAACTCAGGAACGAGCTCGTCGCCGCAGCTGGTGGTTGGACAGGTGCTGATGCATGCTTGGTGCATTCCCCCAGCGGTATCTGCACCCCTCCTGCACACGAGGGCAGCTGCAAGGGTGACTCTTCCATAGCAACTGCACGTGGCAGCTATCGGCATGGTGAATGTCTCCAACTTCCTATTTAAAAACTTCAGGAAATGAAGACGTGAGGAAACTTCAGTATAAATTGTCCCTTTTGCTCATTGTCTTTTGTTGATCTCCTGGAAAGGGCACATTTTCAGTCTTCAGAAGGCTCTGGCTCCTGTGCAGAGCCCGGAGCTCAGGAAGGTATCCCACAGCACAGCCTCCCAAGTCAGGCCACTCGCAGGCAGGCCACTGGCCACTCAGGGCAGGTTCCCTGTCCACTGCCCCTACTAAACTGTCTACTGGAAGTGGGACAGCTAGGAGTTCTTGAAGGACACGTGGGGGGTCAGCCTTCACTGCTGACCATTACCCCTCAGTGCTGAGGGTGAGTGAGGAGCAAGGGTGACCCTCTCTGGTCTCTGGCCTGAGCAGCAGAGGATGACAGTCCTGTGCACTGAGGAGGAGGCCGGAGCGAGAGCAGGATGTGGGTGGGCTTCCCAGAGAAGCAACCAGCCCAGTCTCCAACCCACAGTTCTGGATCGGCGTGGGTTCACAGTACCCTCCCGAGCGGGCAGCAGATTCTCAGTGTAAACCACCCCCATTCACATCACTTCACCCCTTTGATATTCCCACCAAACGCTGCACGGCAATGACCTTCACAAGGCTCACAGCCCACAGGCCGGTCTTCGGGGGAAGCCAGGCGCGCTGGGTGTGGATGTGCCCTCCCTAGCCTGCTGTGTCCAGGCCTCTCTGCTTTCCCCAGTGGTGGCACATTTGAGGGACAACGAGCAACACCTGCCCCACCACAATGTCCACGTCCACCTCACATGGGTGAAGAAGGACCAGGAGCCCAGGGAGCACGGCAGCCCTGATGGACAGGAGACCATGAGGCAATGCTGCGGCCATTGAGAACCAGTGACTTCTCCAACCTGCTTCAGCGACCTGCCTGAGTCCTGCAGAGATCCCCACGCCCGGGAGGGGGACCAGCTCTGCTGCCAGAGCGGCCTGAGGAGTCACGTTGCAGCAGGTGTGTGTGTGTGTGTGGTGTGTCTATGCCACGTGTTCAGTAAGTGTGTTTGGTGTGTGTGTGGTGTTCCTGTGCCATGTGTGCAGCACGTGGTGTGTGTGGTGTGTGTGTGGTGTGCCTGTGCCACGTGTGCAGCACATATGTCCTAGGTGGAGTGTGTGTGGTGTGTGTGTGTGTGTGCCATGTGTGGAATGTGTATTCACGTGTGTGTTGTGTGTGTCGAGTGAGATGTCTGTACACGTAGTGTTTTGTGTATCATGTAGTACACATTTTGTCTCCTGTGGTGGGTGTGTGGAGTGTGTGTTGTGTTGAGGTGTGTGTGCGATTGTGCATGGTGAGGAGGGTGGATTGGCAGGGGACCACGGGGACCTGCCAACCTGGGCCCTTGGCATCTCTGCTCCCAGGTGGAGATTCTGGCACACCCTTGGCAACAGGCTGTGGCCTGCACACCTGTGTAGGGGGAGCCGGTGGCAGAGGCCATGGTCTGTGGGCACACAGATGGACTCACAGGTGGCGGTCAGCACAACACTTTGCAAAACAAGCTTGAAAGGAGGCCCCTCACTGAGACGTGGCAGCCAGAGGGGACCAGCCCTGGCAGCGGGAGCAGCTCCAGCCTGGCCGTGGTCCACTGCGTCCTCACACACCAACCACACATCCGCCCGCCTCCGGGACCCTGGGGGCAGACCCCACAATGTCCGTCCAACCTTTTCCTTCTCAAGTTGGCCCGAACCTGCATGCTCTTCAAGGGCCGGCCTAGATGCAGGGGTCTGCTCTCCGCAGCTGAGCAGCACAGGTTTGAGGGGACAAGCACGCTCCCTGGTTGGCCTCCAGGCCTAGGGCTCCCAGCCCAGTGCTGGCCAGTGGGCAGAGGCCGCGGCTCTCCTGCAGCTCATTCCAGGGCTGGTTCCCTCCCCAGGGAAGGTCACCTTTGGGGTCTTTCAGGGCTTCACCATCAGGTGCCCCCGAGCCTGGGCCAGAGGCTGGTATCCATCCACAGGCCTTTGTCCACCTGCCGTGCATGAGGAACGTGCCCCAGGGTGAACAAATGTCCAGGAAGCCCATTTGCTTCTTTGTCCTGAAAAGATCTGTCCAGGGAAAAGAGAAGGTGTGGATAAAAGGAGATGAGGCCGTCTTCAACAAACCCCGCTCACCGATGGCAGCAGGGGAGGGGCTGTGGGGAGAGAAGGGAGACCCACCCCGGTGACACCTGGGCCAGGGCCAAGGCCAGTGGACAGGGACTGCAGGAACAAGCTTTGCCAGAATTCCTGCAAATGTGACATGAGATGCCACATCTGCCCTGCCCTGGAGGGAGCATTCATCAAGACCACAGGTGTGTCCATTCTGGGGGGCCTCTGGCCCCGGGTAGGAGCTTGACCTGGAGACCTGAGGTCAACAGCAGCAGAGACCTGGAGCAAAACTGGAAACCTGGGGTTAGAAACCCCCTCTGCTTCCTGACCCAGGACCACCCCTTCCCACAGCCTCTTGTGTACCAGACAGAGCACCCGCCATCACATTCAGTCCGGGGTGTCCATGGCTCACCTCCAGGCTGAGCCTCAGATTCCTGCTGACCCCGTCCCTTCTAGGAAAGGCCTCTGGGAAGCCGGGGCCTCAGGCAGGGGCACACTCAGGCAAAGCAAGCCCTGGTGGAGGAGGAGAGGGTGGCTGCCACCCCCGGCCTTCCCCCAGGCGGCAGCCCCTGCACACCTTCCTGGGCCCTCTGCGTGCCTGGTCTGTGTCCAGCACTCCCCTTCCCTAGGTCAGCCCAGAATGGAGTGCCTGCAGTGCCCAAGCCTTGAGCTAGGTCCTGGGGATTCAGGGAGCAGCCCAGTGGGCTCCCAGACAAGAGTGCAGTGGGAAGAGGCTGTGGGTCCAGGGCACCAGGAGGGTCACTCTGTTCTGGCTGCTCCTATAGCTCAAGGTCCCCCTTCCTGGCCAAGTAGCAGCTTATTTGCATCTTGAAATCCCCGTGCAAGATTCATCTCCCCATGAGGTCACAGAGAAAGCAGACACCAGTCCCTCTGTCCAGGACCTTCCAAAGTCAGCCCAGGTCCTTGTCCTGCCTCTTGCCTGCAGGAAGCCTCCACCTTGGATAGACTTTCCCTTTGCCCTCTCCCTTTACATTCCAGCTCCACAGCGTCGTGCACCTGCCCCCATCTCTCCACGTGTCATCCCCACCAGCCACTCTTGCCACCCACAGAGAGCCAAGCCTCAGCCTCCCCAGCGTCCTCAGTTCCCCCATGCACACGGGGCATGCACAGCCCACCAGTCGTTTTCACCTGAGATGTTGGGGCTCTCATTATTTCCCACATGCAAATCTCACCATCAAAGTGATCACAATCCTGGGGATTGATTTAATTTGTGATTTAAATCCCACAGCAAAAGGAAGATTATTAAGGCATCTTTGAGATTATGAATTTAATGAAAAGCAAAAAACAAAAAGTATAATAACAAACATTTAGAACAGTAACTCAGTAACTCATAGTAAGCAGCATAAAGTGCTTTATGCAAATTAACCCACTTGGTCCTCTTTGTCCTATGAGATACACACAAACAGGAAAATGGTAGCACCAAGATGGCGGGCATATAGCTAATGTCACACCACCAGAAAGTGGCAGAGGTAGGCTTTGAACCAAAGCAGCTGATCCCAAAGACCATGTCATTCACTACTTTGTTCTGCTCCTCTGATTTCTTAGGTGCAGCCCAAACATGTATGGTGCATATGTTTATTGCTGCAGTTTAAGATCAATATTATTTCTTGTTGGAATCTCTCAATGTAATGTTCCCTTTATTTTCCCATTAATTTTTTTTCTATTATTCTGTGTTAACATTATTCTTGGAAGGAGGCAGGATATGCATATTTCTATGCAACTTCATCTCTAGAGGATATGTTTGTTTATTCATCTATTCAGCCAATATTTGCTGAACATTTACTATGTACCACTCACTGGCTCTGCTAGATGCCAGGGATAACAGCAAAGTCTCACAGTTGTTCTCTTTTTCCTTTAAGGATGAATAAGTTTTCAACATATCGACCACTGACTGAGCTTCCCTGAGCCAAACACACCTGCCGTCTCACGGGATCCTCACAACTCTCCTGGGGCACAGTTACTATTATTATGTTGACTTAACGAACGAGGGAACCGAAGACTCCAGCTCCTGGAGAACTTGCTCCATGGCACAGGGATCAGAGGTGAACAGCTGGGATGGGACCCCTCAGGTGGCAGATGCCAGGTCCCCGAGCTCCACCACCACCCTGCCTACGGAGGCTGCCAGTGTCTGCACGCGCCTGCTGCACCCAGTGTGAAGAAAGCCGGCTGGGGCCCCTGAGGAGGGGGAGTGATCCCAGGAGGCACACAGAGTCACTCTGATTTGAGGTCACTCTTCAAGGATTCGAGGTCTCATTGGTGAAGTAGCAGAGCCGACCCAGGCAAACTGCCCTCACGTAGGGCCTTGGTGTGCAGGTATGAGGTAGCTGCCACTTCCGTTCCATCCTCCTGCCCCCAAACCCAAGCTCAGGGGGGCCAGTGGACGGCGACGATGGGTAGACAGTGTGATCCTACAGATGGCGTCCTAGGAAGGAGGGATCTGCCTGGTTTCACTCAGTTCCCACCCTGCCCCAGGGAAACCAGCTACTTAATAAAAGCATTATTAAGCTATGAACCTCATCTTTTCATTAAATGGAAACCACATCTAACTCAAAGGCATCTTCTGAACCCGCAGAACCGTGCAGACCAGGAACAGGTGCACCGGCAGCCCCTGCTCCAGACCACTGTGTCTGGGCGGGCCAGGGAGGCTAGTGTGTCTGCAGCAGGGTCCCTCCACCAGGGTGCGTGCCGGGGCCACACCAGCCAGAGCAGAAGCACTGCAGGCAAGGTCTGAGACTTCCTCAAATGACACATTTTGTGCCTAACTCTACCACCTTCTAGTGGCACTTTTACAATTCTTCACTCAATCCAGAAGTGGGCTGCATTGGATGTAACTCTTGCTGTGGCCTCTGCATGGAGATTAATGGCCTCTCCTTCCACTCCTGTCTCTGGTTTGCATGATGAATTATTTGGAGACGTTGTTCTACCTACTTACACCTATGAGTGCTCCTGAGTGTCAGAATACCACGTTAACCACACGAATGAATAAATCATCGCACTCCCTTATTCAATACCAACACTTACTTTCTCTTCAGTTGTTTAGGGAATGTGGAATGTGACTTTAATTACAATACTTATGAAGTATTTTAACCTGCTATTAGATTTACTACTGTAATTCAGTTTCACGCAGATCCTCTAAGATCAAGAAGACAAATTCTTCTTCCCTAGATAAAGATTCCTGGACAAGACCATTGGCTTCTTTTTAGAAGTCTTTCAGGGGTCTTGTCTCAGGTCACACTGTAGCAGGGCCAGAACTAAAATTTCCCCACATGTTTTGCTGCTGCATTATAGCTGTACACATGATGGGGTTTGTTGTTACGTATTCACACAGGCACCCAATATAGCAATATAATTTGGCCAACATCAGTCCCCAGCTCATCCCCCCTCCCTCCTCAGAACTAAAAATTTTGTTTTCATCACATTTCTGGGCCAAAGTTCAATGTCATGATTTTCTTTTTCAGGGTCTGGGTGAGAGGCCGATGGGAGCCACATTTTTTCTATTTGCTTGTTTGTTGTTGAATATCTGAAAATAAACGATGGGACCTAAAGGCAGCAGGTCTGGCCCTCACAGGCTCAAAGGTGGGAAGAATACTCTCCTCCAGAGAAAAGAAAGGACGGGACACCGCAATCTTCTCCCTGGCTGAGCCCGCAGCGTTTCCGGCCCTGCCTCCGCCTCTCCTGCCTCCTGCTTTGCTTCCTGCAGCCTGCGGCTCCTTGGCCCCTGTGCAGAAGAGTGAGCTCCACGAGAAGGTGCCCGTGTCCTGCAGTTTCCAGTTGCAGAGGGAGGGACAAGGTCAGGTCTACATTCGCTCTGAGTCGAAGAAGCAGCTCCGAGCGATAGGATTGCAGCAGGGAGGCCCTGGGCCTCCACCCCACCTCTGCTTTCCAAGGCAGCCAAGGCCCGAGAGAACAGGCAGACGTTGCAGCCTGTGATGATGGACCAGGAGCGCTCGGGGACCCGCGGCCAGCTGGCACGAGAGGTGGCCTCTGACAAGAGTGGTTAATAACAGCCCAAAGAAAGCTGTTTTCAGAATGAGAAACATAATGTTCTAATGAGGTATTACTTATGAACCCAACTAGAAATTGAACCCCAGAGCTGCCCAGAAATGGGCAGAAGTCTTCAAAAGCAACTCACAGCAGGGAGAAGATGATGTGAGCATGTTGTGAGAAGAAGCTGAGTCCAACCTGGAGCAACAGATACATGATTCAGCATACGTGACAGCCTCTGCACTTTTCCCACCAGAAGTGGCAAGCCAATGAGCCAATGGCTCTCAGCAAGTTCATAGGCTTGAGTCCTCCTGACCACAATTCAGTACATTAACATTTCCAAACCCCAGGAACTTCCCACCACCCCCTTGGCCACACCCAATACGTCCAGCCTCCACCCAGAGCATTTGCTATCTGGAGCTGCAAACTCACTTCGCATAAGGATTCTTTGTGCCTGGCTACTTTCACCTAGCATCACTTGGAAATCCTCCACGTCACAGCATGTATCAGTAGTTCATTGCTTTTTATTATTGAATGGGACTGCACTGGATGGATATTTCAATTTCCAATTTCATGAGTTAATTGACACTTGGGTTGTTTCCAATCCCAGCTGCCCTGAAAATGCTACAATGAATATTCCTACAGGATGAATGTTCTTTTTGAGAACATCTATTTTCATTCCTCTTGGTGTAATTTCTAGAAGTGAAATTACAGGGTCTTATGGGAATTTTATTTTACCTTTTTGAGAAACTTCCAGACCATTTTCCAAAGTGGTTGTACATTTTACATTGCTACCATTAATGTACAAAGTTATAGTATCTTAGCTGACACTTTGTATTGTCTATGATTTTTTTATTATAGATATCTTTAGTAGGTATGGTTTTAATTACATTTCCCTAATGATTAATCATGTTTAACACCTTTCCATGGGCTTAGGAGCCATTCGTATACCCTTTTGGTGAGATGTCACTCATGTCCTGCCCATTTTTAAATTGAGTTATTTGTTATTATTTAGTTGTAAGTGCTCTTTATATATTCTGCATGCTTATCCTTTATCAGAATATGATTTGCAAATATTTTTGACAGTCTCTGATGTGTCTTACTATTTCCTCTATGGTGCATTCTGAAGGCAAAACTTAAGTTTGTTGAGAACTTAGATTTAAGAGGAACTGCCGGTTGTTGCTAATGTCTGTGGTGTTACCTTTGGCTCTCTTTGGCTTCTTAGCTTGTGCTTCAGTAAGCACGTTCACATACAGACTTCCTTCTGGTTGAAGAACAAGAGGTATTTACTGCATTGCACATTTCTGACTGGTTTGTTGAGAGATTTTATCATGAAGGGATGCTGAATTTTGTGGAATGCTTTTCCTGTGTCTATTGAGATGATTATATGGGTTTTGTCCTAGATTCTGTCAATGTGACACATCATATTGATCAGTTTGCATATGTGGAACAACCCTGGCACCTCTGGGTGGCCCCTCTTTGTTATGGTATTTCAGTGTGCTGTGGTTGGGTTTGCTGTGTTTTGGGCAGGGTTTTACATCTGTTCCCTGGGATGTTGGCCTGGGGATTCCTTTTGTTGTGTCCTTGTTGGCTTTAGCATCAGTGGATTGATGGCCTCATAGATTGTGTTGGGAAGGGTTCCCTCCTTTTCAGTTTTTTTGGGGGTAGTTGGAGAAGAATTGGTGCTGGTTCTTTAAATATCTGGTAGGGTTCAGCTGAGAGGACTTCTGGTCCTGGGGTTTTCTTTGATGGGGACTTTTCAGCGCTGACTCATTGCTCATTGTTGCTCTGTTGAGGTTTCCCACTTCTTCATGATTCTATTTTGCTGAATCATATGTGGCAGGAACTTATCCCTTTCTTTTTAAACTGTCTAGTTTGTTGAGATCTAGTCCATGTGGCACTTTGTATTTCTGTGGTATCGGTTGCAATTTCTGCTTTTCATCTCTTGTATTTATCTAATCCCTCCCCTCTTGATCTCGCTCGCATTTGTCTATTTTGTTTTCCTTTTCAAAACACTAGCCAAACAGTGACTCTTCAGTTAATCAATCTTTCCTGTTTTTTTTTAATCTCAATATTGTTTATTTCTGCTCTGGTCATTTCTATTTATTTCCTTCTACTAATTTGAGGCTTGGTTCATTCTTGGTTTGCTAGTTGTCTGAGATGTATCATCAGGTTGCTTACTTGAGAGACTTCGTTGTTGTTGTGATGGAGATATTGAGGGAGAGTGGATCCAGAAGAAAAAGACGACTACCTTCACCACCGTTATTCAGCATAGTACAGAAGCCCCAGCAAGAGCAATTAGCCAAGAGGAAGAAATAAAAGGCACCCCAAATTGGAAAGGAGGAAGTCAAATTGTCCTTATTTTCACATGACATGATCTATGAAGTTGCCACTAAAAAACAACAAACAAACAATAAGCCTCTAATAAATTCAGTAAGGTTATATGATACAAAATCAATACACAAAAATCTGTAGCATTGCTATATGCTAATAGTTATCTATCTGAAAAAGAATCCAAGAGGACAATCTATTTACAATAACTATAAGAAAATAAAATACTTAGGAATAAATTTAACCAGAGAGGCAAATATCTCTGCAGTGAAAACTATAAAATGTTAGAGACATTGAAGAGGATATAAATAAATGGAGAGAGATCCCATGTTCTTGGACTGAGAAAACGTTGTTGTTAACATGACTATACAAGTGATCTGTTGATTGAATGCAATCTTATCAAAATTTCAATGTCGAAATATATATATATATTTCGTATATTTATATATATATATAAATATATATATATATAAGTTTGTGTGGAATCACAAAAGACCCTGATTAACCAAAGCAAACATACAAAAAACCTGGATGGAGGTGTCACACCGCTTGATTGTAAACATGCTGGTGAATAGATCGCCACAGAGACCAATGGAACAGACGAGAACCAGGTTAGAATTCCACATTTACAGTCCACTACATTTAGCAAAGGAGCCAAGAACACACAATGGGGAAAAGAGGGTTCCCTCGATAAATGGTGCTGGGGAAACGGTTCATCACACACAGACGTATGAAACCAGATCCCTGTCCCTCGTCAGATACCAAAGTAACTCAAGACAATGAAAGACTTAGATGGAGGACCCCAAACTAGGAAACCACCAAGAGGAGACAGAGGGGAAATGCTTCAGACGTGGTCTAAGAAAGAGATTTTTTTAATATGACCCCAAAAGCATAGGCAAAAAAGCAAAATTGCCAAGTGGGGTTGCTCTTCCAGAGAGAGCACAGGGGTCAAGTGTGAAGTTCCTTGGGACGACATTTGTGAAGAGTAAACTCCAAATGTGGCCTGTGCCTGTCACCAAAGAGGAAAGCTCTTGGACTCTCAAAATTTATCATCAACCATTTGTCTGCTGACCATTTCCTCAAATGGTGCCATCTTCCCGCCACACGGTAGGAGAGCAGGAAATAGAGTAGAGAAAATGGGAGGGAGACAAGTCCAGGGCCCGATCAGCCCTGGGTGAACGGGGGAGAAATCAGGAGTGTGGGTGGGGTGGAGTCATAGGGTGATCAGAGAAAGGGGCCCCACAGGGTAGTAGGGGGGAATCCTGCCAGGCGATGGCCGGCCTCCCAGCAGCGGAGCAGAGAGGAACGCTACACCCAGCTCCAGCCTCGGCACTCAGGTACCACTGACCACGTGAAGCAACAGGAGCGTCCACTGGAACCAAAGCAGCACCCACTGCCCATCTGAAGAGCTAAAAGTCAGAAACCCTCCTTTCATTCCGCCCTGCGGTTTTCATGTCCATCACAGGACTGTTCTTCTAAATGAGTCGAGCTGTGTTCTGCTTTAGGGTGCGTAAGAAAACAACAAGACTCGGCTGTTTTAACAGCGGAAGGTTGCAAAGAGAAAAATGACAACAGTTTTACGTGTTTACATATTTTATGTTTATGCATGTAACATGAAATTTAGTTTCAGGGAATTACCAATTCCAATGGAGCAGAGTGGCTGTCATGGGTTGGGTGTCCGAAGGCCCCTGTGTTGAAGGCTCTGTCCTCAGCTGATGGCACTGTTGGGAGGAGGTGGGACCTTCAGAGGTGAGGCTGGTGGAGGGAGGGAGGTCATGGGCAGTGTGCCCTGGAAGGGGTGTTGGTGCCACAGCCCTGCGTCCTTCTCCCTCTGCCCCCTGGCTGCCCTGAGGTGACCAGGCCTCTTGTGCCTCGTGCTCTTCCCCATGATGCACCGTCTCTTCACAGGCCCAAGGCAACAGGGCCAAGGGACCATGGACTGAAACCTTGGAAACTATGAGCCTCCTTGTAAGTTGTCTGTCTCAGGTGTTTTGTCAACAGAAAGTCAACTCGCGCAACGACACTGTAAAAACTGTATTTCATTAAATTGAGAGAAGTATAAGCCAGGTACAGTGGCACATTCCTGTAATTCCAGCTACTAAGAAAACTGAGGCAGGAGGATCACAAGTTTGAGACTAGCCTGGGACAACTTAGTGAGACTGTCTCAAAATCAAATGAAAAGAACTGGAGACGTAGCTCGATGGTAGAGCACTTACCTAGCATGCGTCAAGCCCTGGGGTGTGTCCCTAGTATTAAAAAAAATGTCAGGAAACTCTGGCAACTCTATTTCAACAGGTAAAACATTTCAAGGTTGCAGGGGAGGAGAAACTGAACTAAAAATGCCATGAGAAAAACCTAATGCTGAGTCCACTGGACACACCAGCAGGAGCAGGCTCATTCTCTCTAGGAAGCTGTCGTAGACCCCCACGGAGCCCAGCCTGAGGGTTTGCCAGGGGGTAAAACCTCTCCTTGAGTAAATTCTTCCTGTAGATGTTGGCTGCATGTTGTGTGGAATCAGATGCAAATGTTTTTAAAAGTTTTTATTTGTAACTGACAAACTACTGTGCATATTCTGAAGCACAGGGTGATATTCCACTACATTTACATAAAGAAGAGATTGCAAAAGCACCGGTCATCTCACACTCTTATCAGTTTGGGGTCATGGACTCTGGAGGCTGGCCATGGGTGGGTACAAAATTCCAGCTGGATGGGAGGACAACTCTAGTGATCGACAGCAAAAGAATGGTGACTATAATTCCTCATACCTTTCAAGATGGCTTAGATATTATATGTTGAACATTTTCAAGTGTAAATATTTTATTTAAAAAATTTAATGCCCAATATGATGAAGATAACTTTAGATTTGACATAGTTGGTAAACCATAATTATTGAAAACTAAGCATATGAGGCAACATGAAATTTATTCCTTCAAAAGCAAAATACTTCAAAGACTTTATAAAATTTAATTTTAGAATTTCCATAATTATGTTCTGTAATATTGTGACAATTTTAATTATACCTGTATATTCTTTAGTGAAATATAACACACTGGAGAAGGTCAGTGATTTTTAGCACCCAAATTGGATAACTTTCCAATGAATGCAATGTGTTTTGTCTTACAAAATACTTTTGAAAATAGCATGTATGAGGCTAAAAGAACTATCTCTGAGCATGCCTGGGGTCTTTTTGTCATTTTAAAATAAAAGACAAAGAACTAAGGAAATCTTCCAGCCAGCAGAACTTTTTTCTGTGATGCCTCAGGTCTGAGTATTGAAGAAGAGTTATGCTTCAAGCAGGACTATTCTGCCTATGCCAGCCCTTAAATATCTATTCAAGCAAAACGAAGAACGTTTATTTAGCTTGAATATATGTGGATGTATCACGTGGAAGATAATGTTGTTTTTGAAATGGTTTGGGATGTAGCTCCTGTATACTGAAGGCGATTTGTCTGACGCTTGACAGGCCTCAGGGCCCCTGTCTGTGGGCCTCCCTACCTTCTCCAACATGAAGTCCCACAGATCCTTCTCGAGGGGAAAGTACAGTTTACTGTCTGTAGGAACATCTCCAGGAGAGGACCCTGGTGCCAGAGGAGGGAGGAGAGGTCCAGAGAGAGATGGCCCAGGACTGGCCTCGGGGGAAGGAGCAGGCAGGAGGAGCTGCAACCCAGCTCTCAGGGCACACCCAGCTGAAGGGAAGAAAGGACCATCTCCTGGAGCAGAAGTCGCCTCCCCTCAGCACTGTCTGTGGGCGTCAAAATCCGGCTCCGACTTCTGTGTCATTGAGAAGCTCCATCTTCAACAGTGTCCAGACGCACGCCCGCCGCTGTCCAGGGTTCCCGTCCTTCTAGGGTTTAGGAGAATAAAGAGCTTTTTATAAGTGTCATGCCTTGTTCCCCTTTCAGCTACATTGGGAATAATAATAATTAATACTTTAAATCCAAAGCCAGAGAGGGTGAAATTAAGCTACACAGCCTCATGTATGTGAAAACTAAATCATTAGAGTTGGGAATACTAAAATACTTAAAAGAATAATACTCTCCCAGGAAAATTTATTAGACTGCTTGGCTATGAATTTTGTAAATTACTCATTCTTGTGATCCACCAAAATGTAATTTTATTCAGACTAAGACAGTAGAATCAGTAAACAGATTAATAAGAAGCTGAATCATCCTCTCGAGGGGAAGGTACAGTTTACTCTTTGTAGGAACATCTCCAGGGCAGGACCCTGGTGCCAGAGGATGGAGGAGATGCTGGGCCCCTGTTTGGCAATCTGGGTTCTGTGCCTCCTCACCCAGAAGAAGCCACTTTGGTGTGAAAAGTAGAGAGCTCACTGCTCTTGACTCCTGTCCTGCAGACACCCCTGCAGGACACCCTTGCTCACCAGAATGTCAGCTCTTGCTTGTGCATGACCAGCATCTAAAATGTGAGACTCTTCTGTTCATGAGCCACAGAAGATTTCTGTGCTGCGGGCACTCGTGGGAGAACTCATGCAAAGAGACAGCAGCCCAGAGCCTACGGAAGGGCCCCTCGACACACCTGATCTGGGAGAGAGGCTGTCTAATGTGCATCACGGTCAGTGACAGTCTGAGTTTTTAGGTTTTTGTGCTAGATAAATCCAGAACGCCCAACTGCAGTGAGCACAGACCATAGTATAAGACAGTAAAAAGCAATATTGTAGGTAACAAAGGTGATTTAGGGGTATGCCTTCTTCCATTAGAATAACATCTGCATGTTTCAAAAATTGTATTTGGAAGCATTGTCTATTAAGTTACCCAAATCTATTAAGTTACAAATTTTAGTTGAGATGCATGAAATGAACTGAGGTAATAGGCTACCCTGCTCTAGTTGTTCTCCATAGGTATTCGAGGTTTGAGGGATTGTAGGTAGTATTTCCTTTCTAAATATTTTCTCTTATTCCCACGTTTTCTTTATCCCTGTATTCATCTTAGCATTTTTCTGAAGTGAGAACTGAATTTTATTAATGAATACAGTTTTTCAGGATCCATTTTGAGTTTCAAGATTCCCACAGAAACACTCCATCACCTTGCACCAGTGTTTCTCCTGGTTTGGGACACTACATAGTAGCTTTCTTTCCTGTATCTCAAATTATGTCACTGAACTGCAGTTTTTATTTCATTCCTATAAGCTACTTGAGAGTAGGAATTATATTTTATTTTTCTGCTTGGGCATCTTCTGAAGGAACCAGAAGAGACGGGATGTAGTCGTCACAGAGCTTAGGAAGTGAATTAAGGACGAGGCGAGAATTTCCCTTCAGGCAAGGAGGTCAAGTCCAGGCAGCAGGTCAGTGTCCAGGTTTGAGATGCTCCAAATCTTATCCCGTGGACTTCAAAATTGGGCCTGGATTGACCAGTTACAGGTGCCAGACGGAGAGATGGAAAGTCAGATTCTGCAGATGAATTGCAAATGTGAATCTTTACTTCTCAGGCTCACTTCATGAATAGCAGGAAATAATGAGCCCAGTCTCAGCATCAGGAATAATGACAAGCAGGGACGATGACATTCACCTCTGAAGCCTGTTTCCTCTGCACCTTCCCCCCAGAAGCCGAGCTTGGGAGGACAGACAGATGGAGCCCCAGCCTCTGGAAGAAAAGAGGGGAGGCCCTTCATCCCCACTAGGGTCCCTCTGCTCAGGATGTTGAGGCCGCCTGGGAGCCTGCGTTGGAATCTGCCGGGTCCCTGGCAAAGGGCTGCCACGCCCTGGCTCAGGGCCCCCGATGGCATTTGTGCCTTCTCTCCAGTCACACCGATGTTGGTTGCAATGGAAATAATGAAACTAAAGCACCAAGGGCTGATCGCCCCGGGACCCCACTCACCACCTCCCAGAGGCTGCAATGGAGACGAGCAATTATCCTATTTAGATGACAGGAAAAGAAATCCAGCATGGGCACGTGGGCCCCCCTCTGCGTGACCGGCAGGGTGCTCGTGGGAAATGAAGGGCTATCCCATTTTACTTCTCCTGGCCTCGGCTTTCTCATCTGCAAAAGGAAAAACAGAAAAGTCCATCTATTACTTTTCTCTTGCTGCATAATAAATGCCTACAACCTCAGCTGCTCGAGGCCACATCCATTTACCAGCTCATAGCGCTGTAGGACAGAGGCTTGGGCTTGTCACCATGTCTCACAGGCTCAAGGTCTCACAAGGCCAAAGTCAAGCAGCCGCCAGGCTGCTTCTCATCTGGAGCTTAAATACTTATGTTGGCAACAGAATGGAGGTTCCATTTTCTTGCTGGCTGTCTGTGGGGGCCACCTCCACTGCCCACAGCAGCTCCTGACCCTCCAAAGCCAAGGGAAGGGACTTTCCATGCATCCAGTACCCCTTGTGCTTTGAGTCTCATTCTCCAGGGAGAGACCTGTTCCTTTTGTGGGTAGTCTTATTAGGACAGACCAACCTTATCTCCTTGTTTTAAGGTCTATTAATCTGGGATGGTGATTGCATCTGCAAAATCCCATCGCAGAAGCACCTAGGTTAGGGCTTCAGCGATGAGAACAGGTGTGTGCTCCCCGTGAGAAGAGCCTTGGAACTCTGCTCCGCACACTCCTCATGGGCCCACTAGACCAAGATGCACCAAACAGGAAACTAAGTCCCCATTATTGAGAAGCAGAGTTGAAATCACTTTCCTTTAAGGTTCAGAACTGAACCAAGCTGCAGGAAGGGGAAGAAAGAGGCACAGTAAGGATAGTAAACTTGATGTCTTCTATGGGCCACATGCTTGGAATAGGTGGCCTCCATGTCTCTTGGTACATGTCTTTCCACTGGTTGTTAATTGGACATGGCAATAAAAAGGAAACTGCAGTCAGATAAGTCTGAGAAACACACTTTTAAAAAGCTAAGTAAAAACAAGACCAGACACACACAGTTAATGCTCTGAGAATTCCTGCTTATATATGCACCTTCTAAAGGGGAATAATAAAGGCGTGATTGTAAAAGGCACATTCTCTGCATTTTAATATTTATGGAGCTATTCCATATCAAAGTCGAGGTATGCATTATAGATGTTCATATGGACCTCATCTATTCCCCAAGGCTATTGTGAAATCCATGGCCCAACTGACTATCAATGAGGTCAGGCCAGAGAGTCCAGGGGGGCAGCCCAGAGGTGAGCAGAGGTACCCAGGCTCAGGACAGAGTGGGCAGTGGTGTTAGGAGAGGGCACCTCCCCCTCCCTGGGTGTGCATTTCTCCTGACCTGGGGCCCCAGGCCATGGAGAGAGGAGGCAGGTGGTAGCAGGTGGTGGCAGGTGGCGGCAGGTGGTGGCAGGTGGAAGCAGGTGGACGCAGGATCCTGTGGGGGGGGAAGCTGCCAGGGACACTGCCTGGGACAGAGAACAGGGTGCTCCCTGTGGAGAGCCTCCACCTGTCCAATCAAGCCACAAACCAGCAAAGGAGCCAGGAAAACTGGTTTCAGAGGAAAGAGCCTCCGAAGATAGAGAGCAGAGCCGCTGGGCAAGGCCTGGGCGGCTGCCTAGGGAAAGGCAGGGGCCGGCCCTGGAGGTGCTGTGATCAACGGTTCCTGTGAGAGCAAGGACAGCAGGGGCCAGGGGGGTAGAGGAAGCCTCTTCCCTCCCACAAGCCAGAGGAGCCGGCTCGGAGCCCCAGGTGGGGAGCACCCTAACTACACCCCAAAGGCAAAGGGGACTCTACGGGGGGAGACTGGGCTGCAGAGGGTGAGCGGGGACAGAACAGCCACCTGGTAAACGGATCAGGAGTGGAAAGAGCACCCGCTGACAGACTTCTCCCGGGGGAAGAAGGGGAGTCCAAGGCGGAATCCGTGGGATGAGGGAGTCCTGACCCTTTCTCTGTCTGAAGTTTCCCTGGTTCTGCATTCTTCTCCCTTATCTTGTTCATTTCCCCTCATCCTGGATAGTGACTGGGGATGTTGGTGGAATGGCCATGGGGTGGGTGAGCAGGTGGCCTGGAAGGGCAGAGGTGGGGTGCTAGGCTGGAAGGGAGCGGCAGCCCAGGGGGCTTTGATGAGCAGCTCCCTGTGGCTCAGGAGTTGTTTAATTAACAACCTTTTGGGGAGGGAGAGTATCAAAGGGCTTTGGAGACATGAACATTCCATTCTCCCAGGGGCTGTTTCCAATTCTCAGACTTAAATCAGACTCTATTTTCTCCATCAGACTCAATTTACCTACCTACACTGACTACCTGTCTTTAAATCTGGCTTCGCTGTCCAGCACACAGAGAGAGCCACCTGGTAGCAGGAGGCCTGGGAAGTTCAGAAGGACAGATCTGCCTGGCCAGGCTGGAGGAGGCATGGAGACCACCAAGCAGCCACACAGGAACCATCAATTGGATCAACCATGTGGGTTAGGAAATGGAGTTGACTCCAGGAGCCGTCAGTGCGGAACACACAGCAAGGGCGTGTGCTGCCGGATCCTGCAAGGTTGAGCAGGTGGTCCAACCAAACTGGCTCTAGGGAAACCTTCCCGCAGTAGGACTGTGAGGCAGTGTGGGGCCTTGTCAGGAGACACGATGGATCCAGAACCAGGACCCCACGCAGAAGACCCAGGCGGGACCAGCCAGCCGGGCGGGCTCCACCCTCAGCTGAAGATGGCCCACCAGAGGGACCCGTATCTGCTCTGCTCTGCCAGACCCAGGTTGAGACCCAGAGACCCGTCTTCAGTGCACCAGAGGGTAAGAGGTGCATGTACCTGGTTGTCCAGGTTGGAGGGCACAGACACAGCAACAGGCTATGTGACCTAGGCAAGAGAGCACACACCTATCACACCTAGAAAGTGAAGGTGACCAGAAGATTCACTCAAGACAAGTCCGCCTCTGAGGTGCGCATGACTGGGCTGCATCGGCAGCCCCCCGGCAGCCCCCTGGAAGCCCCCGGCAGCCCCCTGAGTCTTGGTGCTGCTGCGGACCTGGCTGGTGGTCAGGAAGCAGAATCATCATATCCCACGTCTTTCTCCCACTCTCCTCCCGGTGCCCCAGTGCAGGCTTCACAGGGCCCCCTCCGCCTTTGTCTGCCCTCTGCACCAGGCAGCCATTGGCATAAATGCCAATAAGAGGCACCAGGTATTTTCCTATGCATAATTCATTTTCACAATAACTGAATGAAAAGCACACAGTATTTAACTATTAAAGTTTTATGGAATGAGGTGAATACACAATTCTGATTTAAAAAAATATATTCTTGTCATTTCAATTGCTTTTTTTATGGTAATAGCTTGAAACACTTGGAGGGATGCCTGATAAATAATATTCAAATGTTCTTTTATTTTTTAATAAACTCAATTATTCAATTGAAAATTTAATTTAAAAAAACTTAGACTATGTAATAGAGTTTAATTTGAAGATTCTTTCTTTCTTCCTTTCTTCCTTCCTTCCTTCCTTCCTTCCTTCCTTCCTTCTTTCTTTTTTACCTTTATTTCACTTATTTGTTTTTATGTGGTGCCGAGGGTCAACCCAGGGTCTCACACGTGCGAGGCCCTGCAGGTCACTTTTCAGTCCCACTGAACTGGAACAAAGTTGCAGGTACGTTGTGTTCCCAGTTGGCTGATTCCTAGAGGGTCTGAGATGAGGACATTTAAACTTTTTGTAACAATTTTCCAGGAAAGTCTCTGTTTTCAGAAGAAGAGAAACAATGACAACTGACATGTATTAATTTGCTCTGGAAATACTTGATTTCCCCCAAAATGGACCCACTAAGGAGGCAGGAAGGTCTTAGAGCTGCAGTGGCCCCACCCCTGCGTGGACCATGTCCATCTCACAGTGGAAGCAGCTGAACACGCACAGGACCTGTTGGGGCCTTCTTCTGGGCCATCAGTCAAGGAAGGAGCTGATCTGGCCTCTTGTCCAGTGGGCCTGGTCAACCTGGCATATCTGCATGCCTGTGGAAAGAAGCCCCCCCCAAGGTGTGGTGTTAGGGGTGGGCCTTTAGGGGGTGATTAGTGAAGAGGTGGAGCCCTTGTGGGGGGGTCAGTGTTCTCACAGAAGAGACTCCAGAGAGCTCTCTTGTCCTTCCCACCATGTGAGGACAGACAGGAGCCATCCTGCACCGGGAACCACGTTCTCACCAGACACAGACTCTGCCAGCTCTTCATCTGGGACGTCCAGCTCACACTGTGAGGATGGAGTTTCTGTGGAGTGTAAGGCACCCGATCTGTGGTGTTTGTGAGAGGAGCAAGAACAGCCAAGGACGACGGCTCAGTCCTGTTTGTGCCTCGGAGAGCTGCACCTTTTGGCCTAATGCATACGGTTAAACCATCACTAGGGTCCTTGCTTGTCCCCAGGACAATGGGCTCAGCTGGCCCCACTCACGGTCAGACAAGCCACCGTAAGCACACCCCCTCCCTGGCCTCTTCCTGTCCTCCCACCTGAGCTGAGAGTGCAGAAGTAGCAGAGAAAGCACATTCTAGCTCCACAAAATTGCCCCAGAGGCCAAAGCTGCACCAAGAGACAGCAGCACGATTCCACTCTGGAAAATGTTGTGTAACTGAGGGCTTGCCCCCATCAGAGCACGGCCAGGGGCACCTGACGGGATCCTGGTGGCAGAGTCACCTGGTGCCTATCCACAGCAACTCTGCTTACTGAGCTCAGCAACCTCCAAAACTGTTCAGCTCACCCCAAATGTAAATGACCCTGTGGACAAGGTGGTGAGTAAGGAGGTCAGGGCAGGCCAGAACACAGGAGCAGGAGAGGGTCTTCTGATGAGGTCAGTTTCCTGCTTGACAAAAGCACTCATGGACACAAGCAGGGGACACTTATATACTTATGCTCCTAAGTGGGGGATCTAATAGAAAAACTAAAACAGATGCATGAATAGAGGGGACACCAATCAATAATAGTGAGGAGCACGTGGACAGGGAGGAAATAAGAAAAGGAGGAAATTCCAGAGACCATAAAAAGAAAAGGCCCAAACTCCCCCACCGAATTCCCAGCTCTGGGCCCCTTCTCTTCAGAGAAGTCTCTCTCTGTACCTTTGTCACTTTTGCAGTAACCTGCTGCTTCCTGGCTGTCTCTGTGTCCTGTCCACCCATTCTTTGCTGAACAGGGACAATGAACGCAGCACCTCTAGATGATAACAGGAAGAAGAGGAAAGGCAAGAACCATAACGTCCCCTTCAAGGGCTCGTCCCCATGGCCCAGCAGCTCCCACCGTTCCCACCCCTTGAAGATTCCACCTCCCAGTGGCAGCAAACTGAGGACTAAGCCTTTAATGCATTGGCCTTTGGGGACATTTAAGCTCCAAATCATGGCTAGTTCCGTTGCAGAAGCTCACCCAAATGTCTACTCAGAGGTGAGATGGATACGTGCACCAGAAACCAGGCTCTGGAAACAGACAGAATGCTGGTGTGATGAACCCAGAGATGCACAGGCCACCCCAGGAGCACGTGCCCTCCCCAGCTCCTACAGGGCCTGCAGTGGCCTTTTACTTTCTGTAGATTAGGAGTGATTTTAAGCACGCCCAGGACAGTGGAAAAAGCCCCCACCTTGCACGGACCCCGTCATGGGCTCCTTCACAAACCTTTGACCTCGGTTCCCATAACCCTTGTGAGTATGCCGAGAGCAGGGATTTATGATGTGACTTTAAGCATGACACAACACGGTCACTACGTCTGAGTGACTGCTTCAGGATGCCCTCGACTTCTGTCTTTAGCTGAAATGGATGTAACGAATTAGGCACATCAACGAAACCTTCCCAAGTAGGAGTTGAGGACAGAAAAGTGCATACAGCAGCCTGAATGAACACACAAACTTTACATTGCACCTTTGTGAGCACGTACACACGCGTGCACACACACCAAGTCCCACTCTGATCACGTGGCACTGGATTTTTCAGTCTTGGTCATTCTACTACATGTTTTTAAACTTCGTGACCTATTTATTGATTGCAAAGCATTAATGAGTCGAAAACTGATTTTGTGGATCTACTTTACCTGTGGCAGATCAGATCCCCCGGGTGAGACCACTCGATGGGCATTTGCTATGAAGAAGTGGGGAGAAATGTCCCAAGCATTCCCTGCAGCAGGCCTACCTGGCCCCTGTCAGCCTCTCACTGCAGTGAGGAGACGCAGAAGGGGAAGCTGCCTGCAATATTAGCTCCACTGGGGACGTGCATGGGTTTCCTGAGGTCCTTTGGAGTTGGTATTGGGCTTTGATTATACCCCTGGTGTTTCCTTGTGAAACAAAAGTAGCCCTCATCCCTGATTATCCTGTTTTGTGGCCCTCCAAGCTCAGTCCACCACAGAACCCTACCAGTGGTCACATGATGACATGAGAGTATCGAGAAGGACTTTCTATTCCAAAGTTGCTCGTGGAAATAGAGATGGCTCAACATATGCCCCTGCAGCCTCATCTGGATGATGAGTTCCTTGGTCCAGCCAGCTCTCTTCCAGGGACTACAGGAGTGATGGACCTCAGTCTGGTCAGGGGATCAAATATGCCCACAACTGTTCAGTGCTATCAATATGTGTTCATAAGTGATGTACATGCTCAGGGCTGGTGAGACACGTGGATGCTGTATAGAAAACGTGATCTTTGTGCTGGGTCTTAAACGAATAGGAAGGTGATAGGAGAGAAAAATATATTGCTGGGCAGAGAGAATACTATATGATAATTCTCAAAAGAAAATATAAAGCCTAAATGTCACAGTCAGGTTAGGCTGAACCAAGACACAATAACAAACAGAGACCAAGTTTTAATAGCCTCACACACACACACACAAAGGTTAGCTTATTCTCCTAAGAAGTTTCATACCCACGGGGGGAGACCCTCCTCTAACCTGGGCCTACACGGCCCGCACATGAGCGTTCTGGGGTTGCCGGAGCCAGAGAAGAAGAGTGGAGGAAGTTCCTTGACTCTTGACTAAGCCGGGCGATTTGCCAGCTTTGGACTGAGAGTAGTTCACTTAGCTCTGCGAGTAACAGGGGCCAACCTGACTGCAGGGAAGCGGAAAGCGGAGGAAAGCGTGGTGATTAGTAACCGTCTCTGGGCATAGGAAGGGAGAGTAAGGAGATCTGTTGATGGAGACGCTTGCCCTGAGCAGAGCTGATCAGGAGAGTTGCCCTGGGGGACCTCGGTAGACCGTGAATAGACCTCAGTAGACCTCAGATGGTCCCTGTTAGGCCACAGGCTTCCGTGTTTACCCTCAGATTCCGGGAAGGCCCTACGTAGATCTTAGCCCTAGGTAGGGTAAGTCCTAGCCTCTCTGCTTCACAATGAGCCCGACCCTGCTCGCCGGGGAGGGGGATCCTGTGGGAAGGCTGGTCTGGTACAGTGGTTTGCTGGAGAGCAGACCTCCACGGAGGCCAGAAGTGGCCACCTGGGAAAGCCGATTACCACCAATGGACAGAGTGGACAGCAATGGACACACAGAATCCTTGCTTGGCTCAGGTTTATGTTGGCAAGGATGCTCAGGACACATCTTGGGGGACATTTGCTCACCCACTGCATCATAACTTGGACACTATAATAGGAGCTGGCATGTTCTACTGAACAGAGTAAAATATAAAGCCACCATGGGGCAAGGCAAGGGACGGCTCTGGCAAAACCGTCACTAACAGGAAGCAACCTCCTCCCTCAGAGGGAGCACGTGCTGGAGGACAGGCCTAATGTTCCCCGAGGACAGTAGAGCCAGAGGGGCATCGTCAACGAACGGTGTCTGCGGGTTCTCTGGAATTAGGAGGGCAGATAGATATCAGCAGGCATTGACTCCGGCTGACTAAAAGGCAGGGTGATGTCCTGGGTTTCAGATGTCACCGCTGATCTTCCTTAAGGGAGGGTGCGAGTCCTAAAACTTAGTCTGATGCAAAGCAACAAATGGGATCAATGAACAAATAACTCAACGGTTATTCCGTGACGATTCTCAATATCACAGGACAGTGCAGGTGGACTCTCAGGCACAGCGGGTGACCCAGAAGACCAGAGGAGAGGGAGAGGAAGTGGGCTGACCCTCAATTCCTGCACTTACTCAGCCAGCATGGATGGGTCCCTTCAGCGTGGTATTGAGTTTTCCATCCACTGGGCCACGCCATTGTTCAGGAGACATTGATCAGATACATTCTGCCTGTGAGACATGGTGTGCGTAATGGGAGAAGATGTGAACAAAAATAGAACCCTTTTCCTTCTGTCTAGGGTGGAAGAAAAGCATGCTCAAGTAATTACAGAATTAAATGGAAATCTCCAATGTGGAAACGAGCAAGGAAATAGGGAGGCGCGCGGTGCCTTCTGTAGGAGTGGAAGGCAGGATGGTGGGAAGAGCCTCCAGGGGTGCAGGGCTCCGGAGCCAGAGGGATGGAGCCGGGAGGAGGAAAGTGCTGGGGGCGGGGCCGACCACAGGGAGCCCTGGGTCACGTTAAGGAGATTGCTTAGGGGTCTGAAGGCCACCACTCAGTCCCAGCCACCTTGGTTTTCACTGGGACCTCAGCCACAGAACGTCGTGGAGGATGTGCAGCCCTGGGAGAGCCACCCGCACCTGCCCACAGGTGCCCTTGACCTCAGTGACGCTGAGGAGTAGCCTCTGTGCTGAGCAGGCTCTGGTCACTGGATGTGCAGGCATGTCCGCGCCTCTGGGTCTGCGGGCCTTAGACTTCCAGGGAGGGGCTGGAGGCGGCCCATGCATCAAAATCATCAGCCACAGAAATTATTTTAACAAACTGATGACTTCATGGAGAGCTGGGAATATGACCCAGAGGGCTGGCAGGGCGACAGGCACTCAGGTCAGATGGATGTCAGAAACTCCGTGGAGAGTAGCAGCGTACCCTAGGGGGCCACATTCCTGCTCCACCGGCAAATGTGGGCCAGTACTTGACTTTTCAGGACTAGAGTATTGATAAAACACGCAAAATGCTTAGCATAGTGTCTGGCTCTCAAAGGCACTTGATGCAAGATCACTACACCAAGGTCGATGCACACACCCAGTGCTTCTTATCCGTCCCTGGGTCATTCCTGACCTAGGGGTAGGATGACTGTGAAGCTTTCTCCGGTCATTAGTTCCTGTCCTTGAAACACACTGCTGGCCTTCCCCACTGAGGAGCACACGTGCCCAGTGTCCTGAGGTGTGAGTCCTTGCTTGCCTTTGGATAGCTGCGGATCTTCACCCAACGACAACCTTTCCAGGGCTTATAAGGTTGCTGTTAAGACTTAAATGTGCAAATACTATAGGCTGTGACCCTTTGTTCCTTGAAAGTGTCTGTCATGGACATGTGACTGGTTGGGGGCTCTGAAGCGTTAGGCAAACACAAGGGCAGGCATGAGTCGGGACAGGTTGCAGGCGGAGGTGGTGTCGTGCCCACCCTCATCACAGTGCGTGATCAGGAACGGATCCACTTGACTGCACCAGTGGCCAGTAGTGTCTGGGGACTCGCAGTGTGAAAGCTGCCACTTTGATTTTCCAGCAGACTTGAGGCCCCAAAGGCAGGGAGGCCTTGGCCAGAGAGGGCCAGGACAAGGTGCTGCGGCCACTGCCATCTGGAAGTTGAAAGGTTTGTGCTCCCCTGTTGGGTGGGAAAGCCCTGACCGCCGCCCCTGCTGCTGGTGCAGTGTACGGGAGCCGAGGACCCCCTCTGAGGGCTTTCCGTGTTCACAGGTGTGAATCCCGAGCTTCACAGCAGAAAGCTAACAACAGCAAGGAATTCGGTTACTTGGAAACAGGTGTCCATGTGAGATGGTTCTGCAGCTGGAGAAACACGAAGGTCGCCTCAGATGGCGTCTCCGTAACATGTAGCACTTCCCGCCTGATGGGGTGAGACACAGCCATCACCGGCAAGGTGGCAGGTCCGTGGCTTGCTCCTCTCATTCACATCTTCAGACAGAGAGGACGGCACTCAGGACGCCACATCGAGGGGCCACCCTGAGGACCTGACCTGCGCCCCTCAGAGGGTGAGACTGGGTGCAACAGGTGAAAACTTGGGGGATCTTGGGAGTCGAGCACGTGGGAGACAGTGGACGGTGGAGCTCTGACGTGTCTGCGGGTCTTTTATATTCTCCATGGAAAAGGCACCCTGATCCCTCTCCTTGAACACAGCCTCCTCGCCAGCACTTCCAAGGAGCACAGCCGGAAGAAACCCCGAGCGAGGTCCCCGTCAGGTCCTCCTGCACAGCCCCCGTCCTGCTGTCCCTCCGTCCCGGGGGGGCTTGTGCCTGGAGCCTGGTGGTGCTGCAGGGAACGTCCACCAGGGCTCAGGCTCACTGGTCAGGGCTGTCCAGAGACACCGAGCCAATAGGAGAGAGGGGGCGGCAAGTCCAGACCGCAGCCATGACCAGTTGTCTGAAGGACTGGAGGCCGCTGCAGAGCCAGGAGGAGCCCTGCCCCATCCACAGCTCTGTGGCTTGTGAGTGAGTGTCCCCAGCGGCCGATGAGTTGGAGGCTTGGTCCCCAGGGTGGTGCTGTTGGGAAGCAGTGGAACCCTCAGGAGATGGGGCACTTGGGGAAGATCTCAGGTCATTGGGGTTGTGCCTCTGACAGGGGGTCCTGTGACTGTGGCCCCTCCCTCCTCTTCTCTTGCTTGCTGGCCAGGAAGGGAGCAGTTTGTTCCACCACATCCTCCCCCTAGGGCTGTCCCGCACCCCCACTGAGGCCCAAAGAGTACGGACCTTCCTGAACAATGAGCTGAATAAACCTTTCTTTTATAAGTTAATTATCTCAGGTATTTCATGATAGTAATGTTAAGCTGACAGACACAAAGGCCATCCAACTGGAAGAGCTGTCTGATCCTTTGGGGCAGGTTCAACCTTCAACCGATTGGATGTGGCCCATCCACATTAGGGATGTTCACTTACAGTGATCGACAGCTTTGTGGTCTTTCTCGCTCATGGCTGACAAGCTGGGACTTCCAGCCCACATGGGTGGTCAAAGTACCCTTCAGCTGCCTGCCCTCCACGAAGCCGTGGTCACTTCTGATGAGCAAAGCTTATGCTTAGCACCGTGAGCAGGAAAAATGAGGAGACGTGAAAGCAAGGGTTGAGAAAACACGGAAGCATCCTGTCCCAAAGACAGTGACAAGGCTCTTCTCTCCCCTACTGTCATGTACAACAAACAAAAGAGTTTACGGTCTAGCCAGTCTAGTCAAGGGACTAGAGCATGAGCAGGAATGGTGTTTCCCTTACTCTCTGAAGCCTGCATGAGTACCATCTCTGCACTCTTTTCCCCTTATTATGTACTGAGAAGGAGAGAAAGGTCTCTAACATGGAGGAGCCAAAATATGGAAAGAATTTAAGTTTGTGTATCACTGACATGAAGCAGGCAGGAGACCCATGCAGGAGACCCATATCAGAGACCCATGCAGGAGACCTATGGAGGGGACCCAAATAAAAGACCTATGCAGGAGACCCATGCAGGAGACCCATATCAGAGACCCATGCAGGAGACCTATGGAGGGGACCCAAATAAAAGACCCATGCAGGAGACCCAAGTAGGAGAACATGCAGGGGACCACGTAGGGAATCCTCTCAACCTACGTAAGAGTGCGCTGTTAGCAAGCGATACAGTCTTCAGTCAAAGAGCTGAGCTTTCAGGGCTAATTTTCCACTCCAGCAAAGCTTAGCTCTTCTAGTGAACATTTTGGGTATCATGGAATGTGGCCCCAAAGAAAGGGGTGAGGAAGGAGGACCTTCTAGAAGAGAGCGTGTGCAAAGAACTCCAAGTTTATTTGGTGCATGCTTCAGGGGACTGGAATGTCTGAGAAGGCAGAAAAAGCACGTAGGAGAAGTTTGAGCCTCTCGTCTAAAGTCACCCAGAATAATTTTCTCCAACACTTAGTCTTTAATTACAAGCTGCCACTCTTTCATGAGCATTATTGGTCCTAATTATTCTGTCGTCCAATGTGACATATTTCAGGCATCTCAGCAAATGTCAGAAAATAAAATGTCAATTCTAATCCCATGCTTGGTCCAAGGTCACTAAAACAGGAGTTGGGCCACTTACTGAGAACAGTGATGTTGGAAAAGACTATCCTAATGGTCTTCATAGTGGGTCCACTTGAGACTCAAACAAGGTTTAGTATCTCCTAAAGATTGTCACTGGGTTTCCCCAAGAAAGCTCAATTAATCAAACTGGCCAAACATGTCTGAAACTATGTGACAGACACCCCTTGGCGGGGTCTCCACACCCTGCCCGTAAGAAGAACATTGAGGTTCCTGCCGTGGACTTGGGCCTGGCAGGAGCACTGAGTCCACCCCTGGTGGTGGGTCCTCCGTGGAGAGAGGAGGACCTTTCCGTTGTGCTTGCAAGAAGACCTGGGTCCACCTCATAAGACCTAGCCCTATGTTCTGTCTGTGTAAAGATCTTGAGCTTAGTTAAATGCATGGAGTTTTGCACCAAGCACTAACGTGACTTGCCAGCTGTCGGTCTATTTGGGGGCTGCTACAACAGAATAACCAAGACCAGGTTAATAACCCAGAAGTTTATTTGGTGCATGCTTCTGGGGGCTGGAAAGTCTGAGATCAAGGGGTGCATAAGGTGAGGGTCTCCTTGCTGTATCACCTCATTGCTAAAGGCTTCACATGGGCAAGAAAGAGTGTGAGAAGTTGAACTCAAAGCCTGAGTCCCTTTTTTAACAGTGCTGATCCCTGGACGAGGACAGGGCCCTCATGACCTAACCGCCCACCTTGTAGTGCAGGTGCACCAGGGATCCAGTTTCCCCCCCAGCCCCCGGCACCGCCTAATGGATTTGGACAAGTCACTTAACCTCTCCGGCTATTCCCACACCTCAAGTAGATACTCCAGTCTCTACTTTGTGGGACTGTTGTGTCAGATGAAGCAAACCTCCAGCGAAGCCCACCTCACAGAGTGGACTCCTCAGTTTGATGAACAGATACACGGGTGGGCCGGTGGATGGAGAGATCAAAGCACCTTCCCAAAGCCACACTCACCCACTTACTAAGGAGAGGTGGAATGTTCTAGTACATGAAGACACTATGACTCAAGCAAAGCGTTGCCTGATTGCATCGCCCCTCTGCCACGCCATAGGGAGCGCGCCTGCTGCCTATGGGCCTTCGGTGCTCTGTCCTGAGGCGGAGTCTCTGGAGCTGCCAGGGGTCCCCGTGTGCTGTTCTTCGCCTCTCCATCCTCCTCAGGACTGGCCGACTGATCACACCCGCACTCGGCCTGCTCGTCTGGCTGAAGACTTTGGTTGTTTTTGCTTTATCCTCATCCAACAGCTCCTGAACCCCTTGATGGCTGACACTTCTCTTCTTTGTCTCATCTCTAGCACAATTATGTCTTCAGGAAGCCCCGATGGTCGGCTGAACACCACAGAGGATGGGGGAAAGCAGGCAGAGGAAACAGGCCGAGAGTGAAGAGCTGAGGCTGCTAGTCCCCGGCTGAGGCTCCCGCTGGCCCAGTCCTGTGCCTGCTCTCCCCACACGTGCTCCATCCGTCATAAGAACAGCCTGGACCCCTGTTAAATGCACAGACTCCAGGGCACCTGAGCTGTCCAACATGGTGGCCATCAGCCCCACACGGCTACTGAGCACTTGAGATTGTCTAACATGCTCCTCCATGTTAGGGCTCTTTCCCTCTCTCCAAAATTAAGATTTTAAGATTTAATACTCATAGGAGACAGACATGCAAGTGGGGGGCACAGCTTAAGGGAACACAAGCGGGCCTACTGTGCGACCTGCACATGCTTTCTTTTCCTAAGTGGACAGGCTATGTCACATTCCTCAGCAAGCTGTCTGCCGTCTGTGGAGAAATGTAGGCCTGAATCATGTCTGTAAGAGGAACTCAGGTTACCCTGAAGGGGGGGACTTTGGGACCTTTTTCATAGACCAGATTCTGGAACTCAGGGAGATGAAGATAATTCCTCCAAACCGTAAAAACCAGAAGAATTTATGGTTAAGAATCCAATTAGAACCAGTAAGTGTGGGCCAAGGTGACCTACATTCGTCATGGATGTGGGGACTTGAAAGTCTGATGTCACCCCGCTGCCAGTCAGAAGTCAAGAGGTGGGCCTGGGCGGGACTCTCTGGAAACTTCCCTGGGACCCCAATAAAACTGGGGTGCAGGAGAGGCACCCTGTCCCCCTCCTCTTTGAGAGGACTCACTCTGTCCCTTAGGATGTGCCCTTTCCCTTTTCCCACCCCTTCAGTGCATTCAGCCTGTGACTCTGAGTGACAGCTCTGAAATCTTTCTAACCCGATGGCAAGGGTCTTGGTTTGCGGCAGGTGTCTTTGTACTGCCTCCGTTTCTCAGAAGGCCTCAGTTCGGTCACAATACATGATATCTCATACACAATATCTCATTACCACTTCTATATTGGTTACATGTTGAAAGCACATTATTGTGAATCTACTGGATTCAGTAAATATTAGAATTGCTTCTGCCTCTCTGGCTCACATGCAATTTCTGCAAGTCAAGGCTAGACCTAGGCTCTGAATCTGTCTCTGGGGAGGGGCTGTGATTATGAAGCATTCCAGTGATCCAGGAAAACTCAGGAAACACTGATCACACAAGGAACTCATGTGACAGATGAGGAGACTCAGGGTCGGGGAGTCACACCCCAGTCCAGCAGAGGAGGAAGGGCCAGGAGTCAGATCGCAGCCTCAAAACAGACATGTGATTGTGCAGGTTGCAGAACCACATGGGTCATACAGTCACCTATATACATACAACAATAATAATGTCTATTTTATTCTGCTGCCTTCCTATCCCCCCCTTCCCCTCCCCTAATAAAAAAAAACAACAACAGACATGTGGGCTGCTGCGCTCAACCGCCTCCCAGTGCCTAGAACAGCACCCGCCATGAGGCCAGTCATAAATACCCGTGGAATGCGCGGACGGCTGCGTGGGTGGCTGATGTTACTTGACCACTGTGGTCATGAAAGGGAACACAACCCCGAGGGGCTGGCCTGCTTGTTGTGCCCTGAGGCTGCAGATACCAAGAGCATGGAGCTGGGGGGAGAACAGAAGAGCACAGTGCACGGCTGCTGGCATCCTCTGTGCCTTGGAATCTGTCTTTCAAGCTCTCCACCCACCAAATGCGCTGGGAGCTGTGTGTGCCACGAAGAAACAAAATCGCCACAGGCTTGTGGGTTTTTAATTTGAATTCCACCTGTTGGAAATGCTGCCTCCTCCCCCAAACACAGAGGAGAGAGGATTTTTCCCAAACTCTCTCAGCTAATCAGCACCTGAAGGGTCTGCCCAGCTCTCTCCAGGGCTAATGGCTTCTATTTTTAATCTCTGCTGTGCAGAAAGGAAAACAGCTTTCAAAGAAGTCAGGTTCTTTTTTTTTTTTTTCTGAGAAAATACAAACATCCTCGGCATCTACTTTCTAGAAATCAGGAATGACAAGAAAACAGCCACATTTGAATCACCCAACAATAAGCAAAAACAAAACCTAATTATTTTCCAGGTCCTCTGTGCCCCGGGAGTCACTCCGCAGGCTGTGCCAGGGAGGCCGGGGGAGGCCGCTTTCCCAGCATCAGGACCAAGTGGCCCAGCGAAGCTTCCCTGTGGGCAAACATTGGTGAGACTGGAGAGTGACTCACAGGCCATCCTGCCCAATGTGGGAACTGGTCCCCACCTGCCTCTCTGCAGGCTGGAATAGTCCGTTGTCACGCTGCGGCAGAAACATCTAATTGCAGCCCTGGTCCTCCAGCCCCTCGAGAATTGCCCACCCACGGGCTCAGCTTCCATTACATAACACTTGGAGGGAGAACAGGGGACAGGAAGCCTGCGTCCAGCTGCCAGGGAAATGGCAGCCGGGCAGGTTCCGCCACGTGCCCCACGATCTGGGGCCCAGTGTCACATGACTGGAGGGCTCACTGCATGCACTCCCTGGGCCCACCCGACTCTCCTATTACCCTGAGCGTACGCCCCGAGTGTAGCATCTGCATGAGCTCCCCGAGTGCTGTGCCAAAGCCAACCGTGGAGGCTGACTCTAAAGGGAACTGAATAAGTGAGTGCTGTGTTTTCCCCCATTCTAGTGTGCAGGGCTCCTTCCTCAGGTACCAGACTCTACCTCTTTTAAATGCCAGCCTGCTGGCTGGCCACAGCCAGGAGGCAGCAAGTCCCCAGAGGACAGCCTGACTGCAGGTCCCCCATCCCCACACTCTGATCTGCAGGGACCAGATCCCTGCAGCCGGCACGTGGTCTTTTGCTGCTCCCAAACGTGGCTCCAGTCAAACAGAGCTCGTGGAGCCATCTGGACCCTGAGGCCTACCTCCCTGGTGGACCTGCACTGTCAAGTCCAGCTTCCCATGGGCAGGCCCCTCGCAACTGCCTGGGTGCCGCAGGGAACCCATCTCGCACAGGTGAGCACTCACCACAGTTGAAGAGTTGTCCAGGAATGGATTCCTATTAGACATGAGCTTTGGCTAGGCTCGGAAAGTTGGGCTGGTGATTAAGGGAGGGACACCAGTAACAGTTAGATGGCATCAAAATAAAATAGAATAATGGAAGAGACAAAGTTCCGACTGGGTGCTGCCATTGGCAGGGCAGGCCACGCAGGGATGGGCGGTCACTTCTGGCTGAGCTTGGAGTCGGCTCACCCCGACCTGCCGGCTCCTCTCTAGCCCTTGCAAGAGCAGTGCAGGGAAGAGCTCTGGAGGGGCACGGCGCTCCATGGTAGGTGCGGATGCTGCTTAGCAAGGGTCCCGCTGCAGAACACTGAAAAGCTCCCTCCCCCTCTCTTGGCCCTCTGCCAGCCTGTTGTGGGTCCCTGCGAGGCTCCCCAGGAGCTCCGCCCCACCCCTTCCTCTGGATAGCCTCTCTGCTCAGTGGACCTTGGGCGACTCTCCCCCTTACCCCTGAGTGCCGGAAGCCCACCCCTTTTGGAACCCATCCCCCGAACAGACTGGCGTCTCCCACCTGGAGAAAGTTCGGGAAGTGGAAGCTTTGCTGGGCCATCTGTGGGGACGACTCTTGCTCCTAGACCCTCTTCTCTGGGCTTTGCCACCAGCCTCAGAGCCCCAGCCCATACTCTTGTGTTGGACTTCCCTGGGGCCCCAGGAACCATGCTGCACGTTTTGCACCCCCAGGGGGAACGCACGGAACCCCCATGTGGTTTCCCTGTTCCAGTCCCCATGGTGCAGAGGAGGAAGAGCAAAGCATCTGCCCCGGCTCTGGAGAGCTCTGCGCAGGATGCTCCTCCTCAGCCTCCTCAGCCTCGCCTCTCCTGGGCCAGAGATGGACAATCAGCTGACACTGCCCAGCCTCAGTGCCCTCCCACAATCCCCATATAAATCATCTGGCTCCCCTTTAAAATACGGCAGTACTCTGTTTGTGCCTGGCCTTTGGGGCCTTGTCCAAAACTGGCAAGGATTTCACTTTAATATCCTGCCTCTCGTGCAAGATTATAATTCAAGGTGATATTGGTTCTAAAGGAAGTGCTCATATATTGCAATGGATTGATAAGGTGATCTGGGAGGAAAAGGAAGAGGGTGCGTCTGACCTGTCCGGGATGATGAAGTCTGCCGAGGAGGTGATATTCGAGCCGGGCCTGAAGGTTGAGCCGGGCGCTGGGTTCTGGGTAGGCAGGGGCTGGCCTAGGTCTGACACAGCCGAGCACTGCCCTCCTCGTGACAGTCCTGTGCTTCAGCTCAGATGAGAAGTCAAATACGGTTTTCAAAGCTGCCTCCCGAGGCTGTCAGATCACCTGTGCGGACAGGACAGGGAGGGGGACGGAAAGGGCTGACACACGAGTTAGGAGCTACATCTCCCGGGCCAGCAAGTGCTCTTCACTGACACTTGAGGGTTTAGGACTTCGAGATAACAGAAATATTCCCTTCTGTGAGTGTGTGGAAGCCGTGGATCCAGGGTCCATTTTTGGCCTCTCTATCCAAACCCATTCCAGACAATAGTCATTTAAGACAAAGAAGAAAATGTCAACGCAAAGCCCAGGATGATCAAAGGTGAGTGTTCTACAAGGCTTTCTGGAAGCTGCCAAAGCGAGAAAACATTGAGTGGATTCCAGGGACCAGCCTCAGAGCATGAGGTGACCCTGCAGGGTCCGTGGGCGCTGCCTCTGGTCTGAGAGGGTGCTCCCTGCAGGCTGGACAGAACTTGGCCCCCTAAACCAGGGCGTTCACCACCCTCTGCCCTAAGATTCTGGGCACTGGCCATCTCTGTGAGCTTCTCAGAGGCCAGACAGAGGTTGATCAATAGCCCTTCTGAGCTGGATGGGATCCCAGAGATCAACTCCCAGATAACCTTACAGATGAGGAGCCGCAGGCCCCGAGGCGATGTGGTCCCGCCCCAGCTCCCCTCGTGAATCATGGATTTCACAGAACCTGGCTGGGGTTTCAGCCCTGTGTCACACTGAGCATCAAGGACATGCAGAGCTCCTGGGGGAGCCTGGCACAAAAGCCTGCCCCACTGAGGAGAAACTGGCGCATGACCCTGGACCTGAGCCCGCAAGGACAAAGAGGACTGTTGAGGAGGAGATGCCAGCCAAGGTGTCACAGACTCAGAGGAGGCAAAGCCGATGCTCCATGCACCGTAGTAAATAATACATCAGAGGGGGAGAGAAAGAAAGCAGTAACGGCTGGCAACTCACACCCCTGAGCTCTGAAACTCGCTCAGGAATGGCGCACTCGAGGTGCCACCGGAAGCAGTTCTGGGGTGCGTAGAACAGGGGTGCTCAGAACCCCAGGTGGCCCAGCCAGGGGCTCAGCCCACCCTCCAAACCCAGATCTTCCTACATGCCCCTGGCGGCAGGGCCTGAGGGCTGGCAGGTGACCGTTTATTTAGGATGTCACGTAGGAGGTGAAGGAATCGTAGCATGAAAAGGGTAAGGAGAGCCACCACCAGGGTCATTGTCACTTGACCAGGGCTGTGGGTGATTAGTGACTCCATCCCTAAGAAGCCTTGTGAAAAAGGGGGCAGAGCATCCAACCCGGGGAAGGAGAGCATTGTCCAGCACCTCTGTGACCACAGGCCACTGTGCCAGTTTCCTGTCCCTCCCAACTGCCCAGGGGCCAGCACCTGCTGGGTTTCCACTCCAAGGCACCAGAGCAGCCCGGGGCCAGGTCAAGAGCTTCTGAGAAGTGCTGCCAGGGTGCACCTGCGAGGCTGGACACACCTCCTGGAAGCTGTCACCTCAACAGGTAGCTGGAGGGGATTTGATGTGACACCAGAGTCTCTGCCCCACTTAATGAGCTGGAGGCTCTGGGCTTGGGAGTTCCAGACACAGTGGAGATATTTACAGTGGGCAGAAGCAAGGACGTCAAGTGAAAACCTAAATGTCTAAAAGGAACTACCTCTGTCGGCTCTCCTGCTGGATCTCAGGGCTCTGGTGGCCAGGTCTGGCCCTCAGTCCAGAGGATCTCCCAAGAGAAGCAGTTGGCACAGATAAAGAACCACACACCGATGTTGCATGGTCTCCACAGCAACATGGCCAGGTGTCAGCCACTGCCCCTGGTGGAGCCTGCACTCTGCCAGCTTCAGCCGGCTCACACAGCGGCCAGCGCCTTCGTCCTCAACTCTCCAAGAGAATGGCCACCAAAATCAGAGCCAGCCGTGACGTCAAGGTGAGCACGGGCTTTAAGGGCTCCTCTTGTGTCGGTCCTCTCTTCCTTGGAGCTCATCCTAATGGCAGATTCCTGGGTTGTTAAAAGTAGCCTCAGAGGGACCGAGGACTCTCGCATCCACGCGACAGCACTGAGATCCAGAGTGCGTGCAAATGCTGGATTCAAGGTCTGACTCCATGAATGGCAGCCGTGTGCAACTGGGAAAGACACTGGACACTGGACTTCTCTGTTCCTGAGATTCTTCTTCAGTAAAATGAGAAACAATAAGCCCTGTGAAGAAAGAGCTGTTATGGGGGCACCATTACATTAATGAATGTAAACTGCTTCCCCTGGAGTTGTGCAGCACACAATATGCACAGCTGTACCGGGACCATCTGGTCAGCAAAGCTACCCGGGGCACCCACAGAGCTCTGCACCGCTGCCTGCCACCAGCTCTCCACTGCCAACAGAATGATGAGACTGGAAAGGTGGGGAATCCTGCTTGCCTCTGAAGGAAGCTTCTCTTCCTGCTGCCAGCATGATCCACCTCAGCAGCCCTATAAGCAAAAGGGTCTTACGTGACCCTTCATCCCAGTCACTGACGCCCAAGCCATTCCTTACAGACCAGAAACTCATCCCGTTGATCAATTCTGAGCGCCCTGTCTCCATCCACCCAGATCCTTCTGTCTGCCTTCTAGAATCCAGGGTCCTCAGCACGTGTCCTCTGTTCCAACGCCTTCTCTGACCGTCCTCTCCTTGCCCCTTCCTCTCACTGAAGCCTGGCTGACCGTGTGGACACTGCATCCCCCCCAAGCCCCCAACAGTGGAGGTGGTTCCCCACACCCCTCCCTGTGGCTGCAGACCATCCCCCCTGGCTCTTGGAAAGACTCAGTGCTGGGAAGCCCTGACCATGGGGTAAGTGGTCAGCTACCCTAGCTGTCACAGCCCTCTGCAGCCCCTGGGTCCTTCCCCCTCTTGGAAGACCACTGTTTCCACCGCATCTGCCTGTCTCAAGGATGGTCCCCTCCGCTGTGCCCTGGGTCAGGCCCCTCTGAACTCTGCTATCCAGGGTAACTCTCCACCTGCTCTCGCTCCACAAGTTTTCCCTCTCTGTGGCTTATTCCATGATCATAAAGACGTTTCCATCCTTAAAAGCCACCAAAAAAGAAAAGAACCTCTCTCAAAGTCACACTCCTCTCAATCTTCCCCAGTTGACCACGTCCTTTCATATCGAGACTCTCAAAAGGACAGTGTGTGGTCCCCGAGTCCCATTCCTTCCCACCAGCATCCTTGAAACCGTTCTAGCTGGACTGACTCCACAACAAAGCCAAGGTCCCCGTCAAGGTCGGTCCTCGGTTGTCAGATCTAATGCCATTTCCGCAGGTGGGTCCCACTGGCCCAGCACCTGACATCACCAGTGCCCCTCATTTCATGAACACCAGCTTCCATGCCTCAGGAAGCCACCTGCCTGCCCCCTGCACTGGCCCATGCCACCTCCTCAGACCGTCTCCTTGATCGGCCTTGTGCCAGCCTGCTAGCCGGTCCCACCTTGGCTGGGACTTTCACCATTCATGGTGGTGGCCAACGCTGGCCTCGCCACTGCAGACGTGGGATCTCAGAAGTGACACACTGAAGACAGGAGCCTGGTTCTCCTCCCCGTCTGCCAACCCATGGTCTTCACAGACCAGTTCATGGTGAGTCCACTCCCCGGTCAACCAGGCCAACATGACTTAACCTCTTTCCCCCAAGATTGATTCCCATGTGTCACGTCCACTCTATTGTATGAGAAATGAAAAATGATAGAGGATAAACAGGTGATAGATAAGTGGGTGGATGGACAGATAAGAGAAGGAAGGAAGGAAGGAAGGAAGGAAGACCTATACCTACAAATCTCCCAAGAAAAGTAAAACTCTCTCTGATCATTTTATTCATTAAGTGTTTCTAAGTTTTTTTCCTTTCCATGAGTCAGGTGTCCCCTCTGGGTAGATTCTCTGCACCCCCATCTTCCAGGGCTTCTGCTTGCTTCTCTAGAAACGCAACAGGAGAACAGGCCTGAGGAGTGACCGAAGTCCCCGAGCCCTGGCGTGATCCGCGTGTGCTTGACCACCGGATGCCTCTGCTGTCCAGTTGGTGAGGACGGAGTCCTGGGGTTTCTTCCAGGCAACACTGAAGTCCCCAAGTGCTCAGAGGGGCCCTTGGAAGGAGCCTGCAGGAGTCCACTGGTCTGGGCCTCTAATTTCAGGCCAATTTGAGGCTGAAATCGAGCTGCGCCTCTCTCAGACCTCACCTGCACCTGCACTTCATTCAGTAACTATCTCCCAAGCACAGAGGCCCGCCCTGCTGACCTGCATGGACCCAGAGTGTCTGGAGGGAGACTGACTCATGTGTAAGAAACTCCCATTCATTCTCCTTCCCCCTCTGCACTAGCTACTGTTCTGACCACCCCCACCTCCTAGTATGTCTTTCCCAGTATCTAAATCAGACCTCTGCCCACTAGCCAGCTACAGTGGGCACCACGCTGACTGAACTAATCCATTCTGAGGGCAAAACAATTGGGGGAACCCTTAAACCTCCATATTTTTTTAGCATAACAACATTCTCTTTATTAAAACAAGAACCAATGTTTTACAGTTAAAATAAACAAAAAACCTCATATATTCAAAATACAGGCAGTGGGGTAGTGTGGACGTCACACTGGGCTCTTCAGGCCTGTAGACCCCTCTTTCCTTCAGCACAGGCCTGGCCTCTTCGCCCCTCGCAGCCGGGCTCTATTCGGACCCTGCCCTCTTGCAAGGAGATTCTGTCCTTTCCCCTGGTTTCTTCCTCCCCATCAGACACTCTGCACGTATCTGCCAAGTGCTCGGTGCGGGCCTTATTCCTAATTGAGAGTTCTCTCCCTCCCAGATCCATAAACTGTGTTTGAGAAACAAAATGGGCACATTGAAGATTTTCCTGGTGCCTTCATTTCCAGATGCGATTCTGAAAAACCAGGGAACCTGCCTATTCAGTAAGCCATCGCTGGTAACTCTGGAAGTTTTATTTGAGAAAATGCCAAGCCTCTGGTCAGAATTCTCTAATGGATTTACTGAAGACCAAAAGTGTCATTGAAAAACAAATAGCAAACAGAAATTGCACTAAGGCATTTTTTTAATATAAGGGCAAGAATACATCCTGGGCAAGACTATCCTCGTTCTCAATAGCCCCCATATGTTTTTTATTTGGCTTAACGTGTTTATCTTTCAAAATGAACCCCCAAAAGAGCCCAGTCAGGCACGTGTCTCCTGAAGGAGGGCCAGACTGCCCGCCTGTCCTGCTCGGTCCCCAAACCTGGTCCTCTTCCCCTTCTCTCCATCACTCACCCCCCACCCAGGCCGTCACCAGGTCTGGTCACATCTGGCTCCGCCGTGGGGATCTGGATTCTCTCCTCTCGCCTCCCTCCTCCCTGCAGCTCCTGTTCCAAGGAGCCTTCATCTTTCACTGAACTAAAATGACAGGCTCCCTCTGTGGTCTGGGTGTCGGTCCTCCCCAAAACCCACCTTGAACCCCCATGCGTGAGTCCCATGTTAATGGTACTGAAGACAGTAGTGAGGATTAGGCGAGGTCATGGCATGGGGACCCCAGGGTGGCATTCTGGCTTCACAAGATGAGACACCTGAGCTGGCAGGCTTGCCCTGTCTCTCCACCATGTCAAGGTGCAAGAAGGCCTTCAACAAGGCACTGGCGCCATGTTCCAGAACCATGAGCTAACTAGACCTCCATTCACTGTAGGAACCCAGCCTGAGTATTCCACTGGAGCCACAGAGAGGGCTATCACAGCCTGGGTGTCCACACAGGACCACGCATTCACCTTACAGTGAGAGGATTTCATAGAACAGGTATATGACTTCCTGTTCAAAACCAGCATGGGCTTAAGGTTGCAAAGAGTGTTTCTTGGAGAATTCACTGGATGCCCTAGAGACCTGGGTGATTTGGCCCCAACCTCCCCCTCCCCTGGCTCACCATGCCACCTTCTTCCCATTCCAGCTGTTCCGGGACCTTGCACATACAACTGCCTCTGCCAGATATCACGGTGACACAGGCTTTGCAGATGACGACTGTAAACTGTGGGATCAGAGAAGTATTTTTGAGACCTAGGAGTGAGTAGATTACCTGCTAAACCATCTCCTAGTACAGCCCCTTGAATACATTTAAGTCATGCTAATTACATAATCATATCTATTATTTGATCTTAAGCCCTGTGATGGCAGAGACATGTTCTTTTCTTAGAATGCCCCAGAATAAATGATCACTGCTTACTTAAGAAATATCTGTTAACATTAGTGTTATTTTCTGCTCCTAAAATCTGGCCTGCACCAGAGTTGGTGCCCTCAACCCTCCCTCACCCCGTTATTTTCTTTTTGACCTCCATCCACTCCTTCTCCCTTTAAGGGGAAAGTGTTTTTGAGGAACAGAGCTGTCTCTCAACACCCTTGTTGCTATGTGATTAGATCCTGCTGGTGTTTGAGCCTTTGCCTGCTCTCAGGTCACCTGGCATGACCATGGTCCACCTGCAAGCCCTGGCCTCCTCTAGAGGACCTCGGCTCCCAATGACACACACTGCCTGAGGCTGGGCCGGAAGAGCCGCCCCAGGACCTCCCTACCGCCGTCGCCTCTGGGCGCTTCCACTCTCCTTCGCCTTCCAACTTGTGATGGAAATACAGCGTGTTTTCCTCTGATGTGAGGGAAATATTTTATTTAAAAATAAATTGTTTATGAAAAATTCTGTCTCCAGAGCCTTCTTTATGCTTCTTTATGCTTTTCCCTGCAAGGAGTTGAAGGAGTTGTGCTGCAGATGTGGGAAACTCTTTAATTTATTGTCATTTCTGAGATATGCTGCACTTTGAAATAAGACTGGTGTGCTTTCTCTGGAGTCATGAAATATGAAATGCCACTCCACAACAGAGCACACTGAGCCGCTCTGGTCGGCAAGAGCAGGCGAGGAGGCTGCCCTGGGCCCACGGAGTAACACAGGAATGGCCCAGAGACATCGGAGCCGGCCAGGCATCCCTGGAGGGCCCCAAGGGCCGCAGTGCCTTCTCCCCAGTCCTGAAAGGGACAAACTAGCCCTGCCCTGCAGAAGGTGGCTGGTGACACCTGTAGGGGGCGTGTGCAGGAGGCAAGGAGGGTGAAGGCTCTGGGGATGAGGTCGGCAGGATGAACACACAGCCTGCGGCCTCCGTGCAAAGACGGGGGCCCTGACCTCAGCACGTTTGGTCGTGACCCGTCCTACGCTGCAGGATGAATGCACAGGGAAGCAGTCCCCCAAGGTCAGTGAGCAGACGGCCATGTGAAGGCCACTCCCTGGGGCCCAGCACCCGTCCCCCAGTGGAGCGTCCTGCCTGTCCTTCCACTTGCACCCGAAGGCCTGTCCTGGGCCACTTTCCTCCCTTTCCCTTCTCTAGCTCTCGGCAGCTCGTCCCCCACCTCCTCCGCGGTCACCTGGGCCCCGTGCTTCGGGGGCTCCGGTGCAGCTCCTTCCCCTGCTGGGCACAGGGGCTGCACTCCCCCTCACGCCCACGGTGATGAGTCCATCCAGAGACCCTTACCAAGTGCTCAGCAGATGCCAGATCCGGGCAGGGCCTGCATCCCGGCCCGTCTCAGCCTTCCAGAGAGTGGCATTGTTGGTGAGCGAGTACCTGAAATGTTCCCCTGAAACTCTTGTGTTGACGACTTGGTCCCCCGCGCAGCCACGTCCCACGGGGGCTTGGGGGAAAGGATTGGATGGGGAGGGCCGTGACCTCGAGGTGGATTAACCCACCTGCTGAATTAGTAAGGCGGATGAATTACTCAGGAGGAGGGACCTGGGTGGGGAAGAGTTTACCCTATCCTTAGCCCTTTCTTTCCATCTCTGTGTCTGTCTGTCTGTCGGTCAGTCGGTCTGTCTCCCCTTCCTGGCCTTGCTTCCATGCCCTCACTGCCCTGATGTCCTGCCTTGTCTCATAAACACCTGCGCTGCCCCTGTCAGGTCTTTGGGCACAGCAACCCAGGCCTGAGCAGCCGCAGGCTTTGCACCCTGACTAGGGCTCCATCCTCAGCTCTGTGGCTTCATGACAGTCCCCTCCTCCCAGCCCACCTCTCTCAGCTGTGGAGGGTGAACTCCTCCTCTGGGAAGTGCCAGTGAGGATTCAGTGAGTGATGTCTATGGAACCCCTTCCCAGTGTGGGCGCCCCGTGCTGGCAGCTGGCACGCAGACTGCACCACCTCCTCACATCAGTGTTGAGCTAGGTGACGACGCCACCGACCCCCTGGCATCCACAGAGCACGTGATGTTCCCAGCTAGTCCCTCAGGCTGGGCAGCCCTTACCCATCACTTCCAGGCTGTCATCCACAGAGCTAGGGCACCTCCCATCACAACAGCTTCAGGTCTGTGGTTGAGAAAGACTCAGACAAGAAGTTACAACTGGCCCCAGCAAGATGCCCCTAGTGGAGGGTCTGCCTAGATAAGAGCCACAGGTCAGGGTGGCCCACAAGGCGTGGGGCTTAGAAACTGCCTACAGAGCCGGGAGCCTGAGCCCACAGGCCCAGCCCCGCTTTGCCCAAGTGGCCTTGCAGGCTGCTGCTCAGTGCTCACCAGGCTAGTGAGCACCTGCCCGGCAGGGGAGCTGAGGGCCATGTCCACGTACTGCACGTGGCTGTGCCTGGATTATGATTTTTATGAGAATCTCGTTTTTCAGAGACAAGCACTTGGGGAGAGATTGCTCATTTTATTGTTTTGCCTGGAAACAAGAGATTCCCTTCATGCAGTGATGCAAAGAAGTCTTTGATCTCCCTCCAGAAACACACATATGCTAGTAAAGCGCCCCCGGATCTCCTGTGGGCGCAGCCTGCAAAGCTAACCACGCAGACGGACTCCAGGTGCACGGGACGCCTTGGTGACCGCTGCCTGGTTTCTCGGGACGCCTCTCATCCACCCCTACTTCATCCTCAAGCAGAGCTGAGAAGCGAGGCCTGTACTTCAGTGACCGGGTCACCAGCAGTCCCGTGGGGAAGGAGCTCCCTGGGCCCCTGGGTCCCTGGGCCCTGCTCTCTGGGCGTCTTCCCCGGGCCCCATCCTAACCTCGCAACGCCTGCCTTCACTCTGCCCTCCACGGTCAGCGAGCGCCAGCCTCGTCCAGGCTTCCTTGGGGACATTCCTCTTACTTTTCCTTTTTGTTCTATTGCTACTGTCCCCCGTTAAATCTGACCTCAAATGCTCCCAGTAGCCCTCTTCATTCCCTCAGTTCTTCCTCCCTTTGCTCCCTCTGTCTGCTCCTTCCTGTCACACTGTCCCCACTAACAACAGTCTCGGACACTCCATCCTCCTCAGCTTGCAAGTCCTGCTCCTTCTCCAGATCACTTCCAGGACGGTGCCTTCCCTCGGCAGCTGGGTCACCCCCTGTTCTCACAGCAGCCACAGACTTTGGCCAAGACTCTGTCCTCCTCCTTACTTCCCGGACACAGCTTTCTGTCTTTCTGTCCCAGCTCCTGTGGACAGGGGTCCTGCTGGTGCAGCGGTGACTTCCGACCGCCCACCTCTCGCCTGCCGCCAACACGCTGCCTGGCGCTCCTTCGGCATTTCCCCGTCTGTTCAGCCCATGTGGAACTCGGGAGCCTGCATGCAGGGGCTCCTTGACCTTCCACCTGCTGGGGTGGTCCTCTGCTCACTCAGCAACCGCAAGACCCCCGTGCCCTTACTGAGCCAGACCAAAGCAACGATGGAGGGTTCTGCCGTGGATGTAGATGATTTAGTCCCCGTGAACTAAGTTAAAGAAAAGGTCAGGAAACAGCTGAACTGCAGCAGGGGGAATGAAGTTCTCTGCGGAGCCCTTTGAAGGGCTTTTCTCAAAGTCATTGGGTGGTGACAAGTTTACAGAGAGGCTGGCTTCAGAGGAGAAAGTGGGTGGGGATCTCTGTCTAGAACTGTCATTAAAAAATGTGTATTTCCTGTAGCTGCTCCATCCCTAAGCCTCCCAGGCCTCCGGCCTCACGTGGGCCTCTATGAGCCCGTCATAAACGCCCCTGAGCCTAGGGGACAGCAGTAGCTGCTGGTGCTCTGGGAAAGTAGACTAGGCTTCTGCATTATTGTGAGGACAGACAAAGGGGGTGAGCCCTTCCAGGTGCACCCCCTGGAGTGACAGGCTCAAGTGCAGCCGGGGATGCAGTCCCCACTGGGTGGGACTGGCTGCGTCCTCTCCACGTGGGGGGCCACTCTCAGTGCAGGATCGCAGGGCTCCCCCTGAAGAGCTCCCACTTTCTGTGGGCCTTGCCTACCTCTCTCCTGAGGGTCTTGAACAAAGTCTTGACTTTTATATGGCTACTGGCTGGCATTTCCCAGAGCCCCTCCTTGCTGAAGGCTTCATCAGCAAGACCCAGGGTCAAGGCTGCATCTCCTACAGTTCCATTCAGGTCACTGAATGTCCCCTGTGGCATTTGATTTGGCAACCTGATCTGCAGGGTAGCTCAGTTCCACTCTCAACTAGGCCCAAGCTGTTTTAGAATAATCATCATTTACATTTTGCAGAGGGTGGTGACCGAGGCATCTGGAGATTCTGCTCACACTCACAGGCTCTTTGCCATCTTCCTGGCACTGTGTGAGCACCAGCTCTCCTGGGCAGCAGCATCATTGTACAGGTGAAGAAGCACATCACCTCCCTCCCCAAGTGCTAATGGATGCCCACCCTCAAGCCCAAATCCTGCACACCACATTAAACCCAAAGCACTCATCTAGGCCAAAGGGACTTCCGTTCCTCTGCAGGAGACGGTTTCCAAGGCACTGCTGGAAGAGGGGGCAGTCTGCAGTTTGAGAGGGAATGTGCAGTCAAGAATCCAAAACTTCCCCAAGGGATGAAGCAGTCTGCATTCTGCACCTGACTCGGCCACTAATCCTGAAGATCAGCCTAGGAAGCCCTCTGGAGCATGGGCAGACGCAGTCAGGCCCCACTGCCCAGGAGAGTTGTGTCCCAAGGGTCCCCTGTGTTCTGGCTCTCAGCGAAGTACTGGGAGCCCTGAGTAGCGTAGGATGTCGTCCTGTTCACAAACGTCTCAGAGCAGGTACAGAAAGAAGATCATCAAGTGACGGTGGCTTAGGCTCCCAGAGCACTCAGAGAAGGGCTCCGTGGAAGATGGGCCAGGGAGGGGTCTGAAGGCACAGGGACCTGGACAAGAGAAAGGAGACCTTGCTGGGCAGGATGGCCAACCAGGCGCATGTGGGGCCCGTGGGGCTGAGGGGCACAGCGCATCCCAGGCCCTGGGTGTGAAGAGGCGCAGGGCTCCTGGGGGAAGGTTTGAATCAGGGACATGGTGGAAGCCCCCCTCCCCTGCCCGCTGCTGCTTGCTAGGGGCGCTCCGCCTCCTGGCCTTTTCCTCAAGCCTCTGCTCAAACCAGGGCCTTTAGCTCTGGCAAGTTTTTTTTTCTGTGTGATTTGTTACGATGCTGATTCCTTCCCAGGTGCACAAGGATCTCCTCAAGAGGACCCAGTCCAGGACATCGCCCGCCACCACCATGGGGCCAGCTTTGGAAGAAGCCTCGCGGCTGTCCTCCCTGTCTGTGCCCTCCATTCTCCCCCTTTCCTGTCTCTCGGCCTCCCCATCCATCCGATTCCACTGTGAACTCCAGCTAACACCCGAGGGACCCCTGCTCCGCAGCCTCTGCGGCTCCTCCCCGGGGAACCTCTGGGCCTTTCCACCACGTGGTCTCCCTGTCTCTGCGCTTGGGCTGCCTCTCCCCCTACATAATTTATCAAAACAAAATTTATCCATCAAACTTGGCCCAGTTGAAATCAGAAGAAATTATTATTTTTTTTCTATGCTCAATCACCACAAATTCTTTCAGATTTATCTGGCACTAAAAGTTCCCAAGGTTATCCAGCTTCAAAACAGAATTTTAAATGGACTTGGAACTTGAAATCTCCCAGAAACACCATTATGCGATTTGAAAGGAATTCTGCGTTTGCATCTGTGTTTCTCCCTGTCTTTAAAGAAGCAGAGGCAGGCAGGGGAAGGGGGGATGGAGGAACTTGGGGAGAGGGAAGAGAGAAATCAGCTGTGGCTGGAAAAACACAACCACGAATCCCAAGAAGCAGTGTCAGGAGAATGGACAAAGAGCACCCACACCCTGAGATAAGATAGGAGGTTTATTAACAGCATTTTAACCAGACAAGCCTTAGACAGAGCAAAGCACAAAGAACAGCAGGACAAAGGAATGGAACCAGAATTCTAGAAGAGATATCAAAGTAATTAATCTGAAAATAATCTTGTTGGAGTCCGGAGGAAGCAAATAAGAAATAGATTAGGAAAGGATCAGGGCTGGGGTTGTGGCTCAGTGGTAAAGCATTGCCTGATGTGCGGGGCATTAGGTTCCATTCCCAGCACCACATGTAAATGAATGAGTAAAATAAAGGTCCATCAACAACTAAAAAATTATATTTAAAAGAAAAAGAAAGAATTAGATGTCTTCCTAGGCTGTGGGTCAAGGGAAGTTCCATGGGAAAGAACTGTTCTAGAGCTGAACCCACACCACAGGCACTGACTGATATGTGCTTCTCACTCCCAGAGAAAGGATTTCCAGAGAGGGCAGGGAGAAGATCCAAAATGCCCTAGTGTGCTGGATTGGAATTGGAGGTATCAATATGGACTCATGGCTTTATTTTAATATGTAACCAAACAGGTAAGGCATAAGTACAACTGTGTGCATGCACGCCTTGGATAAATACACAGTTCCCACCAAGAAGCAGCCACGGAAGCAGCCACAGAAGCAGCCACGGCCCCTGGAATCAGTATGCACAACCGTCACTCACAACTTGGTTCTGAAATACCGTTCTCAATAACAATCATGAGGGCCGGCTCCTGGGTGAAGTGGCCAGTTCCAGATTTGCAACAAAGAACCACAAGACCCGCTGGAGCATCCTGTGGAGGACAGGCTGAAGGAAAGCACATGTGTCGGAGCCAACCTGAAAGATCCCCCGATGCAAGGTCAGAACAGCTTGAGCAAGTGAATAAGCAAAACACGTAACAGCCGCATCGAACCTTCTCCCAGAGAATGAAATAAGAATCCATGAGTCCACACCAATAGAAATAAATCACCAACGAACAAGGCAAGCGAGAGCGGCGCTTCTTCTTACTGAATTCCAATGATCAAATGTGGAAGTAAAGAGAGAAACATAAACCACCGTTGGAACAACGGAGTACGAGGGGCAGGCGCCCAGAGCCAAAGCCGGGAGCCTGACAAATACCAAAGTTAGCGGATGAACATTTAAGCAGAGACGGATTATCTTCATCATCTCAAAGCACCTTCCCCAAGTAATGAAAGATCAACTTCACTGAGAACCAGTGCAGGCACCACTTTGGCCTCAGAAGAGGATATAAATTGCTTTCTTAACATTACCTGATAGAAACCATCTGTCAAAAAAAAAAATGTCTTCCTGAAGGAAAATGAGAAAGGGCGATGCTTTATGAGCTAGACGGCTTCTTGTGCTTAGTTAATCTTCCTTGGACTTGGATCTCCTCAGGCTTTTCCTACCTGGGGCTCTGCTGCCTGACTTCCTGGCCTGCTCCTACAGGGTGAGTGAGAACACAGGCCAAACCCTTCCCTCCTCAGTCATTTCCCAAAGAGCGAGAGCTACCACATGATCTGGTCTGAGGGCCTTTTTCTGGTATTTAATCATGACTTGAGCTGAACTGAGCCAAATAACTCAGCCTGGTGGGCCCAGGTGGCAGACGGCAAGGGAGCTTGCTGGATCCTGAAACAAGGAGGAAAGAGATGGACTCCCTCCCTCAAGCCCAGGAGGCCACGAGGGGGCGGTTCTGACCTGCCACGGGCCAGGCTCCCGGGTTTGGCTCTGGGCCCGGCAACAGCAGTGGTCTCTCACTCTGAGAGCACTCAAGCCCACACAGCAAAACCTTCTGGGGAGATTAACACCGAAGGGGCAAATTGAGTTCTTGGCGCTACATCCTTTGTTTTCTGTGCAGTAGTCACAGAGGTCATTGAGGAGAACCGGAAAGACGGGAGCAGGAGTCCTCTCGCCCTGTCCATCCCTGGGCATTCATACAGTGTCCCATAGCTAGCACTCCAAAGCCTTTTATGGGTGTCTTCTGAGAGCAGCCTCACTCAGGAACCCACTCGTGGGTGAGGAGGTTGGCACCAACCCCACAGCAGGCAGGTTTTGATGGTCTGCCGTATGCTACTCCCTGCTGGAGACGGATCCACGCATCAGTGGGCAGATTAGGCACGGCCCCTCCCTCATGATCACCAGGCGCAAGGCCCGCCTGACTACAAACCTACAGGCAGGTTTATGAAATACACCTTGAATCACTTACAATCCCACACACCTGGAAAGTGCAGGGCCTGACTGTGCCCAGTGGCTCAGGCAGGCTTTACGGCATGTGGCCCTGCACAGAGGTGAGAACTGGGGTAGGAGTTGGCCAGATGGAGGAGAGGAGAAGGAAGTGTCCAGGAGGAGGTCTGCAGAGGGCTCCTGAAAGAAAACCCCAGTACGGAGCACAACAGAGGAGTGGACGGGTCACACACAGGAGAGGAGACTGGGAACAAGCGCAGGCCACCTGAGCACTGGGGCTTGAAGCACTCACCAGGGGGCGCTGCGGAGAGCTTGTGTGGGGCACTGATGTGAACGCAGAGACCCAGAGATGTGGTCTCCGTGGGAGTGACACAGGAAGGCCACCCCGGGCCATTCCTACCCAGGACAGGAGGGAGAAGATTGTGCCACAGGTGAGGCAGGAGGACATGGTGTCCCACACCGAGTCCTTTGTTTGTCATCTGCCTGCCTAGGAGCTCAAACATTCACAAAACTCTGGCAAAACTTCAAATCAAGCCTGTTGGATTGGCGTGCAGTTATTTTGCTCTGTCCCAGAAATGTCTGCAAAGGAATAAGAACGTAATAAATCTACAGAAGGAAAAAAAAGAAATCTTTTTTTTTTAAATGAGGAGATAAATAACAACAAAGAGTTTTGGATGATAAACGAGGGTGGAAAAATGGAGACGCACCAGGAAAAAGAGAAGAGGGGAAACTCAGGGCCCAGGGAGAGGAGGGAAGCCAGAGAGTCAGGCAACGCCCAGAGAACCCAGGCGTGCTTGGAATTGGAGGCAGGGACCTTAGGCTGAAAGGTGGAACCATAGGAGTCCACATACAGCAGTTAGATTCCAGGGCGCTCTTCTCCACTGAATCTGAGTCTCTGCAAACCGCAGACACTGTAGATGGGGGACGAGGCTCCCTCTGAGGACAGCACGAGAAGAGGGTCCGTGTGAGCCCCTGCCACTCCCCAGCAAGGCACAGACAGATTCCTCAATAGAGAACAGCCTGAGGAAGAGCCCCGGATTTGACTTGGAGGGTGGGATTGTCCTGTTGGAGACCCTGAAAACTCTCCATCATTTTGATTTTTCCAATTAGAAGAAAAGCCCCCAGTGGTGAGTAGATTAATGGTCCCCAGAGATGTCCAGGTTCTAATTCCCGGAATCTGTGAATATGTCATCTCATGGGGCAAAAGGGACTTTGTGGTTGTGATTAAATTAAAGGTCTGTGATAGGGGGTTCTCTTGAATTATCCAAGGGGGCCCTGCCAATCACCCAGGTCCTTGAAGAATCCTTCCAGCTGTGTTAAGAGGGGCACGTGACCCTGAAGAAGGTCAGAGAGGGCAATCTTGCTGACTTGAGGAAGGGACCACAAGCTGAGGGGTATGGGTCGCCTGTGGAAGTTTGAAAGTGGAGGGACAGGATTGTCCCATGGAGCCCCCAAAGGAACCAGTCCTGCTGGTATACCTTGATCTTAGCCCAGCGAGACTCCCTCTGGGAATTCCGAGCTCTGCAACTGTATGGTAATAAATGTCCCAGGCCACCAGTATGGCAGGACTTGTCACAGCTCTAATAGAAGCCAGCAGTGTCTTTCCAAACAGTTACTAAGAGTGGCCAAGAAGATGGTGTCCCTTCTGGCAGCTGGCAGGAAGCAGGCAGCTCTGGGCAGAGAGCTTTGTTCTGTGTCAGGAAGGGGTTTCGACTCATGTCTCAGCTCTGCGCCACGGGGACTTAAAAAGGGACAAAGGCTTCCCACGCTGCTCATACAGCACAGCTGTTCTCCACACTCGCAGGGAGAATGGCAGTCGCTTCCCTGCGACTCATGGAAGGGATCGTTTGGTGGCCTAGTCCAGAGAAAGAAGGGAAGTTAATTTAGAATGGCTGCCCTCGGGGAGGGACTTGCTCCTGTGGCTTCCACTCGTGTTCTTTTTTCAACTGGCATCGTGTTTATGATCTTCCCAGGGACGGTGCACAATGTGCCGGAAGGAATCCTCCTCAGGGTCTCGCCTTTCTCAGCCTGACAATCTGACCTGTGACATGTGCCCTGCTCTTCTGGTTCCAGGAGTTATGATCATCCCCTAGCAGATGACATAATCGCTCAATGTATCTGCATCAATTACCTATCACTGTGTAACAGATTACCCAGATGAAGCAATAAGCATTGATTATCTCACGGTTTCTGGAGGTCAGACTCAGGGACAGTGCTACAGGAGGCCTGTGGCATGAGGGTCATCAGAAGTCATCAGCAGGACGGAGCACTCACTCGCCTGACAAGACCGCACTGGCTGTCTGCAGGAGGCCTGGGTTCCTTGCCATGGGACCTCTCTACGGGACTCTTAAGTGTCCTCACAACTCTGTGGCTGGTTCTCCAGCATGAAGCAAGAGAGAGCCGAGTGGAACCCACAAGACCTGTAGGGCCCTGACTTGGAGACCCCACGACAGGCTCCTGGTTGGACGCTGGAGGGAGCCACACAAGGGATGGGTACCAAGTAACGAGATCCATTGGAAATCATTCTAGAGCTTTGCTGCTCTTTCTACAGCCTTAGAAAAGAAAAGAACGATGAAATCCAGGATTCCGTGGCTTATAAGTGTCCCACAGCCCTCTATTCTACATCGACTGTCCCAGGGACGTCATTTTCAATGATCCACAATCGGTGCTCTAGTTTAACTGGTTTCTCTCACCTACAAGGCACTATAGCCCATCCCAGCCCTTCTCCTGCCCACAGTTCAGAGACCACAACCCACGAATTAGAAGCTCATCTTCATGGAGATAGAGGCAATGGAAGGTCATGTTCATGAGGATTTTGAACTAAGGGAATTTCTCTAAGCTTCGAATTTCTTCTAATATGCCAGGTGATGTCACCCCCCTTCAGGCTTTCCAAGAGACCAAGAGAATTCATAGGTGGTCCCCACAACAGACTTCAGTGTCACAGACGAGTTGAAGGACTCCCACCATTTAGATCTGATGAACCCCCCTGGACCGCACTGCTGAGCTCCCTCATTTGTTGAACAGGAATGAAATAGATCAGTGGTTTTTGAACTTGAGTAATTGTCCCATTCTTCTCTGTTAGAAAGAGATTACCAAGCCCTATCCACCAGCAGTATGGTTCAGCAGGCATGAGGTGAGGTTCCAGAATCTACGTCTAACACAGTCCACCTTGGCTGAGCGACAGTTTAGGCGTCATTACACCAGCTCAGATTTTTCTCTACTGGAGATGACAGACCCTTCTCACTTTGGGGCAGGAGAAACAGCAAAAATGTTTTCTCCTTTAAATGAACTTTTGCATTATATAGAATGGACAAAATTATATGGGAGATGGTCTTTCAGTCATCCATTTCTAATATTTTGTGCATCCAGGTAGAAAAAAACCCTTGGCTTATGGTGAGGGAAGGTATCATGACAGTGGATTCCATATGGTATTGACTACTGCCTACCTTTGTAGTTACTACCATTTTCCTCTGGGGTAATTATCTAGTGTATCTAGTGATGAAAAGGGTTACCTATGACCTGTGTCAGAATGTGAGTTCCTGGCCTCCATCTCAGATACATGATATTCAACAGGGGCAGACATGTTGGATGAAGGCCAATACCTGAAATGACCTCCGGGAGGGACCTGAATTATACACTTAAGAGTTGTATTAACTCATGGTCACACTTGGGAGGCCCAAGACCCTGTTTTCACATTTCTGAATTATGACCCAAGCATCATCCCCCTGGTCCAGGATTTCCAAAACTTCCCTGATGATGAAAACTAGTTGATGGTGCTTGGTATATATACTTATACAACATGTAGAAGCTACACCTCCTCGTCCCTGATCCTGCCTTGGAATATCTAGGTCGTTTGGTAAACAAGTATTCCAGAGAGGTTCTATTCTTGAAAGCCGTAGGTGGAGGGAATGTGGAGATAATATGCCCTCGACTTGTCCTGGAGCAGACGAAGGCGGGCCACCCACCTGGCCACATCTCAGAGCTGGCTAATTTCCCCTTGGGCTACATAGGTCTTGAAGGTTTTTTTTTTAAGATTTGGTTTCTAGAAGCTGTGTGAGCTTGACAAATTTGGTTGGTCTCATTGGAGACAGATTAAAGCAATAAGACAATGCAAGTTAGGAAGGAAAAAACTAATCAGAAAATTCATTTTATGCCCTGTCAAAATGTTTAAAAAGGAAAAAGAAAATCCAATAAAGACTCTTAAAATTTGTTGTTTAACCCTGTGCACCAGACAGCTCCATGGCAATTAGAGAAAGACTAATATGCTCTCCAGGGTGTAGACAGGCACCACTGGGCTATTTTCTCTATGATTCCGAGGGTGACCCATTCCAGCAATGACCACAGGAATGCCTAGTTTGGAGATGATCCCTGGTGAATTATAAATTATGGTTTATTGCAACAGTAGAAACAGGTACTCTCTAGATGGTTCAAGAGAACAATCAAGAAGATATTGAAGAGTGTTTATTGAGACCAATGAGGAGGTCAGCCTCCTTGATGCCAGCCCCCTGCAGGGCTTCCTGTGGAGAAGGTACTAAAGCCAGGGCCCAGACCAACCCTGGTAGGTGACAATCTCTGGGACTCCACATTGCTACTGACATCTGACTGCTCCACGGGAGCCCTGTAAATCCAGGCCGAGCCCAGGCTGAGGAGGAGGGAGTCGGCAGACATCTTACAGTCTTGACTTCACGGGCGTTGAGGCCGCAGTCAGGCGTGGGCGGGAGGCCCTCAGGAACTGGGGTCTGTTGCCCTCCTCCGCTCACGCCAGTGCCTGCCTCACGAAAGGGAAGACTCTGCCCTCTTTCCACCCTGTCCTTCTCTCCATCCCCTCCTGACCCTCCCCGGGGGAGAGAGTGGCCCACGTGACCGAGCAGTCCTCACGTTTACTGGCCCAGGCTTCTGAAGCCGCAGACGGTGGGTAGGTGCCGCCCTGGGGCCCAGCACACCCTGCTCACCCTGCTCCCACCTCCTGACTCAGGGGCAGGGAGGAGGGACGCTCTGCTTGGGAGACCCCCTCACTCTTTTCTGCCTGTCTTCAAACGGGTGAGCACAATTTTTTGTGCATCCATTGACTGAGACAGTGAACCTGACCACTAACCCAGTCCTCTACGCCAACTCTCATAGGTCTGTGCCTGGACTACTGCAGGGTCTTGCTTGGAATTTCTATTCGCAGATGACGAATGAAACAGGAATATTCACCTTTGCTCAGAACCCAGGTCCTGAGCAAAGAATCAAGGAGTGCCTGCGTCTTGAGTAAGCAGTGTCCAAAGGCTACATAGACCAGCTCCCTGTGTTTGAATCCTGACGTTGTCCCCTACTGGTTGTACGACCTTGAGAATATTGTTCACCATCCCTGTCCTCAGTTTCCTTATTTGTAAGTCAGGGAAAAATAATAATAGGCAACTCTAAAGAGTATTGTGTAGATTCTATGAGTCAATACATACAGAGCAAGACATCCAGAGAATAACTGTCAGCTGGTATTACGGTTTGTTATCACAAACTGCTTTAGCAAATGGAAGCCCAATTAAAGGACAATGTTCAAGAGGATGAACATGTGGAAATAAGTCAGAGAAGGGCTACAAGTTCTCGAAACTTCTAACTTGAAGAAATAGAGCAATGGTCTCCTTGCCTTCCTGGGCATGTCCCTCATTGTCCTGAGCCCTCTCTCTGGGGAGGGTGTGATGAAATTGTATCCTGCGTTTCGTTCTGAGGTTAAGCACGGCACTCAGCCCTCACCTAAGACACCACCATTGCTTCCTTGGCTCCTCTATGATTGCCTGTGCACAGTGGCACTGGTGTTGCTCAGACCCCTGTGTCATGGCCCAGAGTCCACTAATGAATGGTACAGCATATCCCAAAGGGCAGGACCACAGAGATAGTAACTGACCAGCACTTCACTGTAAAATGAAGAAGAACCAAATTTAAAACAGATATTCTAACTCTTCCAGTTTCTCTATAAGCATTTTCTTATGTTTAAAAATCTTCAGCTCAGGAAAATTTAACATGGTGCAGTCAAATAAGTGAAAGTCCTGGAGTGAGAAATGGGGAATTACTGGTTGAACGCTTCTGCTGGGTATGTGGTGTAAGTCCTCCATTAATCCCCCCACGATTTTGTGATGTCAGTGGTGTTTGCTGCATTTCCAATGAGAGAACCAAAACTTTGCTGCAGCCAGTAAGCCCAAGAGCTGCATTTGAACACAGGCTTCTGTCATATCACTTTTCCCCAATCACGTCACATGTCACACATTTCACCTCTCAGCAGGCTGGAGATGAGAGTGCAGGGGAAAGGGTGATGTACCAGACCATCTCCAAATGCACGGGAAGATTTTGCCTACAAAACATATCCACAATGTAACCAAACTCCTGTGCCAGTGTGTAACCCAGTGCCCGGCACCTCAGGAGTCCTGCAGAGAGAGTTTGAGAGGTGGATCATTAAACACCATCATCCTAGCCACTGCCCACATGAGGGCTCATTTGCCACCACTGTTTCCCATGACTAACCAAATAAATGTGCCTGACAGAGGGAGAATGGAGCCAGGAGGTTCTGCTGTTAAAGTACACACGAGGTGTTTGTGTTATGTGCCAGGATTGCCCAGTGGATTCAGAGAGCTTACAGAGCTGTTTTGATTCTGTAAGGGACAGTGATCGTGCCCCCAGTCAATAGGCCCGTTCACTTCCGTATTGTGCCCCTGAATTCCTCCAGGTTCTAAGAGGCAACAGGAGCATGGCCACTGCACATGGCCTCTCCTATCTGGATTCACAGATGACATCTGTACCCACTATGGCTCAAGCCCACATGAGCAGCCTTGGCACCATCTGGGTGTGCAGCCCATCTGTGAAGTCCTGCATTTCCTTGACCTGGGCAAGAATTGAAGAGGTTGCTACCATTTGCTGCAGTTCAGTCCTGCACGCGTGCACCTGACCCACAATACAGTGAATGCAAGAAATGCTGGGGAAATTGAAGAAAAAGTGCCAATCCTTCAACAAAATTAAAGTGAATTCCTTTGGTTTCTATGGATGTGGAGCCTTCACTGTTATTTCCATGGCTCAGCCATTTCCCAAGAGAGTGAGTCTCTTCTCCACTCCCCTCCTTCCATTATTTAGAGAAATATTTTCCCCTTTTATTTTTTTTTAATTTTTTTTTTTTTTAGTTTTTGGCGGACACAACATCTTTGTTTGTATGTGGTGCTGAGGATTGAACCCGGGCTGCACGCATACCAGGTGAGCGCGCTACATCCCCAGCCCCAATTTTTCCCCTTTAGAATCAAAATCAGTTGTTTAACCAACACTATAAATCCTTGTTCCCCATTTTCCCAGAGACATGAGGATTCTGAAATTGCCAATATTAGTCTCAATCATCAAATGGAAGGAACCATCCATTGCCTTGAACAGAAATATGTCTCTCTTAAGTTATAAAACCTCAGCCAAAATCATTGTTAGTGGAGCAGGAAATAAAAACTAGTTGCACATGGGTTTTTGGATGTAACTATGTCAGAAGCCATTCCTGACATTTACCATTTGGTTCTGTTATGGTTTGGATATGAGGTGTTCCCCAAAAGCTCCTGAGTTGACTTATGAAGTTAAATGATTGGATTATAGGAGCTGAAGCCTGATCAGTGGACTAATCCATTTAATGGATTAATGACTTGAATAGATTACTGAGTGGTAACCGCAAGGAGGTTACCACTGTGGCTGGAGGAAGTAGGTCACTGGGGTGTGGCTTGGGATTGTATATTTTGGCCCTGACTCCTGGTGCTCTCTTTTTGCTACTAGCTGCTATGAACTGAACAGTTGTCCTCTGCCATGCCCCTCTACTAGTACATGCCACCTCACTTGGGCACAGCCCAATGGAGCTGACTGACCATGGATTTAACCTCTGAAACCTTAAGTCCAAAATAAACTTTTCCTTCTCTTGGTTGTCCTTGTCAGGTATTTTAGTCACACCAACGTAAGTTGGTACCAGGAGTGGGGTTGTTGCTGTGACTAGCCTGACCATGTAGGGCAGAACCGTTTGGAAATGGTTTGCAGGAGGAATTTGGAAAAGTTTGAAGATACAGCCTGGAGAAGACTTGGAACATTATAGGCAGCGCTTAAAGGGTGATTCTAACGGGAGTTCGAAGTCTAGAATGCTTATAAGAATGCAGAAAGTAAAGGCTGGGCTTATGAGGTTTCAGAGGAGAATGAGACTCTTTCAGGAACTGAACTAGAGGCCATTCATGATATATTCTGGCAAAGAACTTGTTTACATTTTGTCCATGTCCAGAGACTTTACGTGAGGCTGAATTTAAAGGTGACGGACTAATTAATCAGGTGGAGAAAATGTCAGGACAGCACAGCATTCAGACAGTGGAATGGGTATTGCTGGCAACATTTAGCCTGGTTTACTATGAGAAATTAGAGCATAAAGTAGAGAGGAAAATTTTTTAAATTTGCAGTTTTTCCGGAAAAGCACATGTCTAGCTAGGGCCAAGGAAATTGTGGTTGTTGAAGAGATTGCTGCCACTAACAGGAGCTAAGGATTTTGCACAGAGACAAAATGAAAAATGTCTGGAGTGCATGTCAGGAATCAGTAAGATCACACCAACCGCAAGCTCTAGGTTGTTAAGTGAAATTAATTGCAGAGACCCCAGGGAACCCTGTTCCCAAGTCGGGGCTGGGATTCATCTCCCCATGCTCACCCACTTGGGCTTTCGGGGGCTGCTGCAGCCACAGGTCCCCGCTGCTCAAGTTGGCAGCAGACCTTGGCATCTTCATGTGGTGCTGGAATGCAGTTGCTGGAGTGAAGGGTCATGGAGGTTCCCACCAATATTACAAAGGAAGAACTGGCGGCCAGGCAAAGGGGACCAGGTTTGCAATCCTGTGGGCAGCCCATGGGGGGGATGGACAAAGGTGTGAAGGTGAAACTGAAGCTGGAATGAGACCCTGGAATTAAGAGATGCCAGGGACACTGGAGGTCCACCGAGAAAGGCTGCCAACTGCCCGAGGAGCCAGGCTGAGAAAAGCGTGTGAGCTAAGCCACCAAGGCCACAGGTCTCAGTCACACAGGTCTTTTGGGAAGAACATCTCGCTGCCATGGGCCCCACATGCAGGACATGGAGCTACAGGACATGTTTGCCCAGCTGTTCCCGTTGTGACTGGTCCCATCCCTTCTTTCCATCCCCCTGTTCCTCCCTTTTGAGATGGAAATGTTCACTCTGCGCCATTGTGCGTTGGGCATGTGTCGCCTGCTTTGGATCTTCACGGGGGCTCACGGTCCAAAGTTTGCCTGGAGTCTCATGTGAGACTTGGACTTCTGGGCAATGCTAGGACTGTTAAGACTGTGGGGACTCTTGGAGATGGACTGATGTGTTTTGCATTATAAGATGGACATGAGACTTGACCCAGGGGTGGAATATTATGGTTTAAATGTGAGGTGTCCCCTCAAAGCTCCTGTGTCAATGCAGGTGTGAAATCATTAGATGAGAGCTGTAAATTAATCAGGGGGTCAACCAACGTGATAGATTGATAACTTGAATGGATTACTGGGTGGTAACTAAGCAAGTAGTCATGGCTGGAAAAAGGAGGTCACTGGGGTCATGCCTTGGAGGTCGTATTTGGTCCCTGGCTTCTCATGCTCTTTCCCTGCTTCCTAGATGCCGTGATCTGAGTAGCTGTCCCCTGCTGTGCCCTTCCACCTGAGGCTCACCTCAGGGCCATGGACTGAACCTCTGAAACCACGAGTCCCAAGTAAGCTTTCCCCATAGGTTGTTCTTCTCAGGCCTTTTAGTGACAGCAACGAAACGCTAACAGGTTCCTAGACCACCATATTGTGATACAAAGATCACTAGGGATTCTTCACTTTTTCACTGTACCCACCTTGGTGGGCATTTTGAAGGATGGCAACTGAGACTATAAGGTACAATCTCAAACAGCAATGCAAACTGTAGAGTGATAGCTCCTTGGTACCACCCCTAAGCTTTCATAGTTACTCTATTACTGTAAGGTCCGCAACTTCAGGATGACAGGGTGTTGGATAAGATTGAGCTATTTGATAAGATTGGAGATCTTATCAAATAGATTTATTTGGCTATAAAGAAACTTTCTTACTAAAGACCCAAGTGGCTTGGGATTGGTTGATTGGTGTAAAACAGCAACCCGTGGATGGTGGAAGAGGTTTAAGAGGTCAAGTTTCCTCCTCCCCAGTTCTTTGGAGATTTATAGTGCCAAAGCAGCCCACGTCTGACAGACACCAGTGTCCCTCATCCCAAAACTGGTTTCACTGTATCTTTTTCAGTCACCATCCATGAGTGACTTCTCAGAACTCAGGAGTGGGCTGAGGAGGAGTTGCAGTGTGCAGGACCAGGTGCGCTGTCTGAGAGAGGTGCTCTTGCCAGTCGCCTGCACCTTCGATCCTGCTGCAAAGGTGTCCAGATGCCATTGTGCCTCATCACTGGGACCTTCTTGGCAAGCCTGGCCCATGCCTCAGTGGCTCAGACGTGGCTGGGTTCCTGCAGAGCATGACGGGTCTCCTGGTGTCCGTGGTCACTAAGAAGCAAACCAGAGCTCTTTCTCTGAAGGAGAACGTCATTTGATAAAGAAGGCACAGACATGCACTGTACCTCCAGGGTCCCGCCCAGGCTCCACCTGGCTTCCCAACATCATCTCAGACATCTGCTGCCTTGACAGCTGGAGAACGTATTCCTCGCACTGCAGCCAGGGCTCATTGGATGACTCTCTCTTATTCTGGGCTCTGCTCAAAGCAAAGAGCTTTTTCCAGTTGCCTTTCAAAGTACTTTGACTATCGAATTTCAATTTCACAAATACTTGCCTTTGTCTTGGTTTTGGGGAGGGGGAATGAGATCGAATAACTCCTTAGATGATTCCCAACAAGCCCCAGAGCAGTAGACTTGGAAACCCCATGAAGGACAGGTCCCTGATTTTACTAAAGGTGATACTCGACACTGTAAATAAATAAGAAAATTAGTACCTTGAATCGGAAAAATATCCACATTTCTAGGGCTATTTGGTTGACAAAATATAATAATGTGCTTTTCTACTACATGTTCCTGAATTTCATGAACAGCACAGGAATGTAGGTGGGACCTTTCTTTGCCAAACCCAGCTGGAGAAGCCGTGATCACGTTCTCTTCCCCACTGACTTTTCCCTGCATTACTTTACCACTGATGGTTTCCTTTGTTTCCCAAAGGAAACATTACATAAAGAAATTAAAATTACTTTACTGATGTTGGGGTTTCTTTATCCCAGACACTCTTTTGCATGTTTAATAAATGTTATAAATTGTACGTAATTATTCTATACATTTTGTGCAAATATTTTTCACTCCTTTTGATACTCACAGTGCTATGTGTGGGCTCTCAGTCACTCATTTGGGCCGTGGAGTGTGCCGTTAGAACTGGTGACCCATCCTTCTGTTCATGGGCAATCGAGTGGATCCCAGTGGGATTGCTGCTAACAGTAACCCCCTTGAGTGACTCCTCTTGGTCACTCAAGAGGATGTGTAGGGATTCTCTAACCAGTCATTATGGATCTTTACCATATATTGCTGTACTGCTTTCCAAAACGATTGTACTAATTTCTTCCCCACTGCCAGTGAAGGAGCATGAAACGGTGGCATTGCATTCAAATTTTCAAAGGTTCTGAAAGAATTAAGAATAAATAAGCTATCATCTCTCTTGCACATTTATACTATTCCAAATGCCCACAAGTATGTGTGTGTGCACAATAGATTTATCAGTTCTTTGATGAATATTGCTACTTGTGCATGCAGCTTTCTTCTTCCAAGTTTGATTTCCTGATGGCAAATATTTACCTCACAGGGTTCTTCCAGCCATGGGCTCTAAATGGTCTGTAGGTGCCAAACTCTTGCAGTGGTATCTTTATTAACACGTCTTTATTTTATTCATAATCTTGAAGGATATAGCCATGGTGTTCAGAGAGCTAAGTCGACAGTAACTTTCCCTCTGTGCTTTGAAGACACTCTCTTGCGTCTCTGTCTTTACTGGTCTTCTTGATGAGTCTCCTGTCAATCTATTTTTATTTTCTTATGTTTCCATCTTGCTTTCTGATGGCTTTTCAGGTCTTCTCTTTTTCTGTGGTATTCATTTTGTAGTCTGGATAGCATGTTTCAGGTGAGGGATGTATGTTCATTTCTCCCACGCTAGACTGTTCTTCAATTTGAAGATTTGGGTCTTTCACCAATTCTGGAAAATTCTCAACGTTTACATTTCATAAGATTGATTGTCTGTCTACCCGTCTTCCTGTTCTTTTCCCCTGAAATTCACATTGATATATTGAACAGCCTCTTTTTATCCCCCATGACTGTTTATATTTTCTTTCCCACCTTTCCATGATGTAATCCCCGTAGTTTCCTTGAATTGCTCTTCCAGCTCCAGTCACCAACACACACACACACACACACACACACACACACACACACACACGTTGCTTAATACATACTGAGAATCTCAATGGCAATGAAAACGGTCTACCCATGTGGTTCTACTTTGTTTATCTCAAATCCCTTTCTGTTTTTCACAGTCGTGTGTGCTTCTGGGCAGGGAGGGTGCCTTACTTTGTGACTCTAATGACTTTCAAGGCACTCGGGTTGTCGATTTATGCTCTCTGGTTTGGGAAGCTCCAGTCCTCTGGCGTGTTGTCCCCTGGCCCTCGGTGAGGGTTGTGGGGTGTCTTCCTGGGTGATGGGAATCACTTGAGCAGCGCCTTGTGGTTATTTTCCTGAGGACTCGAGTTTTGTGCAAACTCCTGCCGAGGCTGTTTTGGGTTCACTCTCTCCAGGACCCCATGGGTATTCAGGCCTGGGAACATTCTGTTAGTTCTTGCTCACTGTTCTGGGTCCCGTGGGTTGTTTAACCTCCAGCTTCTTTTTACCCTCGATACCAGAGGGCGGAATTGTTTCTCTGGAGCATCTTTTCACTGGGGGGTGTGGGGCTTCTGAGCTCTTGCTCTCTGGACCCCAATTTCCTGCCTCACACTGGTCCCAGCCTCACCCCACTCAGTGAGGTCACTGACACCCAGGCCCTAGAAGTTTGGGTGGACTCCACCCATCCTCACCCACCCCAGATCATAGAGTTCCTCCATGAGTTTTATATTCTGACTTTCAGTTTGTTCTTCATTTTTGCCACTTTGGATTTTCTCTTTCTCAAAAGTTCAACTGCGGATATTTTTTAGAAAACATCCGACCATTTGTAAACAGTCCTTCTAGGCGCGGAAGGTTTCCTGTGCTGTTACTCTACTACGTTCCTGAACGGAGCTGGCACTGACTTCGCACACCCAGAACTTGGACCTGATTCCAGTGATAGATCAATGGCTTCCTGCACCACTGAGAGCAGATTTCCCAAATGGCCCTCAGGAACGCCATCACTGAGAGGAAATGAACCAGCAGACCCAGTTTCCATTTATTACTGAAGAAAAAAGCCACTTCCCTTCTCCACCATTTTTCTTATAACTATCCTCTTAACAAATATTTGTTAGGAATGCAGTAAAACTCAAGCCTCACACTGTGGGCACAGACCGGATGCCCTCACCAGCCCTAAGAAACTGATATCCATGTCGTGGGGATCGAGGATTCGGAGAAGGTGAGCTATGGAGGAGGGAAGAGCGGCGCTGAGTGTGGAGAGGCTGGAGTTTTGGGGACAGATCCTCCAAAGTGGGCACAGCTCTTGAGAGCCTTGTTCTTCCCTGGGCACATGGAAGGGGGAAGCCAGAAAGCCGCCTGAGAGAGGAGACCCGCGGGCTCCCTTTAGCAAGTGCAGGGCGAGGGCAGTGGAGTGTCTTATCTGGGGAGAAACATTGCCTGGGCACGGAGCCCTCCGTTCACGGAGCCTCTGGGGTATTATGTGCTTTTGTCTCGTGCCAGCCACACACTTAATTGCTCTGCAGCTCCAGGGCTTGATGGATCCTGCCTAACCCACTCACCACCCTCTCCTTCCTCTCTCCTGCGGTCTTGGCTGCTGTCCAAAAGATCCACAGAACACCACAGAGTACCGGCAGGGTCAGCCCTGCACCATGCCCTGCGAGGAAACCACACACTCACACACACACACACACACACTCACACACACACACCATATTCAAAACCTATCTGTCTACAAGTTAACTGAGGACGTAATGTTTATTTTAGCTGAAATGATACTCCTTTTCTTATATGCATCTATATTTGCACATTTCAAATACCTGCCACAGACTTCTATCAGGATGCCTGTTAAAAGTTAACACAGGCATTTCAAACTGCAGAATTTTAGCCACGCTTGAAAAAAACATTCTCTATCCAACAGCTAGGAGGCGATATCCAAGAGTGCGGATCTGGGGGAGTCGAGGGCATACTCTGGCTCCATGGCAGTTCCAGTTGCTCAGCCAAGTGCTACCCCAGCTTTGCTGGGAAGATATTTCTCTAATGTGACTGCCGTCCACCATCAGCGGACCCCCAAGTAGGGAGAAACTCCTACATAAACCTGGTGGCCTGATTCAGTCAGCTGAGAAGTCTGAGGGACAGCAACTTCACGGAGCCCTCCCCTTCCTGACCAGCTGCCCCACAGGACTCGACTTGCGTGGACAGCCCCTCTTTGTGGAAGTGAATCCGGGGCACCAGTCTCCTAGTGCAGAGGGCTGCTCTGGTTAAACCCTAAGGCAGGTTTGCTAGTGGCAATGGTGTGAGAGGAGAATGAAGGTGGATGTTTTAAACTGAATATGGATTTTATGGAATTGGCTCTCTATGATTAGATTTAAAGGCACTAATGATTCTGTGCCGGGGAGAAGAGGCCACTGGTAGATTCTGGCATTAGAGAGAATCAGAATATTGCCAGTGGATGCTCTCCACCAAAGTGCCTAAAGAAGGCAAGATTCTGAGTGAAACTGCATTCCCTGCCTTAGAAGATTTTAGACAAGCCAAGGAGCCTTAGAGGAATTTTTTGGTTATCACTAACCACAGTAAAAAAGTGGGGGAAGAGAAATAGGCTGAACTCAGGGATTTGGATTCCCGAAGGAAACATTGCATAAAGAAATTAAAATTTGATTTTTTCCTGTAAAAAAAAATCTTATCTCCTTTAGCCACAGAGCTGAGATTTCTGAAAACCATACCCAGAGTTTCCTGCGAGTGACTGAATTATAATGTAAATTTAATTCCCAACCTCACAGAACAGCTTCTGTTACAATGAGAGCATTGATTGGGAGGAAATGGGATTCTGCACATTGGAATGGAGCCATATGGGCAGATCCTGAGGGAACTGGGGACACTGAGCCCTAAATCCTGCTGAGACTCCTTTGCCAGTGGAGAAATAGCCCTTTGGTCCCCGCCAGGAAGGCTGGCCTCATTCCCAGTGCCCTCCCCAGTAGCAGCCTTCCAAGGCTGCTGGTCCTCCATCCCACCCCACTACCCTTTTTTGCTTCTGTATCCATAATTAAAGTCCCAGCAGACCCCCAAACTGTGCCCCAGGAGGAGGTTCACTATGCTCCCAAAGAACTAAATGATTTTTTCCACTTCATGCAAGCAGACATCAAGGAACATGTGTGGGAATAGATTCTAAGAATGTGGGATAATGGTCCTGGGGTGTAGCTCAGTGGCAGAGGCTCGCCGAGCAACCGCGAGGCCCTGGATTCCATTTGTAGCCCTGAAAACAACAAACATGAAAATCCAGGGTGGAATAATGGCTTTAGGGACATAGAATCAGAAAGTTGGAGTAGGTGAAATTGACCAATATGAGCCCTCTGAGCAGACTCTGGACTTCCTGTGTAGCTCAAAGGGTTAGAGAAGTCTCTAACCCCTTAGGCTGAAGTGTGGGCCCAAAAGTGGCCCCAGTAGATAAGCTGCCCACCTTGGTGTACCTGGAGGAAGGGGTCCAGGTGCTTAGGGGCTGGGGCATCAGCATGGACTTCGCCCTAGGAACTCCCCACCTTCTGCAGAAAGGGCAGGCCATTTGGCTGTAGGCAGGATCACGCTGCTGGAAAGGTGACTTTGTTGTCTTTGTGTGCTTTGGAGAATGGTGCGTGGTACCAGGTCACAGGGGCAGACTGACCTCAGCTTGGGTTAGCTGTAGCCCTGGCTACTGCGGAAGAGAGCGGTCCAGGGCTCCTGTGAAGGAGTTCTGGTAGTCACAGGGCTTCAGCTGGGTTCATAGTGACTGTAGCTGTTTTCTTCCATTATAAGAAACTTTTTTTTTCAAAACACTGTTCAAAGCACTTCATATTGATGAGTAGTCCTCCTTTGAGACAGGTGAGTCCTGAGTCTTTCTTGTGTGACCAGCCAGTACGCAGGAAAGAGAGTGGGATTCTCAGAACCACGCAGACCCAAACTCAAAGCACGGTGCCTGTGTCTGTTGCTGTGTTCATTCGTCCAACAGTGGACCTGAGAGGAGCATGGCCACCTGCTGAGCCCTGCTCAGTGGCAGCCCGAGGACCTGGCCATATTGGCAGCTTGCCCTGACTTTGACTTCCCTCCAGGAAACATTGTTGTACAATTAACAACCTTTGCCACTACCTCTGCCGGCCACAAAATCAGTCTTGGCACTGACTCTCGGCAATTCCGACACACCTGAGGACTTTCTGCAAACGTTATGGGCCAGGCTATATGGGCAAGGACCAAACAGACTCCATCTTACCCTGAGACTCCCTGTCATTATCCACCTCTGTGCCTATCAATAGTGGCTTAGTGTAGCATGTTCGTAGCATGTTTGGCAACATTATACAATGTAAAATTGTTCTCTCTTGGTTCCCGTTTTTTCTTGGACAATGTACCCTGTCAGAGGAGGATTGTCTGGACGTTGGTAGCCATTCTCTAACTAGTACTCAACTAAGGTCATTTTGACCCACTTCCCTCTGCTTCCTTGCTGCTATGCCAGCCTGGAAAGTCCTGTGGGAAATACCAGCGTACCCATTGCACTGTCTCACTAACTGCCCAGTTCAGCTTCTGTACTCCTGCTTGCTTGCAGCTATGTCAACCTGGATGTGGTTTTTGCCTTTAAAGAACTTGAAATGCTCAGGCTCGATGCTGTTCCTTGCAGAGACACTTATGGGTCCTGTGGGGAGCAGTCGCCGGCTGGCCAGCTAAATAAAGACTCTCCAATTCAGACAAAATGGACTTGGTATGTTTCCCGAGCGGTCTGCCCCATAACACCAACGCCTGGTAATGGGACGGAGTTTGATGGAGAAACCCTCCTGGGCTCAGGTTGGCGCTGCCACCTCTGAAGCTGAGGCTGTAGATCCGCCTGCTGATTAGGAAGCAGAGTCAAAAGGGAGCCAGCCACAGGCAGGAGGGAGGGAGCTGGAGGGGCCTGGAGAAGCCTCCTCTGCAGACTCTGATTGGGGCCTAAAGCTAACACAGGACACAGGAGCCAGCCGCCATCCTACTGGCCACACACATGGCGAAGTGACCCTGTAAAGAGGGGTGATTCGAGGGTCAGGCCACACTCTTCCCTCGAAGACCCAGGCCCATGACAGCTGGACAATGCTTCCTTCTCTGGCTCCAGGCTGCAGACCCCTAAAACATCCCAGCAAGCAGGCCAGCACTTCCGGCCTGAGGAACAGTGAAGATCCCCGCCCTCCGCCCTAAGTTCAAGGGGAAAACTGGACAGGAATACTTGAAACAAAGGGTCAGGCCCTGGATATTGTCAGCACAGGAGCAGGAGCCTTCAGAAAAGGAAAGAGATGTGAGCCCAGCGCTTCCGCAGATCACTGTCCCCAGCAGAGAGACACGTGGCTCCTCCCTCTGCTGCCCAAGTCACCAACACAGGTTCCCAGTACATACAGTGGGCACCCTTCCTCTCAAGCAGACCTACATACCCTGGTGCCCATCGCCCCCCAGTCTTAGAGCACAAGTAGGACGCCAGACATCCCCCATCTGACGCCAAGTCTATGGGCCGGGGAGAGAGGCTTCTCTGCAGAAGGACCTGGAGTGAACAGTCTAAGGCGTTTCACAAAGAAAATGCATCGCTGTCCCCCAGGGATGGACACACTGCCACGTGGGGAGGAGGAAAGGCAGGCGGGCTGCAGGGCTGGAGCCCAGGCAAAGCAGGACGAGGACATCTGATGTCACCCATGGGCCCGGCCAGTGCCTCTCATCCCTGGTGACCTATGTCAGCCCAGGGTCACCCTCTGATGCTGCCAGAAGGCGAGTGCTCAGATGAGGGAGCTGTGGGCTGCGGGGGCAGCGCAGGCGATAGGGCTGCTCACCAGGCCTCACGGCACTGACGGTGCGGAGGAGTGGACAGCCAGATGAGCCCAGGGGCGGGGCAGGCAGGTGGGCCAGGGATGGGGACAGAAGTGAGCTCAATGCAGAGGAATTAAGTGGTGGCCTCCCAGTAACCCTTCACATACAGACCCCTGCTCAGGACTGACCTTCAGTGTTGCTGTCCAGTCGAATGAGACTGTGGGATTTCTTTCCTCTGTTACCCAAGAAAGAGCAGCGCTCAGAGAGGCTGTGACTCAACCTGGGGACACACGGTTCAGTGAGAAGTAGGATCAGAGCCACAATTTTGTGCACCCACATGCACAACACACATAGTAAAAAACACAAACACAGCACACACACAACACTGCACACACACACAGTAAAAAACACAAACAGCACACACACAGAGTAAAAAACACAAACACAGCACACACAACACTGCACACACACATAGTAAAAAACACAAACAGCACACACACAGAGTAAAAAACACAAACACAGCACACACACAACACTGCACACACACATAGTAAAAAACACAAACGGCACACACACAGAGTAAAAAACACAAACACAGCACACACACATAGTAAAAAACACAAACAGCACACACACAACACAGCACGCACACACCATAAAAAACACAAACACAGCATACACACAACACTGCACACACACATAGTAAAAAACACAAACAGCACACACACAGAGTAAAAAACACAAACACAGCACACACACAACACAGCACGCACACACAGTAAAAAACACAAACACAGCATACACACAACACAGCACACACACCAAATCTGTTCAAACACACACACCACAAACACATATAGGAAATGCTCAAACAGCAAACACACAAAACACACCCCGCCAGCCTCAAGGTTAGGTCCAGTGGAACTCCACAGTGGCCACAGCCCTGCATAGTTCCAGGCGAATTGAGGAATCCATGCAGGAAAACCGCACCCATGTACTGTTTCAGTCAATATCACCTGAGCCCATGATAGGCACGGGAAACACACAGATGACAAGCATAAGCCCCGCCCCCAAGGCACCCCGGGTGTCTCCCAGGGTCTGGGGTAGTTCCTGGGTCCAAGGAAGCAGCGCACTGGGCTGCCCGGGTCTTCCAGCCGGTTGATGGGTCTGCCGGGCATACTGCAGCCTGTGACATGAGACGTGTTCTGAGCAGGCGGGGCAGGCTGCTGTGGATGGCAGGCTGAGGGACACCAGGGACGAGGGAGGGGTCAGGAGGGGTGGGGAGGCCCTGTCCCCAGAAGGAGTAAGAGGCGGCTATGCACAAAGCAGGCTCCTGGGGGCTCCAGGTGTGTGAGGTGGGGACGCCAGGGCACAGGGCGCCTCTGAGGATCCGCCTGCTGGGAGAAAGGCCCGTAAGGGAGGGTCAGAGCACAGAGGGGCGCCGGGCAGGCAGAGGCCATGGAGAGGGAGGACCGGGTCCATCATGACCTCTCATCCTCTCTTCATTTGCTCAGTTGTTTCTCCTGGAAAATTCCACCAATCAAGGCTTGGGAAAGTGAATCAAGCCAGACCATTTTAACTTTTAATATGAAACATGCTGAGAGTCATGACAGTAATGACCATCCACGATTCCGTTGTTAAGGCTTGTTAAGTTGAATATCCAGACGGGTGTGGAGAGACTGCAGAGAGAAAACAAGTCACAATATATAAGCTTTTAAAGGGAATGTCCAGGACTTGACATTTAAAAGGGTGGAGAGAGAAGGAGATACAGAGGGAGAGGAGGAGGAGGACGAGCAGCAGCAGGATTCCCGGGTGTCGTTACATCATCCCTGCACACTCTGAGACACCATGAGCCTGGGCATTGCTCGCGGCCCTGCCCTCGCAGGGCCTCGGTTCCAATGGGAAAAGGCGCGTAATTAGCATGAACATAATAAACTGGCAAAGTGCACAGGAGGTTGGAAATGAGAAGCATTGTGGGAAAAGTAGGGCAATTCAGTGGGAAGGAGGGGGCGGGACTGGCCCAGGACAAACAGGACCTGGAAGAGGACTTGATGACAGGGAGAGCTGAGGGAGCATGAGGGGCAGGGGGAGCCACGAGGCACCGAGGACAGCGCTTCTACAGCAGGGCCCAGAACCAGCACAAGGCCCTGGGACAAGGGCCCGCTGAAGACCAGGGCGGGACCCCTGGGGTCAGTGCCCCTGGCCACCTGGATGCTCAGGGTCAGTTCTGGGAAGGCAGGAACACAGTGGGCTCTGCTTCCATGCCTGAGTCTCACAGTGGGCCGGGCTGGAGTGGAGGCCTCGGGGCTCTGCCCACCGGATTGTGGGGAGGGCTGCCCAGGCCCGGAAGACCCAGGGTTCCACAACCTCCCCCCCATCTGAGGGCAATGACAGCTCCTGAATGCAGACAGAGGGAACAGGGACAGGGACGGGGAGAGGAGACAAGAGGCACAGCCACCCCCTGGAGGCAGCCCGGGGAGACTTTGGAATTTTGATTAAGAGCCGGGCGTCCACATTCTAGCCTCTGGATCAAGACTATCAGTTGTGAGAAATGGTTCTAGCCTTGTGCATTACCTGAGCTGAGCAGAAAAGAAAACCATGGGCCTCCGGGGGCTTTTCTTCAGGGAGAAAGCGGGTGTTGAGGAAAGGACCCTCCACTCAGGAGGGAAATGCACGTGAACTTCCATCCGCCCCAGCACTGGCCCTGCAGAAATGCACCTGTGGCCGCTACCCCACACGTGTGCCCTCCACGGCAAGCAGGAGCTCGTGGGGCCTGAGAGAACGCCGTCAGGTGGGCGGTGATGGCAGACTCTCCGCAGGGGCTCTCATGCTACCTTCCTTTCCATCTCTGGGCTGAGGGAGTCCACCTAAAGCTCTGCTCTCCAGGGCTGATGCAGAGATCGGGCTGTAACTGCAAGACCCAGGGCAGCTCCACGTTTGGGCCTGGCTCTGCCAGTGCTGGCCTGGGTGGAACAAGAACAATCTCCAAATGGAAGATGCTCTCCACCCTGCTCATGTGAAAGGAAATGTTGAACCCATAGATCCCCAAAGGCAGGAAATGTTCCCAATCAACCATTTCTAATTGTTTGATTGATTTTAATAATGGAGCTAATTGTGGGGCGCAGGAGGACACCTGATTCGTTTTGCCGTAAACACCCACAGAGTGCAGAGGCTGCTCAGGAAGCCCTGGGGTCAGGCAGGTGCTGGCTTCGCACTCGCAGCCTCTGCTCATTCCACCATTTCCAAGTAGAGCAGCCAGCTCTGCAGGTGGGAGCACTCAGGACTCGTGGGGACTCACGGTGGGGTGGGGGCCATCTCCAGGCTGGAGGACCCTGGCTGGCATCCTGGCATCCTCGCCCGTGGGAACCCTCTTGGACATGACGGCTTCCTGCCACTCCTGCGCCCTTTCCCTCTCTCCCTCTCCTGCAGAGCACCACAGTGACACGCACCCAAGCCACCCGTGGGCTGCCCCAGCATGGGGCCTGTCATGGTGACCAGGTTCCCGTCTCACCATCAGTCTGTGGCTCTTGTGTACACCTGGACTTGCTTCAGTAGGCAGCATCAAAAGCTCTAAAAATATGTGTATTCAATAAGGGCATTTGTGAGACTCAAACCCGAGACTCTGAGAACATTATAGGGAGTGAGAATGTTGTTTAATTATCACATTTATCACATTTTTAAAAAAAATAATGGAAACTTGGATGTAATTTAAATATACAACAGTGGGGTAGATGTTTAATAAACTATGATTCATCAGTTCTACGGGACTATTATATTATGCAGCCATGAAATGTCAGTTATAATAATTTTTTGCCATGCTTTATCTCAGTATGTGTTTGTATTTGCTTCCCATTAATTCTTCTGGCTTTTCACAAAGTAAATATAAACTAACTGTAATTAACAACAGTTATTTTTTTCTACTAGTCCTAATTTTTATGGTCAATATGAATTTCTCTAACAGGGAAATAACAAATCCTTTCTAAGGACATCTTCATGACACAGCACAAGGTCCAGACTGTTAAAGGATGAGCATTGGCTGCTACCTTAAGTCTTCCATTCCAGCTCAGTCACACACAGAGGATCCCCCCCCCCACCCGTGCCCAGGGCCAGGTGTGTCCTGGAGCAGTGTGGCTATGCCCCACCTCTGGGGGACAGGAGAAGCAGGAGGGAGGAGAGACAGGTACCCTCAAGGGGAAGGTGGGCCTGGGCTGAAAACCAGCCCAAGCCAGGAGCCTGCTGTGAGTCCCCTGGCCACCTCACTGTCCCGGCATCTGCTGCCTGGGCATCATTGACACAGCTCCCGGTAGCAGAGGAAAATCAGGAGTCCTAACAGAAGGATGCGGCCTCATTTCTTCCCTAGAGGAAAGCAGACACTTTGTACCAAGGAGTTTGGAGGTAAGAGAGGCAGGTCAGGGTTGGTACGGCAGGACCCTGTAAGGGTCAGTAGGAAGGCCACTGGCCATCTCGCCCAGGGCCTCCTTCCTGACGTCTGCAGCTGCCTCCTGCAGCCACCCGGCACCCCCTCTGTCCCCAGTCTTGCCGGCTCTGCCTCCCTCCACATGTTCCCCAGATCTTCCAATCACTGGGTCCTGATGGTCACAGAGGTCTTGCTTCCAAAGTGCCATCCAGAGTGGCCCTTTCAGACCATCCTGCAGAGCTCCCCGGCCGTCTCCAGTGGCCCTGCCAGCCGTGCCTTCCTTGCTTGTTTGCCAGCCTCTCGTGTGGTTTGTTTTGAAGCTTCTCCCTGAAAAGTAGGTCCCGGGAGGGAGGGCCTCCCCTGGAACCATGTGGGGCCAGCCTGGGGCCTGACACCTTCCTGCTGAGGCTGTGCCGGGGGTCCTCCACGGTCCTCCAGCCCCCTGTGCCTCCCTTCCGCTCTTCCCTGTCTTGAGATCATGAAGCGGCTCAGCCCAGGGATGTCCAGGACCCTGATTCCGCCTTGTTTATCCTCCTACCACGTGACATTTCTGCCTCTGGGTCCACCTGTGTTCAGAAGCAATGGCACCTAGTGGGTGAGCGCGAGGCGGATCAGGAGGCTCCTCAAGGGCAGAACCGCAGCTTGGCTTCCTGCTTCCTGCTTCCAGCACGGACGCAGCCCCACCAGAGTGGCCAGAGCGCCAGAGCCGTCCCTCCTCCTCCTCCGGGTACTTTTCATTCAAGCCACAAAGAGATCTCTATTTTTAGTTCTATTCCCCAAGGAACAGAGGCAGAGTTATTTTTTACCCCAGCCACCTGGCTCGAGCTTCAGCCCCATAGACTGCCATCGATCGCAGCCAGTGTGGGAGGCTGGTGCCCGCCCAGCCCTTGCCAGGGGCTCGGCTTCCTGCACAAGTTCAGGAGCAGCCCTTGGGAAAGCACATGATCCTGACCTTAGTGCCCTGTGATCCCGGGAAGGAAGCCTGCCGCGGTCTCTTCATGGCCCACTCCTGCTTCCCTGAACTGGAATCCCTGGTGGTGTTGGTGGGGGGCACAGGAGGGTAAGGCACAGAGCCCCATTCCCACCCCTGCCTGCGCCTCCACCTCCCCCCCACTCGGTGCCCAGGCCCCTCCCAGACAGTGGGGACTCTGAAAAGGGCAGTGTCTTGTGGGTCACCGTCAGGTTAGACTTGCCCTCACCTTCTAGTTCTGACTCTTGATAGCCATGTGACTTTGAGCAAGTGGCATATGAGCCAAGGTGGCTGCTTGGCAAGTCCCCTTGAGGGATGGAGGTGCTACCAGTTCAGCCTGTCACCCTGAAGTCTCTTGGAGCAGTCGCTGATCTCTTGTGGGCTCTGCCCAGCAACCATGAGGCTCCCACACCATCTCCAGGGACATTCTCTGGCCTTTCTGCAACCTGCCCCAGTGCCCCGGCACACCTGGGCTGTGTAGGTGACATGACCCAGGACTCCAGGATGAATCTCTCAGGACCCACTCGCAGGCCAGTGCAGAGTGGGCAGTAGGTGGACCTGAGGAAGATTATTGTAGCCAGAATCCAAGGGCTGACTCAAAATACGGTCTCTGAACTGGCCACAATGTTCCCAGGCAGCCTCCCTGTCCACTGGCCTCCCCTCTCCTCTCTGCCCACTTCCCCTTCCCTCTCCCAGTCCCTCAGGCTTATGGAGTGACAGTTGTGACTCTCGTGTGGTTTCCCTGAGCCGGCGCTCGCCCTGTGACATCTTCCTCTCCCCTCTTCAGTGCCAGGAAGCCCGGGGAACTCGGGGCTCGTGTTGGGGAAGGCTGGGGAAGCCACGTGGAGTGTGCAAGGCCGGGAGTGTTTGTGTTCGCGAGGCCCTTGTAAGGAACTGCGCCACAGGGGGACAAAGTGGGAAGGACGGGCACCCTAGGAGGGCCGCAGTCAGGGGAGCTGCGGAGGCCAGGAAGGGAGAAGTGAGGCCAGAGGAAGAGGAGAAGGAGCAGCGTGGAGCCTGGGTGCTGGCCAGCTGCCTCCTGAGGCTGCTCCACCCCTGCCCCAAGGGGAAGTGCCACACCCAGCTGCTGGCCCCGAGGAGCTGGCCTCAGGCTAGTGTGGTGGAACACTCGCTTAGGGGTTAGGAATGATCCAAACTCCACACTCCAAGAAGCAGAGAATTCACGTAGGGAAATGTGGAAATTTCCCTTTTCCAAGTCATAGGTCTAGAATCGGGGATGCTAAATTACACCTTGATGGTTTTCTATGTTGGAAAATTGGAAAGAATCCCCTTCAGATGATTTTTGTTCTTGACAGGAGGCTCTCACATGGGCACGGGGAGGACGTGGTCTGCTCCTGTCGACAGGAGAGGGGATAAAGGCATCCTCCAGGACGCGGGAATTAGAAGCTTCAGAAAGCTGCCTGGATCCAGGCTGAGTCCCAGATGCTAACAGGGGCATCTCAGGCTTCCCTGAGCCGGGCGCGCCCTCCGCTGCCCTCCCACCTGGCCCCCGTTGCCTGCACCACACACCCCGACTCCTCACGCCTCTTTTCTGGCTGCAGGAGGGATTCTCAGTGAAGGTTCCTGAGTTAAGCGGCTGCTCCTGACCGGCTGTGTCCCCTGCACCTTCTGCTCCCTGGCACATGCCTGTGTGTCCCCAGCTGGTGCTTGAGTGGCAAAGGAGGAAAGGGCCTCCTCTCCACAGAGGCAAGGAGAGTGGAGGGCTCCAAGTCTCTGCAACTGAGCTTTGAGCAGCCCAACAGCGGCTTTGGCAAGGATTCCTATTCTGAAATCAAGAGATCAGGAGAGAATGTGAAGAAGTGCCTCTTGAAGCTGGAAGAAAACCAGGGCTCATGGAGGTTAAGATGATTAGGAGAAAGCAAGACTCCTAAGTTACACCTCTATGCTTTTTTCTTTAAATCAATATTTTTTCCAATAGAGTCATGTTTTATGTACTTTATTTAAATAGATGACAACATCAGTCAGGATCTGGCTGGAAACAGGTCAGTTTGAAAGCAAATCTGAAGAGAATTTGCAGTAAAAACCATGTGCAGACTCAGGGCAAGGCTGCCGCAGAGCCCAGGGACCACAAGCAGCAGAGATGACTCTTCCTAGGCTCAGTGTGAGGACCGTGTTCTGGTCACAGCTGGAGCACAGCGAGGGAGCACCCCACAGAGCAGAAGCTGGGGTGGGATGGGCCCTACTAGGGCCAGGAATCAAATGGTGAGGGAGCAGGAGTCAGAGACACACGGGATGGGCATCCGGGAGCACATGTCCATCATCCACAAGACCCATCCTCCCCCACCCAGGCTCTGCCTGCATTCAGCCAACTGGTATACCCCCAAGACAAGACAGCAGCGATCCTGATTTATAATCCAGGCCCTTCTCCACAGGAACCCCAGCTCACATATGACACAAGGACAGGAAGGCAAACATGATAATGAGTGGCAGGGATGGAGACCAATTAGCAAAATGTTTTCTAGGATGCTTGATTGACAGGAATGCTGCTAATGTGCCCCTATTCTCTTTCTTGATCTGCTGTACTTCTCAAGACCCTCAGCACTCAGGTTAAAGGGACATGTCAGATATACCAATGTTGACTTAGTGGGAGGCAACACCTGTACACAAAAGCAAGCACCAACTTTGGAAACCTATGACCTCTCAGAGCATGCAGTCTACAGATGGGAAGGGTGATGATGATGGTGGTGGGCAGACGGATGAATGAACAGATGGGTGGATGATAGACAGATGGGTATATAGAGATTAACGTTACTGCCCCACACAAGTTGGACCTCAGCTCATCATCAGACCCAAGACACACCTAAGGAACTAGCAGGACCAGGCAGTCATTTCTATGAGTGAGACCCACCCCACCTCTACCTCGGGACTGAGGACAAGGGCAGTGCTGTCTGCCTATTAGCGTCTACGTGAGTTAGATGTGAGGAAGCAATGCTGCAGACATTCTGAGACGGGAAACCTTTATTCAACAACATGCAACATCTGTTACAAGCATACCTCTGTGTCCCCTGCTGGCCTTGATGGAAAGAAGAAGCAGATGAAAAAAATTATTGTAACACAATAGAAGATTGAACACTGTAATAAGGATCATAATGGATGTGCCAACAGATTTCTGCAAGTTCTATTCTAACTTCCTGCAGCCCACACATGCACACAGCAAGGCAGGGTTTTACCCTTCTTCTTTCCAATTTGTCTAATACATTTCACATCAATAGATCAGCAAGAAAATAACAAGACATACCAATATGTTCCTTTGCAAATATAATTATGTAATCTTCTGGCAAACAGATAAACTCCTACCTAATGCAAAGCTTGTTTTCAAAATGTTTTTTCTCTTTTTCTGCCCAGAGCAGGCTTACAAGTAAATATTGAGTGTGCCAGGAAGCTGCTCAATGATTCATGTGCTAGACTTTTTAAGCATAGATGGGAAAGACAACCTCCTTGAATTTACCTACTTGCCCGAAAGCAGCGTGGTATTCATCAGCAGGGAAGAAGCTTCTCCATATTGACTTTGTTTACCTGTCAGCAGATCCATTTCCAGGTGAAGCATCTCAGAATGCATTTGAAAGCACTTCATTTCACTGGTTAGCACCTGTCTTCCTTAAGCCCCGAATCAAAGGATTCTGCTCCCTCAATTGTGGAGCAGGGATCAGACGCACATGTCCACGAGACCTATCCACCAGCCGCTTGCTCCACAGGCCCAAGGCACAGTGGAGGAAGGGCAATGAGCTCAGAGCCCAGAGATACAGCCCCTTGCCATGCACCATCCATGCTGGCTACGTGACACTGGCTTCCCGCTCCTTGGCTCACTTGTCCCATCCAGCAGCTGAAACCTTAGGAATGAATTCTTTGCCTACTTATCAGGCTGAGATTATGTCTGTTAAATCTCTGTTATTCAAGAGAGGGTTCAGTGGAAGCCTGGGTCTAGGTGAAGGCCTGTGCCCCTCAGAGTGGTCCTGCCTGCACCTCCCGGAGAGCAAAGCAACAAGCACCCCCGGCTGAGCTTGCTCCCCTGAGTCCAGCCTGACTGTTGGCTCCCGAGCCTGTGAGCAGCCCTTGTCGACTCCTGTCACAGCACACGAGTGCTCTATCTAGCCAGCTTTGTGAGCAGCACTGCCCATACAATGATATTTCAATGAGCTCATAGAACTTTGGAGAATCTAGAAGCGAAAGAACGAGGTAAAGAGAATGACTTCCAAGCTATTCCAGCCTTCCAGACCAAAAAGATGAGCTATGAGGTGGTTGAGGCAGTCGCCATGGAACAGAAAGGGGTGTGGGTTTGGAAGCTCCAGCTGCGTTTGGGTCCCTGACCTGGGTGGGACGCCTAGCTCAGTGGTGGCTGATGGCATGAGCCAGAGGAAAAGGAACAGACTGAGGTCCAAGAAAAAATACAGACCTGAGATTCGTGTTTGGTGGTGGTACAAACCCACGGATTTCATTGTTCATGGTGAGGTCACCGTGGTGTCCCCACACAGGGACCTATCTCTGGGGAGTCATACACAGGAGGACAGGAATCCTAGGATAGATTGAGCAAGGGGTACTGGACAGAGGAAATGTAGTTCCTACCCTGGGTCTGACTGTCCAGCATTGCAGGGGCCTGAGGGCTCTCCAGGGGAGTCTGCAGTTTCAACATCAAATCCACCATGCTGCACGCCCGTCTTCTGAGTGGTCAGCAGGCCAGTGTCCTTGTGAGCCCTGAAGGCAGCACGCAGGGCACAAATCAAGACGCAGCCTCTCCTATCCTCACGGGAGTTGTTACTCTTTTAACCCTGCTAGAGGCTCAGGAGGCCGGTTTCCAAGAAGCTCCACATCTGAAATCTACCCTAAAAAGTCTAAAATAATCAAAGAAGAGACTTTTACTTCCCCCTCATGACCATTTTTTCCTTTCAAAAACATCCGTGTCCGTGGCCTGGCATTTGGTGGAATCAGCTTTCACGCTGTGAGTGATGTCAGATGCGAAGGTTGGAGGACAGACAGAGCAAGGCTTCTCAAGGGCACACAGCTAAGGTTTCAGGGCTGACAGGAAAACCGGGGTGAGCCTCCAAATGTAGCATCTCGACAAGGGACAGTCTGTAAATCATGCACTTGACAAACCTTACACATAAGGGTTGCCGGGAAAAAGATGAAGAGCTAGCCCCTGCCCGTAGGAGCTCATTCAGCTAAACTATTGAATATTTAGATATTTTCTAGAAAAACCAGCCAAATATCAGCTCTGTGAGAGGGACCTTCTTTCTTCCTGACGGGGTGCTCAGCCGATCTCTGCCAAAATTCTCCTGTAGACTGGAACCCGCTAGTGTGGGAAGTAGCCTATTCCATTACATCAGAATTCCTGCCCCAATCCCTTATTCCACTGACTGTCTACACCCGGCTCAGGTCTTGCCTCACATCGAACTCTCCCACCTTTGCTCTCCTTTCCTGCTAACAAACTCTAATCCGAGCTGCCCAGCCAGTTCCCTGAGTTGGCCAGGCTCTAGAGGTAAGCAACACTGCCTCCTCGTGGCCAACTCGAGGCTCTGCAGGTGCACCGGTGCCAGGCTCTGCATCAGCCCAGAGGGGGAAAGAGAAAACAGTTTCCTCCACTTTTACCGCAATGCAAGTGGAGGAAAGGAAAATCAGCATCAGCGGGTGGTCTGCAGTGTTTGCCTGCGGAGTCCACCATCCTGTGCTGAGCCTCACCTATGGCTGGTGGTGTGCTGTGCCATCCCCTAACCAGAGGTGAGCCCCACTGTCCTCTCCTCTCACAGAAACCTCGACTCAGTGAGGACCTAGGATCAGGAGCTCACAGATTGCTGCTGAAGCCATAGCCCAGCTGCTTCACACCAGGAGGGCTCTAGTGCACATGATGTCAACAGCATGCTCCAAACAGGAGAAGAATTAATTACAAAGGAATCTCTATCTTTACTGTCAAGCCTCAAAGATTATTAAAGTAATCTAAATTCCGGTCTTTAGCAATATTTCTCATGTCCCTTTTTTACCTCCAAATCCATCCTCATTCCTTCCCCTTAATACCATTCTCTTCCACTCTACTCCCTGCTCTAAGGTAAACACAAGAGCATCTTCCCATTGAACTCATTCAGTTCTTCATCCTGAACGTAACTGCACTCCTGAGTACTTTCTGACTCCTTCCAGCTCCCGTCCTGTCCATCTCTCTCCTTGCCCACCTGTTCTCACAAACGCCCAACACCTACTGAGACTGGCAAATGCTCTTTGCATGTGCGAAAGGGACGGGGCCCACCTGAAAGTGTCAGACCGCTTCCCTGGCCAGTCCTGGAGAAGCCTGGCGATTCTCAGAGCCGAGATGTTCCATGAAGCCCTCTGTCGCCTCTCCCACCCTCGTGCACAGTGCGATCATAGAAGTGTACTGTGAAACCATCCTGAGCCTGACAAATGGAATTCAAAACCATTTTACAAAGACGACTACTTATTGACCTACAGGAAAGACAGAACCTTGGGAAAGTTATTAGATTCCGGCTCTAAACTGATTCTCAGATCAGCTAAAATAAGTTCCCTGCTCATTGGGCTCAGGCAGTAGACGACCTCTGCTTGCCTCCGGATCACAGCGTGTCCTGTGGAATACTGACACATGGAGACTTCATTTCCCAGCCCTGGAGCTCCTATTGAAAGTGGGTTGTGCTTGTCGTAATTGTCAGACCCACGTCAACCTGAGGAGTGAAGACTATTACCGTGGGAAAGCCGAGAGGAAGAACCCCATTTCCCTCTGCCCAAAAAGTAACTCACAACACCCAGGCCAAGTTCAAGGACCAGCGATACCAGAGTCTGTGGGGAGAAGAGCCCTCACCTAGCACCACATAAAATAAATAAATAAAATAAAGATATTGTGTCCAACAACAACTAAAAAAATTAATATTAAAAAAAGAAAAAGAAAATGGTAAAAACTAGAACAGTATTGTTTCAAGGCCAACACAGATAATAAAAAAAACAGATAAGGGTTTAGAAAGTGACCTATTCATACAAAGAACCTTGGTAAATTACACCAGAAACCAGAGGAGAAAGGCTGAGCGTCAATAAACAGGGTGGGGGAAATGTGCTGCTGAGGTTGTCGCATCCTAACTGAAAGGAATCTGCTGTTGAACTACATACCAATAGGAAAACGGCAAACCCTAAAGTCTTGGAAAAAAATAGAAGATAACGCCTTGGGATGAAGAAACAATTATTAAAGCACAAAAATCACAGTCAATAAGGGAAAAGACGGAAGTGTGAATCTGTGTGTGCATCCACACTTCCTGTTTGCAGAGTGTGCAAGCATCCGGGTATCTACAGGAAAGCTTATTCACTCCTTTTACACTACTTGCTGGGCACCTGCTCTCCACAACGCTGTGGACAGTCCGACCCTCTCTGCAACCCTCGGGCCGCCCAGTGTGTTGACAGGTAGGCAGTGAGTTCTACTCAGTATGAAAACCATGACAGGCTCATTCCTGGCACCATTAGCACACCAAAGAGCCGCGTGGGGGTCTGAGGGGGGTTGGCCAGGACGGGTGACTCGGGAAGGGCCTTCGGGAGGATGCAGCATAGAAGCTGAACAAGCTGCACTCACATTACTTTAATATCACACCCCCCCCCGCCCTGGAGAACCTTTATTTCCAGATGACATACCCATCAATGAGTCCATGTCTTCCTTCGTGGAGAGGACTGTTATGCTGAGGCGTTTGTCTGACATCCATCAACTGACTCACAAGCTCTCCACTGCAGAGAGAATAAGAATGTCTCCCCGACCCACAAGCAGAAAAGCACTGGGGTGAGTGACAGAGGCCGCCACATAAGCAGAGAGTCCATGTGTGACATGATGGGTATCCTGACAGGGGGCAGCTCACGGGGACACTGCAGACCCAGTGTGCTCCAAACACCCGCCAGAGAAGGCGAGAAAAAGCCGCAACGAGGCCAGAATTCTACGTGCACGAACCTCAGTAAGAATTACCACGGCGCTTTCAAGGCTGTTGTCCAGTTTTGAGTCACCGAGGCTGAGAGGTTTGGAATAAAATTGCATTTCGGAGAGGTGGCAGCCAACGGTGCACGTCAGGTGGGCGCTGAGATAGGTGGGGTGGCGGCCCGGCCAGGGGAGCTTCCTGGGGAACACGTGCTGCCCAGGAGGGAGGAGCCGGTACCCTTCCAGCCCCCCCCAGCTGACTGATGCCCAGAGTGGCCGCCTTCCCCTTCGCTGGGGACTAGCTCCACAGATGGGATCCGTTCACCGTGAGGATTAAGTCAGAGCATCAGTGCGTCAGAGCTCCATGGAGCACTGCGCACTGTCCACCAAGCGGCGTGTGCTCAGAAGAGGGCCAGCATTTCCCCCTGAAAATGACCGTTTCATAGCTGCTTCTTTCAGAGTTACATAAGATATGTCATTTTATATGACAGTGGATACATCTTAAGTTTGATAATTGTATATATCCACGTAACCATCAAGAAAACCAAACTGCAGACCCTGACCTCCACCCCTGAGAGATGCCCCTCCTAGACACTAACTCCACCTCCAGCGTCACCACAGATCCTGGCCCTCCTGAGAACCTGCTGGGGATGGAATCGGGCATCATGCCCTCACGCCCCTAGCCCCCCGGACTCCGTGCCCTCACGGTCCTTCAGTGCTGTTGCTTCGCGTGAGTGTTCTGTGTCGTTATTGCTGACACGGAGACCACATGCTTATGGGGGGGCCATGTCACGTCCACTTGGTCTCAGGACAGACTGAGGCTGGAGATCCTCCCAGCCCCAGCTCCCACCCCAGCCCGCACCTGCTGACGAATGGTCTGCCCGCGGCTGGGTCGCAGCAGTCACACCACGCACCAGGTGAAGAGAAACCGTCCAGGGACCCCCCAGGAGCCCCGGGCCCTGCCTTCTAGGATGGGCCTGTGTAACTGGGATGGAATGCACGCCTGTTTCTCCGTGTTCTCAGTTCTTGAAAGCATTTCTAAACACCAGTGGTTGGTCATCTATCTAGCGCCACTGTTCCCCCTTTGAGGATGGGACCAAGGGTCTCCTGAAACCTCCTGTGTCCTGACTGCTGGGTGCCATCTGTGGCTTCGCTTAGTGTCTGGGATGCACATGTGAGTGAATCATCCCTGTGGTCGGAAAGATAGGTTGTGGATTCAAGTGTTTATCTGAACAACTAAAGTTTTGACTTGAATCAGTTTCATAAACTGTTGAAAAGTTGTGGTAGTAGGAGCAAATGAGACTCCATTTTGTTTTGTGACTCCATCCTGTAAAACAACCATGCCAAGGAGAAGGGTCGTGACTGGGGCAAGATGTTGTCTTCCTTTTGCTATAGCATCCTTTAAGAACACGGAACTACCTAATGGGTCACGGGGCTCTGTTTCTGTAACTGGGGTGACTGGGCTAACTGTGATGGGTTAGGCTTCCCTCCGCCTGACTGCACTGTCCCGCTTCTGTAACCTGGCTGGCTTGCATTGGCTGGACCCCCTGAACATCCCTCTTGTGGTTTCAGGCTTATAAGGAGTGCCCTTGCTATTGTTCAGGGCTGATCAGGAGAGGGAACAGCTTTATGTCCTGGTCAGCCGCCACCCGTGTGCTTCAATAAAGGCTTGATTCGATGACACGTGTGTGGCCTGGAAGTCAGTTTATGAAACCCCTGGACAAAGCTTTAACTATAACAAAGTAAATGGACTTTGCTACCAAAACGTCCCCATTCCTGTGGGCTTCTGCCTAAAGGGATGGGATGGTGCACTCTCCCAGGTTCCCAGGACAAGGGGAGAAACCCAGCCTCAGCCTTTTTCCAATTTATGTTCTAAAAGGAGTGCTGAGAGCCACCGCCGAGTCTGTATGGCCCCTGGCATTTTGCCAACAGTATTGATTGACAGGTGAGGCATTACTATCTGCCTCTGCCGCAACTTTTGAGTTTTCGCACTATTTTGGAGTTCTCCTGGGGATTTCCGGGGATTCCCCGAGAGTTCCCATTGGTTGGGGAAGTGCAGGAGGAGGGATTTTCGGGAGAGATATTTCCGGTTGGCGGTTCCTGGACGAGCCGCGTGGCGTTCGGGAGGATTCCCCGGGAGCTGTGTGAAGTGTTTTCCTGCAGTTCAAAAATAAAGTGTGTTCCTGCTTCAGTGGCTCCTGATTTGTGCCCAGCCAGACTGCGGCAAAGGAGCACCATTCCTGAGTCACAGGGCAGTCCCATTCCCCGGGGTCTGCAATGGCCCCAGGGCAGCTGTCCTCTGAAGTGAGCCCTTTCCCCGCAACAACAAATGTGCGAGGTAGTTCTCCCTCCCACTGTTTGTGTCTTAGTAACTGTGAAGGTAAACCGCGATGCACAATCAGTGACAATGTCCCCAACACCCTCTACCAGGCTGGGCTCCAGCCAGGAGACTGCCTTCCTCAGTCACCGAAGTTCCCCAAACTCAGAAATGCCTAGAACACTCGGGTTTGATTCTTGAAAAATCTGGAAGCTTTTCATTCAACACTAATATTTATCTCTTCCTTGAGACATAAATCTGATGCCTGTTTTCTTGATTGTGTTGTACCTTAGTAATTGATTTGCTGAAAAAAGAACCAAACGTGTGAATTAATATTACTTCCGTGAATATGGTCTAACTTGTTCAGAATGCTCCTTGTGGACCGGGGCCAGATGCTGAGCAGAAAAATGGGCAAAGGTAGAGAGGGAACCCCAGCCACTGGCCTGCACCTGCTGTCTTCAGGAGGACGGTCGGCCAGGTAGCGGGCCGTCTGACCCAGGCTGGAGCGAGCACCTGCCCCTCCTGCTCTGACCCAGGCCCTTGGCGGAGCACCTGCCCCTCCTGCCCTGGGTTTGGTCCCAGTGCTGCAAAGAATAAACAGCAAGAAGCAGAGCGCTTTTTAAATAAAAACGAGTCACACGGCAGGGTGAGTCTTGATCATTACTTTGCAATCTTCATTGCTCTGAGCAAGTGTGGGTCCGTCTCTACTTATATGGCCATGAGTCTAAATAAGTATGAAACAGAAACTATCCTTGAAGACCTCTGGCCTGTCTGTGCACAAAAGCATAATAGAAAGGTCCATGATTCCTTTATTTGACTGATGAGATCAACAAATATCAATAGGGTTCTTACAGTTTTCTATGTACTATTGTCTCCCTGGCTCCTAAATAACTACAACATGAAATCCCTGTTCTCTAGTCCCCTACATTCTACTGAAAATACATATAAGAGAATTTTTTAAAAAATTAATGGAATTTCTGGAAGTAATAAATATGGTAGTTGTAATTTAGTATTTAAACAGCATCCTTTCGAGAGTAACTAATATTTAAACCTGGAAATGACGTAGGGACCGCAGCCAAGGTCTGGCTTGAAAGTGACGGTAGGTGGGTGGGGACGGCAGCATTCGACAGAGGCCCAGGAACCCCAAAGAGTCCACACTGGATCCAGACCAGAATGACCGCAGTCACTAATCAAGATGGGTCAAGAGCCACCCAGGAGGGTCCTGAGAAGGACACAACAGAGTATGTCCCAGAAACAGAAAGGACCAATGTGGCAGAGGGACGGGGTGATGTCAGAGGAGCAGGCAGAGGGGGGCTCTGCGACATCCTGCGGGGAGCCAGACCCCTGAGTGAAAAGGAAGGCTAAGTGCTGAGGACCTAGTGAGAGCAAAGCGTCCCCCTCTAACCAGAGGAGGACCCCGTGGAGCCATGGCAGAGTTGGTGTTCTGAAGTCAATCCCACCGTAGTGCACACTCGCTGTTCCAGGAAGTGTCGAGGTGAGTGAGTGACTTCCACTACACCTTTCTCACACCTCCACGCTCTCTGTGGTGGTTTTGGTGAGTCCTTCTTTGTTACTTTCTGTGTGTGGAGCATTGAACAGGAAGGAGACGGAGCTCTGGAAACTTCCAGGGGGTGTTCAGGTTTTCTAGGTCTTGAGTAATTCCAACGTGAAGTTCTATGAGTGACTCGAAGGCAGACGTCGTTACAGATGAGTGGAGCCCAGACCAGTACAAATGTCACTGGCCAGAAAGCATTTCTCCTGTTCATGGAGAAGCCTGCATTCAGTTTTTAAAAACTCAATATAGCAAGCCATGGCAGAGGAAGAGCGGCCGACACAGGGTCAACCAAAGCTCCAGCTTTTCTGGCCACAGGCTCAGAATGTGAGAGCTTGACTCAAAGTTAGTGCAGTCCCCACACAGCCATGGGTACCACGCTCCCAGGTGACGGGCGGGGGGGGGGTCTGCACTCTATTGCCGCAGTCTGGCTGGGCACACAATCACGAGCCACCACACAGCTTGTAGATTCAAACAGCAACTCTTTATTCCCGAACTCACACCAGCCGTCTACAATCACGTTCTGGGGAAATCCACGTTCTCTGCCCAAATCCACCCCCACTGGGCTTCTGTCTCCCAAAAAATACTGTCTGAATCCCGTGAGAACTCAAGGGGAACTCAGGCAGCAGCATACGCCCTATTCCCAGCAGGAATAACCTTAAACCTGGAACCACCCTAAACCCGATTATCCTAAACCAGGAACACCCTAAACCCAGATCCGCCCTGGTCCTTGAGCAAGGTCACCTACATGCAATGTCACTGCAAAATGTCCTATTTCCACGAGTCCTTCCACTAAGCAACATGGGGTACGCTGGCAAGGAAATTGTCATACCTACTTGGCTAATGGCTCCCAGCACTCTATTTTGCTCAGAATACATCTGGAATCAAGATCATGAGAATCCACTCTAAAAGGTGGGATAGAAATGCACCCGTGTCTCACAGTGTTTCTATGCACTTTCCCCCAAACAGATTCACAGCAACGATTCAGAGTGAATCTTCATTTTGCCTTTATTGTAACTCCTGTTAGTGTCTATTAATTTTTAAAAAGCAAAAAGTTAGTTTCTCTCCTCTTTATTTTAAATGGAAGAAATGGCAAGAACTTCAAGATTGAAAATGAGCTCAAGAGACTTTATTAATTGGACACAAATGTTGGACTTTAACAAATGTAATGTTTAAAAAAACCCTGAAATTTTACTGTCAATTTCTTCCTTTCTTTATTACCCATTTAGAGAAATGGGGAAACAAGTAAGAGATATTGAGACGCAGAAAGATAAACTTTAAGCAAAGTGAGACAAAGCTTTGTTGTGATAGGTCAACATCGAGGAAGGTGAAGCAGGAAAACACTGGTGAAGAAGTTGAAAAAATGCAAGGGGCCAGAATAATGGGGGCTCTCTTCCTCCCCTGCTCATGCACACTAGAAACGGACCAACTAGGGACACACACGTGGATGCTTGATGGAAAGAGCATCACTCTTGGCCTCACTATTCCTCTAGTTCTGAGCCTTTCCATGTGCATTTTGAGGACACTGAGACTCTGTGATAGTAGAAATAAGATTTTAGCAAGCTGAGGTGCTAGCACAATAAGCAAAAGTGAATTCCACATTTGAAAATCGCTTCAGGAACGTTTAGCTCACTAAAGATACACAGATAGTGAGAAGGTGTGGGGACAGCAAGTGTCAAAGAAAACAGCCTGCTCTGCCTCTAACTGGTTGTGTGTCAAAGAGAAGGGATTTAGGCTAATCACTTATCTAAACTGTATGTCTCTGGTCTTTCTCTGTTTCCTGTGTCGACTTTAAAACCTACAGGTGACAATATGAAGTTCTACCTGAGAGGAGAGACATCCCAAAAAATCCACATAAACAGTGACCCAGCTATCCCATTCCTCGGTTTATACCAAAGGACTTAAAAGCAGCATATTACAGTAATGCAGCCATGTCAGTGTTTATAGCAGCTCAATTCACAATAGCTAAACTGTGAAACCAACCTAGGTGTCCCTCAATAGATGAATGGATACAGAAAATGTGGTATATATATTCTCAGTGGAATATTACTCAGCTTTAAAGAAGAGTGAAATTATGGCATTCACCAATAAATGGATGGAGTTGGAGAATATCAAACTAAGAGAAGTAAGCAAATCCCACAAAAACCAAAGGCTGAATGTGTTCTCTAATATGTGGATGCTAATTCACAATAAGGCAGGGGGCACTAGGGAAGAATAGCATTACCTTAGATTAAGTAGAGGGAAGTGATGGGAGGGGAGGGGATGGGATGTGGGGATAGGAAAGATAGTGGAATGACACAGACATTATTACTGTATATGTGTATGTGTGTGTGTATGTGTGTGTGTGTATATATATATATATATATATATATATATACTTATATATACGACTATGTGACCAATATGATTCTGCAACTTGTACATTCAGAAAAATGAGAAATTATATCCCATCTCTCTATGATATATCAAAGTGCATAAATGCATTCTGCTGTCATGAATAACTAATTAAAACAAATAAGAAAATTAATTTTAAAAAGTAACCCTAGTAACACAAATATATTCTGAGTTTCCTCTTGAAAGTAACACATTTGTTTCCTGCATTCCATTTGGCATTATATTTACACTTGCAATCAACACATTATAATGTACAATTGGTTGAAGAAGATAAGAAAGTAATTTTTTCAAACCCAACGTATTAAATTTAACATTTTCTATCTAGTTATCACAGAGAGAACAATTACTTATAACCATCTCCATCATATCAAATTAATGGATCCTGCAGCGTCTCCAAATAGGAGGGAGAGCTCTGTAGGAAGAGCCGAGGATGAAGCTGGAGGACAGCCGCGGTGGCCGCACTTCAGGGGACAGCTCTGCGCTGTTCTCAGGGGTGCAGGGGCAGACACATTTCCAGGAGGAAGGAGTTGCTTTTCCTCCCTCCCACTCCTGCAAACATAGGGTCAATCTTCTTTGTCACCTGATAAGAGCCACAGCCGAAGGGACCCCAGAAAACTTCCAGCTGCCAGCAAACTTCCAGCTGCCAGCTGATGATTGGCTCACAGCAGCCCCATCAAACTTCTAGCTGCCAACTGATTGGCTCCTCTGCAGTGATGCTCATTGGGCTGTTTCCCTGCCCTTTCAGACCACGGAGCTGCTCACTGGGGGACTTTTTTTGGGTCCGCCCATGCGACCCAGCCAATCAGCCTCAAGAGCAGGAGGAGTGGGGGAGGTGGAGAGGCTTGTGGGAAGCCGGTGGTGGCAGTTGGGCTCTGAGGGTTTTTCCTGGGGAGCTGTGTGGTGTGGTGTGTGTGTTCTAAAAATAAAGTTCGTTTCTTTTGACAAGTGGCTCCTGAATTGTGCTCAGCCAGACTGCGGCATTTGGTGGGCTGCACGGGGAACCACTGAGGGTAAGTGATAAGGTAAACTGCTCGCCCCTGAGGGCAGGGCGAGAGGATGGGTAGCCATTTTAAGATTCTTCTTTTGTTTTGTTTCCCTTTTGTTTTAAGTTGACTGTCCCTGGAGATGAGTGAGATGGAAGAAAAATCGCTCACATCTGAGGAAAAACTATTTGCATCTGAGGAAAAGATAGGGAGAAAGGACAGATGGACATTTCAGGAGGATAGAAAGGCTATAATGATTTTTTGTTGTTCCATTTTTGTTTCACTCTGTCACGGCTTTGTTAGGCGTTATCTTGTTGGGTTGTATTATAGTAGAAATACGGGATCAGAAATTAGTAAAAAGCAAACTGAAAGAGTGTTAAGTAAATTGTTAGAGGAAGGAGGCATCCCAGTAAAATCAAGAGCAGTCAGGGCATACGTTGATACAATACAAAAATGTAGCCCATGGCTTTTTAAGGAGGAGTTGTTAAATATATCACAATGGAACCATCATGGTGAAGATTTAAAAAGAATAGAAAAGAAAAGCCCAGGGACTCTGCCAGTTGACACATTGCCATTGTGGACGTTCGTACCTTGTTTGATTAGTCCAAAGCCTTCAGTTCAGACAATGGTAGAGGAAGGAGAAGACATATTGATTCAAGTAAAAGAGAAGGTCTCTCAAGTTAGTCAGACAGAGGAAAAGATACAAGTAAAAGAGAAGGCCTCTCAAGCTAGTCAGACAGAGGAAGAAAGTTTAGAGCAGAAAAAGCCATCAGGGGAAAAGTTACAACAGGAGACTGCTACTAACACCTTTCTATCACCAGAGGGCGTAAGTGTCCAACCAACAGCGCCACCTCCATATGCTGGGAGGCTCCCAACCCCCGCAGTTGATAGTTGGGATCCTGAGACAGGATCTCAAATATTAACATGCCCTGTATTTGAGCAGGCAGGAGGGCAGCGAATTCACCATGCTTTAAATTTCAAAAAAGTGAAGCAGCTAAAAGAGGCTGTAACAACCTATGGTCCTCAAGCACCCTTCACAGTAAGCTTGGTCGAATCCATTAACAACTTGAACATGATGCCAGTAGATTGGGCTAATATGTGTAAAGCTGTGCTAAATGGAGGACAATACCTGTTATGGAAGGTTGCCAATGAGGAATTTTGCAAGGAGTCGGCTAGGTGAAATGCAGCAGCTGGTTATCCTCAGAGAAATCTAGATATGTTGTTAGGAAAGGGACCTTATGAGGATCAGCAGCTACAAATTGCATATGATCCTGGCGTATACATACAAATTGCTGTAGATGCGGTTAGGGCATGGAAGACTTTAAAAGGACATGGAGGTTTACAAGGTCAATTATCTAAGGTAATACAAGGAGCTAATGAACCTTATGCTGAATTTGTAGATAGGCTTATTCAAACAGCTACTAGAGTTTTTGGGAATACAGAACAAGCAATACCATTAATAAAACAACTGGCTTATGAGCAAGTGAATCGTTGGTGCAGAGAAGTCATTAGACCATGGAAACATGAAGATTTAAGCACATATATTAAATTATGTAGAGACATTAATGAACAAGGGCAAGTCGTGGCAGCTGCAGTACAACAGGTTTTAGATGCCAGGCCAAAAGCATGCTACAATTGTGAACAAACAGGACATTTTAAAAGGAATTGCCCTTTAGGAGGAGGGTTTAACAAAACTAGGTATCAAAGGAGTAGAATACCGGGTATTTGCCCACGATGCCGTAGAGGGAAACATTGGGCTAATGAATGCCGTTCTCAAACCACCATAGAGGGTACTCCATTATCAAAAAACGAACAAGGACCAGGTGTCTATCCACGATATTGTGGAGAAAGGCATCGGGCTCCATTGCCAAAAAATGGACAGGGGGGCCCAGTGCTCCGGGGCCCAAGACCACAAATATACGGAGCACTAGAGGAACCCAGCAACACCATCAGGGTAGTGCCCAGGACACATTGTCAATTAAATCCCTCACTAGACAAACCAGAGGAAGCACAGGATTGGACATCTGCGCCTCCGCCAGAACAGTACTAACTCCAGAGATGGGAGTTCAAATCATTCCCACAGGGTAAAAGGACCTCTTCCCAAAGGAACAGTAGGCTTATTATTGGGACGCAGTTCTTCTACTGTAAAAGGATTTATGATAAGTCCTGGGGTAATTGATCCCGATTATGAAGGTGAAATAAAAATTATAGCCAGTTCTCCAAAGGGTATATCAGTAATTTCACCAGGAGATAGAATAGCACAGTTACTAATAATACCCAGCCTACATGATAAATTTTCCAGTCGTACTGTAGAAAGAGGTTCCAAGGGATTAGGCTCCCTAATTGGGCTATGCTTTCTTTAAATTTAGATTCTCGCCCCATGCTAAAACTAAATGTTCAAGGACATGAATTTAATGGACTACTGGATACAGGTGCAGACCTTAGCATCATATATCGTCAAGAATGGCCAAAACATTGGCCATTACAACAAGCCACTCAAACGCTTCAAGGCCTAGGAGTGGCGACTAATCCCCATAGAAGTGCAATGATATTAGATTGGAAGGATCCTGAAGGATGTGAAGGAACTATACAACCATATGTATTGGGTCATCTTCCCGTAAATTTATGGGGACGAGATGTCCTAAATTAATTAGGTTTGACATTAACAAATAACATTAATCAAAATGCACCCACTATTATGGCTAGACAAGGTTTTAGGAAAGGAAAAAGATTAGAAAAACAAGAACAAGGTATAGCAGCACCAATACAAATAGATCAAGGAACAGAAGATATGGGTTGGATTTTCAGAAGGGGCCACTGAGACAATAAAAATTACTTGGAAATCAGAAAGACCAATATGGGTTCCTCAGTGGCCCCTGACTAAAGAAAAGATACAAGCAGCCCATGACCTGGTCAAACGACAATTAGAGGAAGGACATATACAACCTTCCGTATCTCCCCATAATATTCCCATTTTTGTCATCAAAAATAAATCTGGTAAATGGAGATTATTGCAAGATTTAAGAGCCATTAATAATGAGATGGTTATTATGGGACCTGCTCAATCGGGGATTCCCCAATTGTCTGCTTTGCCAAAAACCTGGTATGTTTTAGTTATAGATATTAAAGATTGTTTTTTTTTCAATTCCAATTCATCCTGAGGATAGTCCAGTTTTGCATTTACTATCCCTGCACTGAATCATGAAGGTCCCGATCAGAGATATGAATGGAAAGTACTACCTTAAGGGATGGCTAACAGCCCAACTATGTGTCAAATTTATGTTAACAAAGTAATCCAGCCACTTAGAAATCAAAATCCTGAACTACAAATATTTCACTATATGGATGATGTATTATTAGCAAACAAAGATAAAAACACATTGCTAGAATGTTATGCCACACTTACAAACTTATTAAAAAATTATAATCTAGAGATAGCAATAGATAAAGTACAATTAAATTTTCCAATTAATTATTTAGGAGTTCTATTATCCTCAACCATGGTCCATCCACCAAATATTCAAATATGAGTAGATCAACTCAAATCACTTAACGACTTTCAAAAGTTATTAGGAGACATAAATTGGATAAGGCCTTATCTAGGTAAACCAACAGGAGAGTTGGGACCTTTATTTGATATCCTAAAAGGTCCATCAGATCCAAATTCACCCCGAATGTTAACACCTAAAGCAAGAAAGGCATTAAAAATCATTGAAACATATATGGAAAATATGCATTTGGATAGAATTGATATAAGTTTGCCTTTATTACTTATTGTACTACCAACAAAAAATATTTCTACAGGAGTATTTTGGCAAGAAGGTCCATTATTATGGATACATTTATCTTATTCTCCTAATACTATTCTTACTAGGTATCCTGAGGCTGTAGGACAATTAATACTCAAAGGAATAAAAGCAGCAAAGGGAGTGTTTGGAATTTCTCCCAATAAAAATTATTACTCCATATACTATGGATCAAATTAATGAGTTAGCTAATGAGTTAAATACTTGGGCAATAATCATGTGCAAATCTAATATTTCATTTGATAACCACTTAACATCTAATCCTTTATTGTCTTTTTGGTCATTGCATCCTGTAATTTTTCCAAAAATGACAAGAAAAACACCTATCATGAATGCTCCAAATATATTAACTGATGGGTCAAATAATGGTACAGCAGCAATAGTTACACATGATCAAACTTTTACATTTTTAGTACCTAAACAATCAGCTCAAAAGGTAGAGCTTAATGCAGTATTACAAGCTTTTGTGATGTTTAAAGATTCTGTATTTAATTTATTTTCCAATAGTCAGTATATAGTTAATGCTATAGTATCCCTTGAAGATGCTGGTAGGATTTCCCCTTCCTCTACTGTTTTCTCTTTGCTTTCCACTATACAAAGTCTAATCTGGGACAGAAAATATCCATTCTTTATAGGAAATATCAGGGCACATACAGGATTGCCTGGAGCCCTTAGTTTGGGCAATGATTTAGCAGATAAAACTACACATGACATACATATTTTCTCTACACTAGAAGAAGCTACAAATTTTCATAAAAAGTTCCATGTCAATGCTAATACTTTACAAAAGCGTTTTAAAATAACTAAGCAACAAGCTAGACAAATAATAAAACAATGTCAAAATTGTGTGACCTTTTTACCACAAGTTAATCTTCGAGTCAATCCTAGAGGACTGATACCTAACCATATTTGGCAGATGGACGTCACACACTTGCCAGAATTTGGAAAATTAAAATATTTGCATGTTACAGTTGATATTTCTTCCAGATTTTTGATGGGCTCCCTTCATGCCGGAGAAAAAACTAAAGATATTATAGCTCATTGCTTACAAAATTTTGCCACTGTGGGCGTTCCAAAACAGTTAAAAACAGATAATGCACCTGGTTATACTTCTACCTCTTTTAAACAATTTTGCTCATCATTTGGCATTACTCATATAATAGGAATCCCATACAATCCACAGGGACAAGGCATAGTTGAAAGAGTTCATCAAACTATTAAAATGTACTTATTAAAGCAAAAAGAGGGAATTGGGAAGGGGTATATATTCCCCAAAGATAAACTTAAAATAACACTCTTTACTCTAAACTTTTAAAATTTGGATTCATCAGGGCTTAGTGCTGCAGAAAGGCATATATGTCCAAAAAATGTACATAAGCCCAAGGTACTTTGGAAGGATATCCTAAGAGGACAATGAAAAGGTCCTGACCCAGTAATTGTCTGGAGTCGGGGTTCTGTTTGTGTGTTTCCACAAGGAGAACAGCAGCCGATTTGGATTCCTGATAGATTAACTAAAGCGATTTCTACAGACCAAAAAGAAGATGATTTGGCTCAAATCCATAACAACTGATATCCAAAACTCCAGTTTGGCTATTCTTACATCTGTGACAGAACCAGGATGCTTTTTTCAATATCTATTTTATTATTACCCTTTCCCACATCATGAAGTTCTATTTTGTTTTTTGAGCTCATACAGACCTAGGTTAATGTTTTGCTGATCAGTTCTATTTTCTGACTATAGAGTTTTTAAACATTGCAATGGAGATTTCACCTGTAAAAAGTTATAAGGCCTTTACTATTATGTTATGTGTTGTATGTATTATATTACGTGTGCACACTTGTGTTTTGTGTTGTGTGTTTGTATGTACATATGTCCATATATCATATATGATGAGCGCTCATGAAAAAGTGGATCCAAATATTTTTTTTATTCACGTGATTTAAATGTTTTAACTTAAATTGGGTAAACAGCTGTTGAGGATTGTTTTAATATGTGAACAAAAAAGGAGGTTAACAGATCTGTTTGTTTACTTTCACCTTTCCTTTTCATTATATTTAATAATTCTGTTCAAGATAATGTAAATTGTTAAGAAAATTGTTTTCTTTTAGGGCCTTCTAGAATGTTACATAATTTTCTCTTTAGCCATCGTTGCCAGAATTCCTATCTTCATCCCAGTGCCAGTGAAGACAAAGATAAAACCAATCTACAGCTTCTGCAAGAGCCATCACTGAACTGCTTGCAGAACTTGCCTGGACTATGTATCACTTGTATGCATTGTGAACTCACTTGTATGCATTGTGAACTATCTGTTGGTGCAGCGACTTGTGGTAGTGTTGGGGTATTTTTGCTGATGGTGTCATCGGTGGTACAATTTTTCCAAAAGGAGCCATCAATTGGCTTGGTGTATCCTCCTCCCTTCTGCTTGTGATGGTCATTCAGCTAAAATTTGGGGGCCAACAGAGGTGAGGCAAAGAACCTCACCCCCCCCCCCCCGCTGGTACAACTGTACCAGCTGTATGCTGTCCAGCTGTATGCTGGACCAGTAGTCAATGACGGGTAAGATCCAGTTGCAATGGTACCAACCTAAGACAGGAGGCTGACGTCTTGAGTTCAGCTCATCCGATGACGGGTAAGAACTGTATGTACTATTGAACAACCTAAGGCAGGCACGGTCCCTAAGCCACATGTTTGTTGTTTAAACAGAGACAGGGAGATGTTGAGAGCCACAGCTGAAGGGGCCCAGCAAACTCCCAGCTGCCAGCAAACTTCCAGCTGCCAGCTGATGATTGGCTCAAAGCGGCCCCATCAAACTTCTAGCTACCAACTGATTGGCTCCTCTGCGGTGATGCTCATTGGTTTGTTTCCCCGCCCTTTCAGACCACGGAGCTGCTCATTGGGGGAGTTTTTTTGGCTCCGCCCATGTGACCCAGCCAATTGGCCTCAAGAGCAGGAGGAGTGGGGGGGGGGGTGGAGAGGCTTGTGGGAAGCCGGTGGTGGCAGTTGGGCTCTGAAGGTTTTCCTGAAGAGCTGTGTGGTGTGGTGTGTGTGTTCTAAAAATAAAGTTCATTTCTTTTGACAAGTGGCTCCTGAATTGTGCCCAGCCAGACTGTGGCAGTCACCTAAGCTCACAAGGCCACATAGCTGGGCCTGGAGGAATGCCCCAGTAGGACCCAGGCAGAGTGTCACTCAGCGGTGTCCTGGGTCCAAGCACTTGGTGGCTCTGCTGGGTGGTCTTCCCTGAATTTGACCTTCCTGACATGCTGGGCCCTTTGCTGTCCATCAATCCTAGGTTACGCCTTTGTTTTCCAGGTCTGAGCTCACTTTTCGTCACCTTCAGCCCCCGTGACCTCATCTAGTCTAGTCTCTCTGAAAGAGACTGCATGAGTCTATGTGTGCAAAACACCTTTTATGACCAATGTCCCTGTCAAACCTGGGAGCCATGAGCACCAGCCACCCTCAGCTCTCCTGAAGCAAAGTCAGAGGCTCCGCTCCTGGGGCAGATTCCATCTGTGTGGACTCGCGGCTCCAGCTATGCGCATGGAAATAGCACTAAGGTGACTTGACAGGCGGGATGCCACTGTGGGAACCACTCCAGTTGAGGTTCAGTGTCATCATTAGGCTTTGGAAAGCGGCTCACAGGGGAAAATGTGTAGCAGCTCACAGCCTCCAGAGATAACCCGCTTCTCATATGTGGCCCCAACGTCCTGTTACAAATCTGGGGCTTTATCTAAATCCTATTTCTATGTTTACTTCTTAGCCACACCAGGAGACATGACAGGCACACTACTGTAAGGTCTGAGATGAAAAAATGACCCTACAATCAGACAGGAATCGCAAGCGTGGGGGACAGAAGGACTTCACCACAGAGGATGCCGGGTGGAAGAGCTGGCTCAGATACTGCACCCCAGATTTCCCAGGTCTCCTCACAGCCCCCCACACACCCCCAGGCTGGCCCTGTCCCCTGGCCTTCCGCACAGCACAGCCTTGGCGGAGACATGAGCAGGAACGCTGTGCGCAGCTTCAGGCAGGAGGCCTGCCTCCTGGTCCCTGCTGTGTCGGATCGCAGGAAGGTAAAGGAGTCTGACTCTAGCTGCTGCTGCTTCCACCACAGGGTGACGAGGCTCGGCCCCACGACCAGCATGCTGGGACTGTGGAAGCCACTTTAGTGGAGTGTCCTTACCAAGGGCACGCCTCTGGGGGACCCCAGCTGTATTGCCTGGTTTAAGGACCCAGCTGGCTCATTAACTCCTGGAACCACTTGGTGCTCTGAGTCTCTCTTGGTGAGCAAGGTCCTTCTTTAACCTGTGATTTTAACTGACCTGCACCACGTGAGCGCATTCTTACAAGCCACTGAGCATTCAGGCACAGCCTGCAGGCAGAGAAGAAGACCACCACTCTGGGTACGCAGCAGGCATCCACCAGCACCCCTTCCCACAGGCTTCCTTCACAACATGGTTCCCAACTTCCAGGAATGTGAGAGGGAATACAAGTCATTTAAACAACGGCAGGATAACACCCCAAAAATAAATACCTAGTGACGCTCAGAGAAGGTACAGCCTGGTTATTCTTACAGGAACCCAAGAGCTACTCACCAGGGTGTAGGACACAGGGTGGGATTATGTTAATTTTTAAATGGGATTTTCAGCCCCATATTACCCCCTAGAATCACTTCAAGTGATAACTTATGTCCTATGAAATAGTGCTGTTTGTTTTGCTTACTATGTTCCCATAATAAATCTAAATTACAGTTTCCCCTTCAGCCAAGTAAGTCTCACTCTATGCATAGGATACACTCTATAAATCATGTCTATAAACATAACCATCATCACTCAGCACATAGTGTTCCCTCCCCCAACTCCTGTGGCCCTTGGAAAGTGCACATCACATACTCCATGCAGCAGAGGTTTTTCTGTGGTCCTCTCCTTCTAGGCAGGACTTGGAATCTGGATGAAGTTCCTGGAACACAGTTTCTATTTCACTAATAAGATAAATTGCTTAATCTCTGAACTTCCATTTCTTCTTTTTAGAAATTAATGATGACAGTTGAAATAAACATCTGATTTATTTAACCAGTGATCATCATTTAACATGACCTTTTTCCACTCAGCATTCAAGATTCTGAGAATGTTGCCTCCTTCATTAATGAATTCAAATAAACAAGAAGGAAAGTACAGTGCAAACGCCTTCCAGTTTCTACTCCAGCATGTGAAGGACTTGGAAGTCATCCCTCTGTCCTTACAAACTAAGAAAAACTGAACAAAGTGAAAATCAATTATTTTATTGTCCCCCAACAGAGAACTGAGGTAACAGAGCAGTATGCCACCCTGAGTTCTAGAGAGAGAGGAGCACACAGAGTCACAACTGAGACTTACCTGGAACGAAAGCTGCTGGAGCCATAAATCATCCCTAAGTCATCAGTTTTAGAAGTCACTTGAATCAAGCTGGATGCTGAATATGAACAGTAATATAACATAACAAACTCCCTCGTGGAGGTGAGAGACAGCCACACCTCCCTGGGCTTTACCTCCACGAAGCCCAGCAAGTTCTCGTGGCGACGATCTGAAGAGAACACACTCATGGCTCTGGCAGGAAGGGGAGGGTAACCACTGTGAAACACTCCCAGCATGTTCCCACACACCAGCCCGCTCCCTGGGGGGAGAGACCACCAGGGCCTTATCCAGCACGTGCCAGGGAAACCTTCCCATTCCAACACCCTCTAACCTTCTTCCTCACCTACCAGGAAAAAGATACACACCAGGAGGGAAAGAGAACTGAGCTGAAGACATATTTGATTGGTGGCAGAGAACTGTCCAAAAAATCAAACCACAGTTAGTGGAAACTCAAAGAATGCAAAACAGAGTAAACAACATAAACAAACAACAAAAGACTTGAGCATGTAGTATCAGGCTTCAGATCATCAAAGACAGTGCAAATCTTGAAGGAAGTCAGCCTGGAGGGAGCATGTGACCTACCAGGAACAAGGAGGAGAACCACAGCGGACTTCTCACCAGAAACTATGCAAGTAGAAGAAAATGGAAAGAAGTGCTTAAAGGATTGAAGGAAAAACACCCACTTAGAATTCTACACTCAGTGAAACGTCTCTTCAACACGAAGGTGAGACAAAGGCTCCTACAGGTGAACTGAGGGAAATAATCACCTGCCCTGAAAGAAACCATAAGAGGTCTTTAGACAGAAAATAGTACAGGGCAGAAACTTGGATCTCCATAAAGAATAAAGAAAATAAAGTAGAATAAAATCATTTATTCTTTTTAATTTACATAAAAGATAAAAGTCTGTTTAAAGCATGAATAATAATGTGGTGGATGATTATAGATTAATGAAATGAATGGCAGCAGTATCAGAAGGGATGAGAGGAGGGAACTAAGAATATTCTGCTATATGCCTGTGCGACATGTGGAGCAGCATAGTATTATTTTAAATAGGATGTTTGGCAGTTAAAGATTATATTGTATCCTCTAGGACAACCACTATTAAGATTAAAAGCAGGTGAACAAACATAATGATATGCTAAGGAATGAAAGAAAATGGAATCATATGAAATGCTAAATTAAAAATTAAAAGGCAGAAAAACATGGGGAATAAAATATAAGACAAAAGAAAAATTTTTAAATTTAAAATATGGTAGCTATCAATCCAACTATATCAATAACTAATTTAACATGAATGGTCTACTCCAATTAATAGACAGCAATAGTCAAAGCAGATTCAAAAAAGCAAAACCAAGTAAATGTTGTCTACAAGAACCCCATTCCAAAGATAACGCCGGCTAAAGATAAAAGAACGGAAGCGCACATGCCATGCTACCACTAACAGAAGGGAGCTAGGATGGCTCTAGGAACGTCACACAGTGCAGATTTCAGAACAGGGAGAAGTACCAGGGATGAAGAAATGTGGGTGGGTGAAGACCTTGTGGTCTATAAACGTAGTCATCATCACTCAGCAGTGAGGGGTCACCCGGCTCTGAACGGACCCCACACGTCACTGTGGCTCGGCAGCAACTGCCCTCCTCCCTCTATCGGAGCAACTTCAAAGGAGCCAGCTAAAGTTTTAAATGAGGTCCAGAACCTCCCAACATGATACCATAATGTCCAAGTTCCAGTTGGACATCACTCCTCACACTGAGAACCAGCATCGTTTCAAACCACATGCAAAAAAATATCAGCAATGCCAACCTGCACTACAGAGATGTTGAACTTCTGAGAGAAAGATTTTAAAATAGTGTGATAAAAATGTTTGAAAGAACAGTTACAAACATGCTAGAAACAAAAAAGAAGCTGAAGAAATAAAAATCTTCAGCAAAGAAATAGAAGAAGTAAGAAGTAAATAGAAATTTTATTACTGAAAACCACAAGATCAAAAAGCTCAGTGGATGGGCTCAACAAAAGGATTAGAGGGGCAAAGGGGGCACAGTCACCGACCTGGAAGGTAGAACAACACAAGTCATGTGATTTTCATAACAGGTGTAGAATAGACTAAAACTATGAACGCAGACTCGGGGGTCTGTACAACTGTAACTAATGTTGATGTTTATCTGAGTGCTGGAAAGACAGGGAGTACGAGGTGGGACTGAAGAAGTACTTAACTAATTTAGCAAGTCACATAAATCCACAGATTCAGGAAGCTGAATAAACCCCCAAATCTGAATTGATACACATCATGATTAAACTTCTGAAAACTAAAGACACACACTATTGTGGTCAGGTTGCTCAGAAAACACACCAAGTCCCAGTTTTGTCCAAATTGAAGAGTCTTTATTTAGCCAGCCAGCGACTGCTCCCCACAGGACCCAACTGTCTCTGCAAGGAACAGCCCCAAGCCTGAACATTTTAGGATATTTAAAGGCAAAAACTGCAAAAAATTACCCCTGGGCTGATGTAGCTGCAAGCAAGCAGGGGTACAGAGGCTGAACTGGGCAGTTAGTGAGGCAACGCAATGGGTACATTAGAATTCCCCACGGGACTGTCCAGGTTGGCACAGCAGCAAGCAAGCAGAGGGAAGTGGGTCAAAATGATCCTAGCTGAGTACAAGTTAGACAATGGTACTAACGTCTAGACAATCAATGTCTGACAAGGTACATTGCCCAAGAAAAGTAGAAACCAAAGGGAACGATTTTCCACTATATGAGAATTGCTATTCTGTGCTGCCAAGTAGGCTCTGCTAGGGAACTGTTAAAGGGTACAGAGGTGGGGCTTTCCCACGGGAGAAGCATTTCTTACATGATGTGGAGTCTTGGGGTGAAACGGAGTCTGTTTGGTCATTGCCCATATAGCCCACCTCATAACAACACACAACAACAAAACACTGGAGAAAAATGATATTTTATCTCTCAGGAAGAAAACAATTAGAATAACAGTAGTTTTTCATTAAAAAAAATTGAACTCTTGGAGCAGAATAATTTTCAGCTGCTGAGAGAAAAGAACTGCCAACCTAGACTATTTCACACAGTAAAAATATCCTTCAGGAATTAAGGGAAATGGACATTCTCAGATATAAGAAAACTAAGAGAAGTTCCCACCAGCAAACCTATATTATGAAGACTGGCTAAAACGAATATTCTAAAAAGAAAGAAAACAAAAAGAAAGAACATTGGAAGATTAGAAAAGAAAAAAAAACAAGATAAGCAAAACTTTGGATAAGTACCATAGGTTTTCTTTCCTCTTGAATTTTTAAAATTATGCATGATGGCTGTAGAAAAATCATAACACTCTCTGATATGGTTGTAGAGGTATCTAGAAGAAATATATTTTACAGTTATAAATGGGATGAATAAAGGGATGTAAAAAGGAGTTTCTATGTTTCATTGAGACTGGTAAAATGATAATTCTATGGAACTGAGGTAAGTTAGGTATATATAATATAGCACCTAAAGCAACCACTAAAAACCTGCACAAATAAATACATCTGTATGTGCCATAACTGAAATGGAATTCAAAAAATGCTCCTGTTATCCATAGAAGGACAACAAAGAACAGAAAAACGAAAAACAGAGAACAAATAGGACAATAAAAAGGTAGACAAGTTGTAACATATAAGTAATTGCCTTAAAATAATCAAAGTAATGCAGATTTTGACATTTCAAAGGAAAGAGAATTTGGTAGAGTGTTAAAAAAATATGACCCAACTACGTGCTGTCTACAAGAAACTCAACTTTAGATACAAAGGTGAAGACATACTGACAGTAAAAGGATGGTAAAAGGTGTTCTCTGAAAACAGTAACCAGAGGAAATAGGATGGTTATATTAACAGCAAGTAGAGTAGAACTCAGAGCAAAAGCAAATCAGCAGAAACAGATCATACAATGACAAGCAGTCAGCCACCAGGGACATGTCAATTTTAACTGCATGTGCCTTGAACTTCAGAGTGCAGGATGAGTGAGGCCCAGACTGGCAGAACAACAGGAGAGATGGACAAATCCACAATTATGGTCAGAGACTTCAGCAACTTTCACCCAGAGTTGACAGAACTCGACAGAAGATCCGCAGGGCTCTGGAGGAACCCACAACAGCACAGAACTACAGACCTGTGCGCATTCGTATGATATGATACCCAGAGACAGCAGGACGCAGCTTTTCAAGTGCCCACAACATACCCACCAAGTGAGACTCTATCCTGGGGCACGAAACAAGCCTCGGAAAAGTTAGAGTTAAAACAGAGACTGTTCCTGATCACAGTGAACTTAAACAAGGGGGAACCCAGAAAGATAACAGGAAATGCTTGGAAACTGAACCACATGCTACTAACCTGATCATGGGTGGAAAATGAGTGTCAGAAAGTTTTTAAAAGCACCAACTGAAGAAAGGTGATAACTGAACAAAGCAAAATTATGGAACACAACGGAGGCAAGGCTGAAAGAAAACTTTTATGACACTCATAATGAGGAAAAGTCTTAAATCAATCATGTAATTTTCCATCTAAAGAACCTATACAAATAAGATTAAAATAAACCCCAAAGTAGAAAATAATAACTGTAAAAGCAGAAAGCAGTGCCACAGGAAAGCCATCATGATATACACACAAAGCCGGTGAAGAGTGGCAGCTCCTCTGGGGCATGGCCAGGCAGCGTACACAGTGGTACGCCCCACTGGGGGACAGTGCTTACAAGGCCAAGCATCATCTGCTCATATAGTCCAGCTGTGACCTTCCCGGGCATTTATCCAACTAATTAAAAAATGCATATCTCCCCCAGAACCTTCACATGGTGTTCATTCCTAACACCAAGACCTGGAAGAAACCAAGATGCTCTTCAAACAGCAATCGATAAACAAACTGTGGCACATTGATACTATCAGTATTATTCACTGATCAAAGATAAAAAAAAAATATGAGGGTCAGGCATGGTGGCACATACCTGTATTCCCAGCAACTTGGAATGCTGAGGCAAGAGGATCACAAGTTTGAGGACTCTCAGCAACGTATTGACACCCTCAAATTAAAAAAAAAATAAATTAAAAGGGTTGGGGTATAGCTCAGTAGTTCGGTCCCATTGCCAAAAAAAATAAAAAAAAGAAGGAAGGTGGAAAGAATGAGGTCTCAAGCTAGAAACGGGTGGACTTTGAATGCACATTCCTGAGCCAGGGTGAGGCTAATGTGTTTTAGAATTCCATGTACACGGTACCTAGAAAGACAGAGCCTCTGGCAATGCAGAAGGCTGATTGTCCAGGGAAATGTGAAGCACAGGGCAGTTTTTAAGGCGATGAAACAATCCTTTATGCTAACACAGTGATGGACACATAGCAATACTCATTTGTCCAAACCAGAGACAGCCCAAAGAGCAAAGCAGCTTTCAAATTAAAGTCATGTAGGAGGTTGGCTTTCCCAGGATGGGGTGCAAACCATGAACCGGTGGGTCTAACTCTATTGTAAACATATGAAACCACTTCCTGAAGGGGTTGAGGGAAGGTTTGGACTTGGGTCATTCCAGAAATGGGTGATGCTGGTAAAATTGAAGCAAAGCAGCTAAATACCAGCACTGCAGCTGACAGAGCTGTCCTTCTGCAGGAGGGGCTCTGAGCTGAGCCTTCAAGCAAGTAGGAGTCAGATTTCTCACTGTTGCAGTGGGAGGTCATGTGTAGGGAAAGTGGGTGCCAAAATCCACATTGTGAGGGAGAGTTGGGGAGTCAGTGTGAGTCAGGTTCAGCTTGATCCAGACACTAGTGGCTTCAGGTAGAATGTATGTGTTGGCATAAGCACCACATGTGACACACTTCCATGTGAGGGGGTCTCAAAGAAACCCAGGGAGCCCAGGGTGGGCCTAACCAGAACTTAGGCTGAGGCTTTCCCTAACTTACAAATTTTACTATCATTTTTGCAAAATTAGGACATGTTGTTTCAAAAGCAGAAATTGAAAGGACATCTGAATAATCCAAAATTCCAAATCATAGGATGCTTATAAATATTTCTGCATTGATATATTTATGTCCACATAGTTCCAAGAGGTGGGTGAGCAAATGCAGGCATCTCCTCTTAACACCAGAGTCCCTTCCAGGAAATGCTATGAATGCACAGAACAGGAGGCAGTTTCTCACTGTACAGTATGCAAATCATATAAGACAAAAACATCCTACCAATTCCCTTCGATGCAACCAATACTCAGCAAAACACCTACACATAAATAACAACCCAAGTTGAAATGTGAAATGTTAAAAAAATAAATACTGCATGTTAATCATCCACACGAAGGTTACTTTGTGTGCAGCAGGTTTGTGGTTAAAGCGGGAACATCTGAGATGCTCAATGTCATTACTGACAATGTGTTTTCACAATATTCAAAAGTAGCCTCCACGTTCTACCAATTACATTTGGAACGTAATTTGAGGCCTTTTGCTGCACATTCACATTACTTTGCAAATATGTGTGTGTGTGTGCGCGTGCACATGTGTGTGTGCGCACATGTGTGTGTGTGTGTATTTTTTTCTTGATGTGTTGTCTCAGGTTCAGCCAGTCTGAGCCCTTTGGGTTGCCTCCTGTATTCCATCATGAAAAGATGTTCCAGACTCATCTTTTGCTTCTCCCTGCCCCAACCCTAGATTGAGCCATCTCTCCAAGAAGCCCTGGTTCTTTCGAGGGGAGAATGGTACATAGAAGCCACAATCAGGGTGTCCTGTGTGCTTCTTGGGGGTGATGCATTGCTGCTCTGGTGCCCTCTAGGGGTCACAGCAATTCCTGCAATTCCAGACCACACACACACACACAGGACATATTCTAGCATTCTGCCTTCCCATGGGCACAATAACCTTCTCCGACAGTGGAAATCCTGGCTCCCAGTGTCCTCTGTGCTCTGACTTATCCAGTTCACATCTACATGTAGCAGTCTGCCAGCATGGCATCTGCACATGGACCTCCTCACCCCTTTGGGCTCCCTTCCCCCCAGGGGAATGGTGAGAGTAAAGGGACCCAGGTTCCCTGAACCTGGGCCCTGTTGAGATGGGGCCTTGACAGGGTTTTCAGTGGAGGCATGTCTGCAGCTCAGCTTGCTGTTCTGAGTCTATCCATAGAAGCAAATATTGCTTTGCTGTCCATTCTCATGTAAAATAGATGCCCAATTATTTAAAAAAAATAATAATCCGGGGGATTTGCATCTGTGCCATTGAGACTCATCCCATTAATCCATCCTGACAGCTCTCTGGTTCCCTTAGCAAATAAATCGCTCCCTTAAAAAGTGGCAAAAGCTGATCCTGCTTATAAATTTACTTTTGTCTTCAATGGAAAATTGCACTTTTAAGAGGCCCCAGCCTTCTGTTCCTCAGCATAAACCTGATAGGTCTTGCCAGATGGAGGACTTAGGAAGTGCCCTCCATTAGAAAATGCAGGACAAACCAGGGGTCAGTAGCCTGAACTCCATGTATCTCCTAAGATGTGGGCCCAAACAGAAAACGCTGTGGAAATGCTTTCCCTGACCAGAAATGCTTTTCCTGTTGTGGGGGGAGCTGAGTAAAAGAGGAATAATCAGAGATGATTTAGTCCCTAAATATCCTGATGTGAACTTCAGAAGAAATGAGAGAAGACAGAATTCACAGATATTTCCACCCAACTCATCCAGCATTTGTGGAGGGCAAAGGAGCATAGCTGTTCTGCCTTTCATACAAATATCTGAGCTCCAAAACACAGTAAGTCCACGGTTTTCCCATTGACACAGATAAAAAAAATTTAGAGGTACAACAGCATTATTTTAAAAATATATTCCATGAACAATGAATGGCTCCTATCACTTTTAGAGAGAACCAAGCAGGGAAATTTCAGCTAATTATGATTCTTCTAACTAATTAATCGGAGTGTGAGGCACATAGAAACATGCATTTGCCCGATGGAGCTCTGAACCTTGGGAAGTGTGCTCATTTATAAAACCAGCATTAACCCGGGAACAGTTTAATGTGCTTCTCTGCCTTGCCTGGAGCTTTCTGTCCCCTCTTCTTGTCATAACTCACCCTAGCATGTGTGACACACCCAGGAACTATTCTCAACAAAAGCAGAGTCTACACATGCACACTTGTTTTTCAAAACAAAAGCAAAGCAAAGCAACATGGGGTCATCAGTGTCCATCAGGCTGTGCCCTGGACAGGAGGCTCTGCTTTCCCAGGGAAAATCTTCGTTATCAAGAAGCCTGTCTCAGTAAGAAGCTGGGCCATTTCAGTTGCATCTACCATCTCTCCTGGCAGGAACCGCCACGCTCCAATTATTTGCGAGATTCCACTTGCCTGGAACTCTGGTTTCTGATAATGGACATCTTCACTTTAGTCAAGTTCAAGGAACACATACACAGAAGTCTTTTTTGTGAACCGTCACCTCCCTGTTGCTCCTACTTCTAACCAATGTCCACAGTTCACCAAGTCTGGGTAGGGCTGGGGGCTCCTCCAGGCACAGAACTAGACGGCAAGTGCAAATAAGACTGGGCACGTTGCCTGTGGCAGACAACTCAGTACAGCTGAAGGGCAAAGGGAGTCTCCGAGGTGAGCCTGGTGCTATCAACCACAGAGCTAAAGAGCCACGGGACAAATGAGTATCCCAGTGGGAGCCCACCCTTCTCGTAGGAACTCCAGGCTGACACACGGGGCTCCTGACCACGCAATTGAGATGCACAGCCTCAGGTCACGTGAAGGCACCCTTCCTGGGAAACTTGACAATGAACAGCCACCATGCACATGTTACCTGTAGAACATTCAAAGTTTAATTTTTGGCTCAACCTAGTGAGGGGTCACCAAAGCACAAAGTCAAGATGCGATAATTCTGAGCTGGGTACCGCAGATTCTAAAATGTCATGTTTTATATATTTTGATAGAAAAACACAAAGATTTTTAACAATAAGATACCAACATTCCTGTAGCATAAGGAGCCTTTTTTGTGGCATTAGTTAGGTGGGCAATAAAATTAAGGTTAAAGTTAATACTCAGGGTTAATACTCAGGATTAGAGTTAATACTGGGGGTCCTTCCTGAGTTTTCGTACCTGGAATCTTGTCTTTCGTGGTGCGCAGAGCCAAGAGTAGCATTAGCAGCACTGTCAGAGGACTGTGCCTCGGAAGCACCTTGGGTGTCATAGCTTGCATTTCGTCCATGCTCCCCATCCATGTTCCTTCAGTACAGAGCACAAGCCTGTTCCTGGACTGATACCCCACAACACCATCTTAACTGGGCATGTTCTCCCCGGAGTCTCGGGGAATTCTGGCCCACCCCTCCAATTCACATGTCAAAACCCTAACCCTGGGAACCTCAGGAGAGGACTGTGCCAGGGGCCAGGGTCTTTGAAGGATGCTGCTGCTGGGTGGGTCCTGATTCAGTCAGAGGGTGTCCTCATAAGAAAGGCGACCCGAGCCACAGACACCAGGAGAGACTCTGCACAGAGGGAAGACTGTGCAGGTTGTGGGGGAAGGACATGACCTATAAGCCACGAGGAGAAACCTGGGAAGAAACAAAGTGGCTCACACCTGGATCTTGAACTTCCAGCCTCCAGAGTTGCAAGAAAATGTCTGTGGCTGAATCCCTCCAGGCTGTGGGGTTGGTTACAGCGGCACTGGCCGCTCTGGGGCTTCCCGAGACCGGCCCGTCACACCCTCACGCTCTCCCAGCTAATCTGAGCCTCCTCTTCAGGAATGAATTCCAGCCCCCAGGTGCGTGGAAAGCGCACTGCGCGGTCAGAGCCCCATGCCCCCACTGCAAGCTTCCCTCTGCAATTCCTTCCTCTGCCCCTGGTCACTTCCTTCGTCACCTCCCATATCCCTACTCTGTCCACTGTACTCTTTGTGGTTCGCCAAATTCTTCTAAAATAATTGGAGAATTTTTCACACTGCACACCTTTCAGCTCTGGAAAGGGTATTTTCACGGATTCGTGAACATCATTAACTGGTTTTGTTAATGGTTTTTGGTTCCCAGGGCAAATGTCCTGTGGTCTGCTCTTCCAATGTCCACAGGCTGCTGCTGTACTGAAATGACAGCCCTTTCTTCCCCAGGCTGGGGACGGCCTCTGTCCAGGCTGAGCCCAGGTCCATCCCACTCTGTCCTCTGAGAGGCCTGCAGGGGTCCACCCACAGTCCTCTGCCTCATCTGGAAGGGCCATCTATCTTCTCCCCAACACCTGTGACCCTCACTCAGGTGTCACACAGTTGACCCCACAAACCCTGTGACATATCATGTTCATCCAGAGCAAGACCAAACAACCTTGACCTTCCCAATACGCCCACCCGAGAGGCAGCCCCGGGGCAAACCCAGGTTAGGCCTCAGAAAGATCTGTCTGTTCGACTGTGGATTTGCTACCCTTTTCCTTAACAGTGCCTATGGGCTCATAAAGAACTGGGGGATTTTCCCCTGAATTAAGAGAAAATTTGCCTTCCCCCCGAAAACCGAACAGCATTTCCCATCAGGTGGCTTCTCTCCTTTCCATCACAAAACAGCTGAGACAGCTAAAAACAGGCAAGGCACCTGCCTGCTTCCAACGCCTACCGAGAACCCAGGGGTCTCAGCAGGTGTGACGAGATAAAAGTTATCTTTGGAAATAATTATGCTTCTGGGCATCCCTTTTTATATCAAAGGAGAAGAAGAACTCTCCTGACTGAGATTTATAAGGGGAAGCAGGCTTGCTGTCTCTTTCCGTAATGCTTTGAATAATTAAGACATGTGAGATAAATACATTAACACTTCTTCAAGCCCCTGGCCACCGATAGTATAAAGGAATGATCATTTTTGAGATCCTCAAAGGACTTTAAAATTTGAAGGAAAAATATCCCTAAGGAGCAACTTGAGATGTTGTAATTGAGCTAAGATCTGGCTTTCCAGATGAAGGTAGCTAATCTCACTCAGAATCAGCAGTAAGAGCCAGCACCAATATGCCTGTTGGTAGCATGGAGTGGTGGGGACACAGCAGAGGAAGGCTGGGTGGGGGCCGTGGGCCGTGGAGACCATCTGCCATGTCTTCATCAGGCACGACCACCCATGAACTCTGTGACTGTGGCCAAGTTATTTCCTCCTCAGTGACATGGGCATGATAACAGCACTGACTTCACTAGTGGTATTAACTGTAAAGGGACCTGGCACAAATTTTCATGCCACTTGTGTTCATTTAACCAAATAACTTTCAGCATACGGCTTACAGGTCTGACTGTTTCGGCACCTCCTACAAGTGGACTCATGCGGTGATTGTCCTGCCCCTGGCTTCTTTCATTTAGCACGACCTCCTCCAGGCTCATCCATGCTGGGACATTTCCCAAAGTAGCCAAATTAGTCCAACTCAAAACAGAGTGGAACGGTGGTCACCAGACGCCAGGAGCAGGGCAGGGGGAGTCATTGCTCAGTGGTGTGAAGTGTCCGTAATGCAGGTGAGTAAGCTGTAGAGATCCACTGCTCAGCCCAGCACCTGCAGCCGACAAGCTTACTGTGCACTTCAAGATACAGCAAAAGGACAGCTCTGGTGCCATGTGTTCTCACCACATACCACCACCACCAAGGGACACGGGGAAATTTTGCAGTTGGTGGATATGTGTAGGACCTTGATAGCTGTGATGGTGTGATAGGTGTATACATATGTCCAAAGTCATCAAAACACACACCCTAAATATGTAAAACTTTTTACAGTCAATTGTACCTTAGAAAAGCTTAAAATAGCACATATGGAAAGGAAGTGTCAGTGATATATTAAGAAGCACTGGATTCTTTCTTCCTCACTTTTCTCATCTGTAGAATGAGGACCTTGAACTACAAACATTTGACAGTTTCTTGTTCATCAGAAGAGGCAATGCCAATGGCTGTAATGGAAGGAGTCACAACCACCTGTAAGGGGCAGGTCTAAAGGATTGCAGGAGGTTATTCAGCTCACAAGCCTTCCAACAGTATAAGACTTGGACCGAGAACTGAGAACTAATAAAATACAAATGGATATAGAAAAGCCATTACACTGATGTCATTATTCATTTTTCCTGGCCTTTTGGAAAAAATCCATGAATAAAGAAAGAAAGAGTCATGTCAGAAGCAACTCTAACTGCCTTCTTGAGCACCAATATCTTTGCCATCAATCAAAGATGGCGCAGGCTCATCCAGAGTCTGATGGATGAAGTCTTCCTTGTAGTAACTTTTGCTTTTGGAGAAAGAGAATACCCTGTGTCAGCTTTTAACCCTTGTGCTCAATCATAGCACATATAAACACATTAGACATGTGCTTTGATGGACAGGGAGTGGGGGGGAGAAGGGAAGAACTAAGTTGACCATCACATACTCAGAAACACCAACTTCAAGGAAACATGGAGTGTGGAAAGTGTTTCTTTTAGCATTTCCTTTGGCACTAAGTTAGGAAGCACACTGGGATGTCAGGATGTGCTGTCCTGGCCCCCTTCCCATACTTAAAATCAACACAAGCAAACATGATCTAGGCTATGGGTTAGGATCAGAAGGAAGAAGCATGAGATTCCAGATCATGCTGAAATTTCAAAAGACATATTTGTCACCAATTCCTCGCAACTTAAAGCTCTGGTTCATAAAAACAAGAATGAATTGGCCTTTTATTTCAAGGACCATTGAAATTCTTTCTAGAAATAAGTCCTTCAAAGTGAGGGCCACACCCATGGTGGAGAAGCAGTCAGGTGAGGTGGTGCCTACGGGGCACCCTTATCTTTTCCCACTTCCCCCTTTTGTGGGAAAGTGGGGAAAGCCCTCTGGAGTCACACAGGGAAGAGGTAACTTAGCCTCCATGACGTGGAACCCATGCTTCCGTCTCTCGTGGTTCTTAGCAATGGAAGACCACTTTTGATAAAAACGAATGAGTGGGTTTCCTACTTAGAAGCCACCCTAAGTCAGCAGTAAACGAAAAGTAAATATCATGCTGTAAAAATAAAAGGCTATTAAAGAAAAAGAAAGACTCCCTGGTGCAGAGTGAAAGATTACTGAGTGAAAGAACCTGAAGACTGCAGACTCCACGTTCCAACTACAGCATATTCTAGAAGAAACAACCATGGAGAGGCAAAAGAGCAGGGGTCAGCAGGGTCAGGAGGTGTGGCCAGTGGGTGGAGCGCCGGGGCCTGGGGGCAGTGAAGCCTTCTGTCTGATGGGCACATATCGTACCCATTTGTCCAACACGAGTGCAGTGCCACTGGGATGAGGATGACCGCCCAAGTGCATTTCTCAACTGCATCACACCCACCTTGGTGCCGTGTAAGCTTCTCGAGTTGTTTGATTTTAAATCTCAAGTTTAAACTTCGAGTCCAACTTTAATTAAACCTATTGAAGAGCAAAAGAAAATAAGCTTTAAAGGTTTTTGGTTTGGCTCATAAAATTTCAGCACAACAAACCAGGAAATATTCAATTATTCCCAGGACGCCATAAACATTTTACGGCGCAGTCCTATGATTGATTCCCTTTAAGTCTCTCTGCAGCAGGATGTCTGTCTGCCTCATGCCACTCCTCCTCTCCCCCTCATCTGATCTTTTTTATGGACTTGAAAGATGAGTTTGTTTTTCAATTTACACCCTCTCCCTTCACTCCAGTGCTTGTGGGGAGGTGAGAAAAACTCCCAGCCGAAACCGTCAGCAGCTGCATTATCTCGTTATCTTGTTATCTTTCAAGGGCCATCTCCAAAGACACCAGTGGCCCCAGGACTCCCTGAGAGATGCCTGCGGTGATGGAGGGACTTGGATCTGCCAGATGGACACAGATGTGCCACCCAGGGGTCAGAAGTGACACTCAGGGCAAGTGTCCCTCTAAGCAGGGAGTGAGCTTCTCCATCTCCAGACCCTATCACCTTGCAGTCCCTGACAACAGCTCCTGAAGCCCAGGCTGACCATCCACACAGCAGGCAGGAATGGAAACCAGCTGAACAGTCAAGGAATGAGAACAAGTCAACTGGCTGCTTAGTCAGCCCAACCTCGGGCCTCAACTCCAATGGCCAGGTTTCTGCTTGGATCTTAAACAGAAGCCGCTGGATGATATTTGCCACTGTACATTCATGTCTCACTTGAGCCTCACAATAAACCCAGAGTGTGGCTGATCTATGGTCCCCAGAGGAAGACATTGAGACTCAGAGGGGCTAAGCCATCAGCCCCAAATCAAAGTGCTGGGTGGTCTCAGAACCAGGGTTCCAGGGACCGAGGCAAGCCCAGGAGCTGGGCCACTGTGCACTGCTCATGCTGGGTCAGCCCTCTGCAGCACCCCAGTTCTGGGAACGAGGTCCTGGTTCTGTTCCCATTGCCTACATTGGGTGGTTTCCGTGCCTCTCCTTGGCCTGCCCTTCCCTCGCTAGATCTCCTCTAGGAAAGAACCTTGAGTTTCACCCACTGGTGTGGGCCCCCAGGGAACCCAGTGCCCACTCCCCTCAGTTTCTAAATACCACGTATTCCTGGGTCTCACTAGACCACTGTATCTCCCACAGTGACCTGCCCAGGTAACATGCTCAGCTTTTTGAATGTACCCCATCCAAACCAGGTAGAGAATGAGGACTGAATTGGAAACAGCCCCAATAAGGAGAGCTTTCTGCTGATTCTTCTAAAAGATATGCTCAGATCTCTCTAAGTGCCCAGATAGACCCAAAGGTACCCCCGCCCCACCCTGTACCCTGCTCACTGTGCGTTACTGGGGTGCCCACTAAGAGCCTGAAGGCTAACCAGGCCTGACATCCTGGCACCCCCAGGGGGACGGAGAGGCCATTGCCATGGCAACCTGTGGAGAAGCTGCTGGCCCCACACAGAGGTCTGGAGAAGGGCACAGGCCCTGGCTCCTGCCTCCTTGGTGAGTGCCCCTGCCTGCTGTCGGGGGGCAGATCTCACTTGAGGGTTCATGGATAGTGCAGGTCACGTAAGTGAAGCAAACCCAGCTTAACGCCTCTCAGGAAGGCCACGAGGTTCTGTAGCCCCCCACTGCGGTGTGCGACGGTATGCGGCGGTTTGGATACACATCCAAACCGTCTGAAACTTTTTAAACTGAATCTGCCAAAGCCAAGTGTGAGAAGCTCTTTTCCTTACAGTGAGACTCCCTCGCCCCAGATGAGAGTTCAGATGGCGAGTGGTGAGAGGGACTGGGTGTGCGAGGGTCTTGCTTTGGAGTGTCCTGGACCCTCAGGGAAGTGCAGGTCCCATCTCCTGGGAGGGAGGTGTTGCTGGAGGGATTCCCCTCCCAGGGCTGAGGGCGGGGAGCCCCATGGAGAAGTGGTGGGGGGGGGTAAAGGACACCAGGGACGAGAGGAGTGCCCGCGTGTCTGCCAGGTCACAGGGCCTCAGACACTGGGAAGCAGAGGCTGAAGCTGTGGCCCATGGAATGAGGGCAGAGAGGCCCACAGTCTCTCATTTCACGTGAATCAGGTGTCATCCCACCTGGGTGCAGGCTGCACATGGGGACTCCTTGTGTCCTCGGCACCAGCACAGGTGCAAAGGAGCAGGGGAGGAGCAAGAGAAGGGAACGGCTGTGACAGGGCCCTGACCAGAGGCCTCCTCTCCACGTTTCAGGAAGAGCTAAGAGCTCCAGAGCAGGCTAGGAGCTGGGGGAGGCCCGTGGGCTTGGCCTCCAACTGTGGCTTAGTCTTGAGGAGGAGTGAGCTTCTCCCCTGTCTATGTTAGGCTGGGCCAGGCAAGCCCCACACAGGCTTTTACTGCCCATGGGGACTAGGAATATGGATGCCTTCTGAAAGAACAATCAAGGCTTGCCGTCGGAGAAAATGCCCGTTTATTGAGGAACAGCTCTGCATATTTATAGAGCCGAGGGTGGTCTGACAGATGGCACGGGGTGCTTTTTGATTGGTGGGTAAGGATCATGTGAGCAAGCAGGGCTCACCATTGGATGGCTTTTCTTGGGGGATGGGGAAGTTAGTCTTTGGGGCCGGGGCGACTCCCAACATTCCCCCCTCTTTGTTATTAAATGAGAGTGGATGTCGACTCATTCTGGCTGCTTCCTGCTGTGATGGGGTGGCGTGGGAGAATCAGAGAGGAGAGAAGTAAGGAGCCCCCACAGGAGGGCAGAGAGGACTGGTATAACTTCAGGAACCAGATCAACGAAGGTTCCTTGCCACCACAGATCCATGATGATATCAGTCCATTCAGCATCTGAACTAGAGGTATCATCAGTAGCCAGGAGTTGGTAATTCCTGAGGAGAAGCTGGTTAAAAGCTTAATTAGAAATTTTACCCACCTGAGTCTGAATGAACTTTATGATGGGGGAAGGAACAGGCACAGGGAGTTTTTATAGCCCAAATCTAATGGGGTCTCTGGGTCTGCAAGCTGCCTTGTTGGCACAAGGCACAAGCCTTGAGCGGGGGCTTGGGCATTTGGGCTTGAAGCAAACAGGTGATATAGAACCAGACAGAGGGTTTGAGAAGCCAGGTCATGCTGCAGCTAACTTTGGCATGACCTGCAGACCAGCCTGTCCTGCACCTAACGCCCTCAATTCCACTCTTCATTCCTAGTCAATCTAGCTCCCTCCCCTCTCTATTAAGGCTGCTCTTCAAACTTTCTCCTAACTGGGTGTACCAGCTTGCTTCTCTCTTTGCCTTTCTTGAAGGCGGCCAAGGGAGGATGGTGGCCCATTGTTACCATATTTCCTTTTGAGAGCAGTCAGCTCTCTCCAGGTTTTATGTGAAACACCTCAACTTTAAATACTGATACGTGAAATTCTTGCGAAACTGGGAGGGTAAACAAAACACACATGTTCCTCCTTAGGCCCAGAAGGCAACTGGTAAAGTGCTCTCTTATGATAAAGGTAGTTCACACTTATTCAGGCGTCACCATGCTCTGGACACCTAAGTGGTTTGTCAGAAGGACAACACACAACAGTCCCACTACCGGCCAGATTCAAGCAAGTGGGGGGGGTCTGGCTGGAGGGGGCCCTTAGGATTACTTGCCTTGAATCTTCAGACATAGGGCAAAGAGAGGACCCAAGAGGGGCCAGAAATGAGGGGGAGCATTAACAAGAGTACTTAATGACAGGTGATGATCGTTGGCTCTTCTGATGAAGGTGTAGGAGTGCTGGGCTTAAGCCTGGAAATATGAATCCACAGGGTAAGTTGGTTATTAGGTAGTTTGAGTTTGGCTGCCAAGGGAGTGCACATAATCACCTGAGCAGGGCCCTCCCAGTTTGGCTTTAGAGGGGGCTTTTCCCCCAGTGGGCAATAGTAAACAAGTTGACCAGGTGTTAGGAGGTAGAGTTTTGAGAGAGACTGGGGTCAGGAAGGAGCCAGTCTTGATAGCGCCAGAGTTCAGAGCATAGATGGAAGAGGAGGGGCAGGGTGTAGGTTTCAGAGATGGGTAGGGGCTCTGTAGGCAGTCTGGGAGGAACGAGGGGACGGCCATACATGACTTCGTAAGGTGAGAGAAGGCTTCTTTGGCAAGGCTCTAATGCACAATAAAGCAAGGGGAGAGCAAGGGGAGCACCTTTCCCAGTGAGCTTGGTGAGCTTGGTGAGCGTGGTGAGGGTCTCTTTAAGGGACCGACTGGTCCTTCCAACCTTTCAGAAGCCTGGGGGCAGTAAGGGCAATGGAAATGCCAAGGAGTGATAGCGCCTGAGCCAGTCCCTGAGTTGTCTGCGAGGTGAATTCTGGGCCATCATCTGATGGGATAGAAGTGGGCATCCGGGAATGGGGGGATTGTGTGAGTCAACTACCGTGGAGGCCTGCTTGTGAGAAGTGGGAAAGGCTTGTTTTTTACTCGGGGCATGTTGGTGAAATCAATCTGCCAATCTGCAGCCAGGGTATGACTGCAGGCCTGATGAGAAGGGAAAGGTTTAGGTTTTAATGGAGTATTGGTATTGGTTCTCTGGCAGATCTGACAAGCGGAAGTGATCTGTTGTAGGAGGGTCTTATCGCATGGGGAAAGGGAAAAAAAGGAGTGAAGGAAAGTAGTGAGACTCTGTGGACTAGAATGGAATAGAGAGTGAAGAAACTGGAATAGTTGTTGGGGATCTTTGGGTCGATCCCCGGTGGTAACGAAGAGTAGTGGAGAGGAAGTAAAGCTCTGTAGTGTGGCTGATCGAGCCACTTGATCGGCCTTGGAATTCCCCATAGTAGTAAGGGAGGAGTCAGTTTGGGGCCTTGCAATGGATTATTCCCAGTTGGGAAGGCAGCCTGGAGGCTCCAAGTAGGCCAGAAATAAGTGTGGAATTAATGACTGCAGTCCCTCTAGTGGTCAATAGCCCTCTTTCTTTCCAAATGGCTGCGTGGGAGATCAGGATATGGAAGACGTATTTGGAATCTGTATATAGGGAGAGGGTTTTTCCCTCCGCTAGCTCTCATGCCCTTGTGGCAGCTCTGAGTTCAGCTTTTTGGTTGGTGGTACTGGGTGGGAGAGGTTTCGCCTCTATGATGGATGGGAGGGAAATGACAGCCTACCCTGCCACTTTAACCCCTTCGTGTATAAAGGAGCTACCAACTGAGAACCAGAGGAGGTAAGAGGGCAGGGGTCCCTCAGAACTGGTGGCAGGGCAGGGTAGCATCGTCTCTAATACCTCCAGGCACTTGTGGGCGGGATCTGGTGAGGGGGAAGATGGGAGGATGGAGGCAGGGTTTAATGGAGAACAGGGCAGAAAAGAGGTGGAGGGATTTTCAAGGAGAGACAAGGAGGCATATAACCCTGGAAGGAGGAAGTGACTGTAGCCCCTTGTAAGTGAGGAAATCCTTCATATGGTGAGGAGATGAGATGGTTAGCAGGGAGCCAAAGGTAAGCTTGTGAGCTTCTTCCTGGAGGTCATGGGCCACTGCTAGGGCTCTGAGGCATGGGGGCCAGCCCTGACGGTGGGTCGAGCTGTTTGGATAGAGAGGCCACTAGTGCAAATGTGGGGCCATATTCCTGACCCATAACGCCCAGACTTTGTCCCTGTTTTTACATAGAGGGTGAAGGGTCGGGAGAGGTTGGAGAGAGGCAGGGCGGGTGCCCAGAGGAGGGCCTCTTTAAAGGGCTTCCCTTCGGCTGAGAGTAGGGGTTCATCTTGGCCAGATTATATAGTGGCCTGGCGAGGAGGGAGAAACTCAAAAGTAATCCAGGCCCTGAAGTACCCCGCCAAACCCAAGAAGGAGAGTCATCTTTGGTCTTTGGTGCAGGTATAGACACAATAAGCTGTTTTCTGCCTACTGTAATGGCCTTTTTCCCTTGAGAGATAGAGAACCCTAGATACATGCTATTTGGGCCTTTTGTGGAGAGGCCTGATATCCCTTTAAGGCCAAGAAATTAAGTAGGAGAACTCTGTCATCTGTTGAGCGCCCTTTGGACGGGCTAGAAGAATTTGTTTTCAAGAGGTGCAGAGAGCAGGATTGGATCGGAGCAAGAAGAAAGCCTGGAAGAGGTCCCTTAGAATGGAGGGATCCAGGGACCCAAAAACGGGGCCATCTGCTTTGGTTGTCTAAGGGATAAGTGGGCCAGGCCTGGGTGCTATATTTGATCCAAGAGGCATTGTAGGGGACAGTCAACCAGCAGAGAGGACACATTACCCATGTAAGGAGGAGGGAAGAGGACGCAGAGAAGGAGGAAACTGATTTATTGGCAAAAGGGGAATCCCCGCTAGAGCCAAAAAATCAGAAATGCCTAAGTGGCAGGTTCGAGCTGCAGAGATTGGTCGTCACCGGATCCTGACAGTTGAAGCTCTCGTCCTGGATGGAGCCGGAGCCATGGGAGACCTTGGCCAAGGCTTTTCGGGACCCCTCCTGGAGAGGCCGGATATTCCCAGGGCTGGAAAGAGGGGAGAGGAAGAGGAGGGTAAGCGTCTCTCTAGCGGCCAAGTCTTAAAGGTGAGAGGACTAGGACTTTCAAATCTGCCCAAGGAAGGAGTCCCTGAGGGCCACCGTAGCCTTAAAGACTGTGGTGGGGTGCTTTCCTCCCCGCAGGTGGGCAAAGAGATTTGCCGGACGATAATCAACATATTGCAAGAGGGTGGATTTGGGGCACTGGGGGTGAAAATATTGGAGGTTGGAAGCCAAGGTTTGTCCAAAGAGGTATGGACTGTCTCAAAATTCCTGAGGAAGGACAGTCCAGGTTAAAGGCAAAAAGATATGCTTTAAATCTATGACCGAGAAGTGGGTGGCAGTGTGGGGGATCTGAGACAGCAGAGTGTATGGGTTGGGAACCAAAGGATGTATGGACCTAATGGAGGTGTTGATGAGTTGTAGGTAGGACCCGTTGGGCTTTTTTACCGCTAGTATGGGAGTATTGTAAGGGGAATGAGCAGGACGGAGGTAAGCCTTGCTAAGAAGGTCCTGAACAATAGGTTGTAGGCCCAGAAGAGCTTTTGTGGACAGGGGATATTTAGCCTGATTGGGGAAGGTGTTAGGATCTTTGAGATGAATGTTAACTGGTGGGCAGGAAACGGTGGAGGGGGTGTGGGTATCCCATATAATCGGGTCAACCAGGTTAGTATGGTATTTCATGTCAGCCTCACAAGTGGAGCAGAATGGCCAGTCTTCTGCCAAAAGGGCCAGAAAAGATGAACAGGATGATTCTGGGGCCTGACTGATGCCAGGAGCCCGGATGTTGACTGTTGAATTGAATTTAGAGAGAATAGCTTGGCCGAGCAAAGGAACTGGACATTGGGGCATAACTAAGAACGTCTGAGAGAATGGGAAGTTGTCTATGTAATAGAGTAATAGGGGCGTCTTTCTTGGATAGATGGTCTTTCCTCCTCCCCCGACAATAGGAGAGGTGGATGGCACTGTTTGCCCCCAGAATTCTGTCAGGACTGAGAAGGTAGCCCCGGTGTCAAGGAGAACGTCAACCTTGCGTCCATCCACCTGAATCCACACCCTGGGTTCCTGTCTATTGATCGTTACGGCGGGGGACAAGGACCCAAGGCACCGTCAATCGATTGCCATGCCCAGAAGGTCGGAGGGTTCCCTGTCCATAGGCCTTCTATGGGATCTAGGACAGTCAGAGCCCCAATGACCTTGTTGTTGACATTTAGGGCATGGAGTACGCTGAGTACGTGGTGCAGGGCATGCCCTGGCCCAATGTCCCTCCTTGCCACACTTGAGGCAGGCCCAGGGGGTTTCAGTGATGGGTGGCGACCCAAGGAAGCACCCTGCAGGGCCGGGCGAGCATAAAAGCCTTAAAGGCTACTGCCAAGAGCTCAGTCTGGGGGGTGGCAGGGCCTTGTTCAAGCTCTTTTTTGTTTGGCCCAGATGTCGGGGTAGCTCTACAAGAGGAAATATGTCATAAGGACATGACGGCCATCTGGGGTTTCGGGAGTTTGATCTGGGGCAACAAGTGGCCCCAGAGGGTGATTGGGATTAACTCGGTGAGTTTCATCCGCATGGGCTCTGGCAAGTTCCCAGACTCTGGTACGTTCCTCAAGAAGGAGAGTATTAGCCAATAACATATAAGTGAGGCTAAAGCCTGGAGGACCCACAGAAACTCTCTTCTGTGGTGAATGAGCCCAACCCTCACTCGAGTTGCATGGGGTCATTCATAGAGAATGGGACATGTGCCCGGATAATGCCCTCAGGTCCAGCAACCTCTCTTAAAGGGGCCATGGTTTGTGGGACTAGGGGCAGGACCTAGTTTGGGGGGAACTAAAGGTGTCGGCCGAGTCAGGGGGAGCACCTGAGGGGCTGGACAGAGCCGAAGGGGGAGGTCGGTAGGGAGGGGGTTCATCTGCCGGATAGGTAGGGGTGAGAACGAAGAAGAGAAAAAGCCCCAGCATAGGGGAACTCCTTCCACTTTTTCGAGTGCTCGCAGGAATTAAACAGATCTCTGAGAATTGTGGGATCTAGGGATCCTCCTGGGGGCCATTGACTTTGATTGTCCAATTGATAGAAAGGCCAATCTTGTGTGCAGAATTTAATAAGGGGGAGTCTGCAGGGAGGGAAGAAGAGGCCCCCATAGGTCAGGAGAGAGACAAGGATGGTTGAGAGAGAGAGAAAGAGAGAGAGAGAGAGGAGTGCCTGTTCTTCCACCCCTCAGGACCTCCCGCTCATGAACCGGGTTCCAGAGAGTCCACCGTAACCTTGAAGGTCGTGGTGGGGTGCGTTCTCTCCTCCAGATTGGGCGTCAGAGGTTTGCCGGACCATCACGGTCAAAGCCCCTGTGTAGCCCCTCTGAAGTTGGATACCCGATAGGGGAACTCACCTACTCAAGAGCCAGTGTTATGTGAGTAGCAGCAGTGCTCGAAAGAGTGGACGAGGACGGCAAGCCTTGAGAGAGGGGGCCCTCGAGCAGGAGGCATTCCCCCTCCCGGGTTTCGGCACCAATGAAAGAACGATCAAGGCTTGCCGTCGGATAAAATGCCCTTTATTGAGGAACAGCTCTGCATATTTATAGAGCCTGGGGGAGATGGTTTGACAGTTATGACAGTGTAATGACAGTTGGCATGGGGTGCTTTTTGATTTTGGGGTAAGGATCATGTGAGCCAGCAGGGCTAGTCTGAGTGGTGGGTAAGGATCATGTGAGCCAGCAGGGCTCACCATTGGATAGCTCTTCTTGGGGGATGGGGAAATTAGTCTTTGGAGCCGGGGCGACTCCCAACACCTTCTTCCTTGATGCTCACTACTCAGAGGGATGGCTCCTGGGTCCTTGAGAAAGATAGTCCTAGGTTGTAGAACTGGTGAGAGGCTTTTAAAATACACGTATCTCTAGGGAAAGAGGAAGAACTCACATGCCAAGTCTGCTGACCGTTCTCAGTAAAGGGAGGCCGGGGTCCTGCCTGACACTCAGCCCTGGTGATAAGGAACCGGGGCAGGGCACCTTGGCCAGCTGTGTCTCCACCAGTGCTTCTGTCACGTCCTGCCCAGGGACCCCATGGGTGCCCTGGGGTCGTGCCTCAGGAGGACATGACAGGGGCAGGAATGGGGGACAAAGTCTGTGGCTGATCCTCAGGTCGCTGGGTCTGAGACACGTCTCTGTCTCCCTTGGAAACTCAGCAGGGAGTGAGCCTCCCTGCCTCGGGAAGGGCCTCAGCAATGCTGCAAGGGTGACTCCTCCTTTGGGTCCACTCCTCCTGCCATGCAGGGACACCACCCCCATGGGTACTTGCACGGAGTCTCAGCTCAGCTTTTAAAGACAGTGCCCCTGTGGGCATCCTGTGCAAACTTGGTCTTCAAGGCACCCCGTGTCCAGTTGGCCCTGGGCCGAGAGGGTACTGAGAACACATGAGATTAACATTTATTAATAAGCCAGATGAAGACTCGAGAAAAGACATGAGGCTCTTGTGATGATGAAGACAAAATTGAAAACGCACAGAATGAGGTGAGGCACTGGGGAGGAAGGGGGTCAGCAGAACGGTCCTAGCAGGAACAGAGAGGAGGCACCTTTCATGGGAGCACCCTGAGCTGGGGTCGCACAGATCAAGTCATACTTGCCTTCAGGATGCCGTAACTGCCCCGTCTGTGACCCATTCTCCCAGGACCAGGCTAAATGCAGCCTGAGTCCTGCTGTTTGACCTGGATGAGGATGACTGGAACCCTGGGAGTCGAGGCTGAGTGTGAGCCTCCGTATGCACAGTAAGAACTCCCCATTGCCAAGGGGACCCGGGACGCCTTTCTTGGCCTTATGTCATGAAACCTGCAGCTGCAAGTGTCCAGCATTTTGTAGGTAACAGTGAGGCCAAGAACTACAGAGGAAGTCAGAAGATCCACAGGGATCAACATTAGAAATAAAAAGAAATAATAGGAATTACTATCATTACTTACCTACAGAATAATATCGAATGTAAAATGGCCTCTATTCTTCAATTAAAAGATACGGACTAGTGGATTAGATTAGAAAAAAGAAACTCAATTGTGTGTTGTCTCAACAAAACATATCTCATGGGCAAAGACACTCAGAATGAGAGTGGAAGATTGGAAAATGAGACTTCATGAAATGGAATTCGGAACAGAGCAGGAGTAGCCACCCTCATATCAGATAAAGCAGAATTTAGGCCAATTTAGTCAGAAGAGTCAAAGAAGATCATTAATATTGGTAAAGGCAACAATACAACAAAAACATATGATGATTGTAAATATTTGTGATCCAAATATCAGTATACCCAACTTTATAAAATAATGATATAAAGGGACTGATAGATGCCAATACAACAATACTAAGTTCACAAACAGACAGGTCATCTAGCAGAAAATCAACAGACACATCATATTTAAACTTTACTGGAGATCAACTGGACTTAATAGACATCTACAGAATATTTTCTCCAACAATAGCTGAATATATTTTCTTTTAATCACTCATGGAATTTTCCCCCAAAGTTGACCATGTACTCAGCCATAGAGCAAGTCTTAGCAAATACAAAAAAAACTTTAAACCATTTTTTGTATTTTTTTTAGATCACAATGGAATGAGATCAAAAATCAACAAGAAAAGCTACTGTAATTATATGAATACATTGAGTTTGAGTAATATACTTTTGAATGATGAAGAGATTAAGGGGGAAATGAAAGCATTCTTAGAAACCAACAAAAATGAAGACACAACATCCCAGAATCTGTATAATACAGCAAAGGCAGTTCTAAGAGGGAAGCTTACAGACTTGAATGACTACACACACACACACAAACAGATCTCAAATAATCAACCTAATGATGCATCTTGAGGTCTTAGAGAAATGAGAACAAACCATCATAAAACTAGTAAAAGGAAAGAAGCAATAAGGATTAGGGCTAAAATTAATGAAATAGGAGCTAAAAAAAATATAAGGATTCATGAAACAAGGAGTTAGTCCTTTGAAAAAATAAACAAGATTGATAAACCCCTAGAAAAATAACTAGAAGAGAGAAGAGACTCAAGTCAATAAAATATATACAGAAATGGGAATATTACAGCAGAAAAAAACTGAAATCCAAAGAATCATGAGGAACTATTTTGAAAACATATAAAACAATAAATTGGAAAATATAAAAGAAGTGGGTAAACTTCTAAACATATAACTTATCAAAACTGGACTGAAATCAATTTCCATGCAGGTACTAGTTTGTCAGTTTGAGCCCACTACTGTGTATAATCCTAAAGCTCTAATTTAAAAAAACTGAACCAAAAGGATGTAGAAAACCTAGAGAGACCTATAACAAGCAATGAGATTGAAGCAGTGATAAAAGCCTCCCGGCAAAGAAAACCTATGGCCAGATGGAGCTGACCAGATCTTTAAAAGAAGAACTAACTCCAATGTTCCTCAAGTTATTCATGATCTAGAAAGGGAAGAAGTGCTTCCAAACTCATTCTCAAATCCTGTATCACCCTGATACCAAAACCAGAGAAGGACACTTCAGGGGAAAAAAACTACAGAGGCATGTTCATCATCTGATCAACACAGATGCAGAAATCCTCAATAGAAATCAGCAAACTGAATTCAAGAACTCATCAGAAAGATCATGCACCACAATCAAGTTGGTTTCTTCCCAGATGGTTCAATACATTGAAGTCAATAAACCGTAATTCACCCACATAAATAGAACAAAGGATAAAAGAAGATAGGAATCATCTAATAGATACAGAAAAAGCCTTTGGCAAAATTCAGCACCCTTCATGATAAAAATATTAAAGAAACTAGAGACAGAAGGAACGTGCCTCAGCATCAAAAAGGCTACCCAAGACAAACCCAAGGCCATCATAACACTGAAGGGGAAAACCAAAAGCATTTCCCCCAAATCAGGACAAGACAAGGATGTCCACATTCTCCATCCCTACTCAATGTCATGCCTGGAAATGATGATCCGAGCAATTAACAGGAGAAAGAAATGGAGGCAAAAAGGAAGGGAAGAAATCAAAGTATCCCTATTTGAAAATGATATGATCCTATTCTTAACAGACGCTACAGGTTGTCCTAGAAGACTTCCAGAGATGACAAATTGAGCAAAGTATCTGGATACAAAATCAACATATAAAATTCAAAAGCTTTTCTATGTGGTAATAATGAATTTTCTGAGAAAATTTCAGGAAAATAATTCCATTCATAGTAGTTTCAAAAAATAAAATAAAATATGTAGGAATAAACTTAAACAAAGAGGTGAAAGTCCTCTACAATAAAAATTCTAGGACACCTAAGAAAGAAATTAAAGAAGACACTAGAAGTTGGAAGGATACCCATGCTCATGGTTAGTCAGAATTAATATGTTTAAATGGCCATACTACCAAAAGTAATCCACAGATTCAAGCATTCCCCATGAAAATACCAATGACATTCTTCACAGAACTAGAAAAGTCAGACCTAAAATCCATTTGGGAAAAATAAAAGTCCAGAATAGACAAAGCAAGACAGAGCAAAAAGAGCAATGTTGGAGGTATCACAATACCAGATTTCAAACGATACTACAGAGCTATAGTAACAAAACAGTATGGTACTGCTAGAAAAACAGGCAAGTAAACCAATGGAACAAAATAGAAGACAGAGAAACACCCATTCAGCTACATCTGGTTCTTGATAGAGCTGCTATAAACATACATTAGAGAAAAAGCAGCCTCTTTAATAAGTGATGCTGGGAAAACTAGATATCCATGTGGAAAAACTAGATTCGATTCTCTAGGTCTCACCTGCACAATAGTCAACTCAACCAAAGACCTCAGGATACAACCAGAAACTGCAGGTTTCAGAAGAAAAAAATAGGAGAAAACTTAAACATGGGCACAGGTGCAGTCTTCCTGAAAAGACTCCTATGGTCAGGAAGAGAGAATCAATGAATGGGCTGACACCATATTAGAAACCTTCACACAGCAAAGGAAACAGTACAGGGAAAAGCAGCTCCAAAATAGGAGAAAGTCTGTGGAAGTTCATCTTCCAACAGAAAATAACACACAGAATACAGAAAGAACTCAAAACACTCAACACGAAAAAACCAAGTAACCTAATCAATAAAAGGGAAAATTAACTGAATAGACAACAAAAAACAAACAACCTAATCAATAAAAGGGCAAATTAACTGAATAGATATTCTCAAGAAAAAAAAGAAATGCAATGACCAACAAATCTATGAAAAATGTCCAACATTCCCAGCAATCAGGGAAATGCAAATTAAAACCACACTGAGATTCCATCTCACTCCAGTGAGAATGGCAGCCGTCAAGAACACAGATGGCAATCGATGCTGGTGAGAGAGAGGAACTCCTACGCACTCTCGACAGGAATGTGAGTTGGTATAACTACTATGGAAATCAGTGTGGAGGGGCCTCAAACATATACCAACATGTGATCTAGCCGTACCACTCACTGGTATTCATCCAAAAGGAGCAGAGACACCATGCGTTAGAAATGCAGGCGTACCCAGGGTACCACAGCATGAGTCACAATAGCCAAGTCACGGAGTCAGCTTGGGGTCCATCAACAGATGAATAGAAAAAGAAAAATGGAGTTTTATTTGGCCATCAAAATTACAACATTTGGAGAAAGATGGATGGAACTGGAGACCTCGATCTTGAACGAAATAAACCAGACTGAGAAAAGTACGGCCTGTTTTCTCTCATGTGTGGAAGCTAGAGGGGAAACCAGGAAAGAGGCTGCCGTGAGAGTAGCAGAGACCCTTCGGGAGGGGGAAAGAGGAAGGGGCGGAGCAAGGGTGGGGGGCACTAGGGAATAAAACTGTCCAAATGTCTGTTTTTATGGATATATCAACAGGCCACGAAGAAACCCACCACTCTGTGTAACTAACATGCGCTAATAAAGGCATTTTTCAAAGCAGGTTAAATCTCCAGAACCTAAAGCAGAACAGACAAGCAGCAGTTAGTGCAGAGCATGCTCCTGAGGCAGGGGCTGCAGCCTGCTGCAAGGTGGGAGTGGGGCGGCCCAGGAAGGAACTCACGTGGGCGCGGGGTGGGGTGCTGTTGGGCATGGTTCAGATTCAGGGCACTCAGAGATTTCGTCACTGAGGAAGGGAGAAGTCCACAAAGGAAAAGTCCTAAAACGAACTGTCAGCTTCCCATTGCTGTGACTGAACACCTGACAAGAGCAACTTCGAGGAGGAAAACCTCACTTTGGCTCGGTTTCAAAGTCCAGTCCCTGGCCAGCCAACTCCATTGCTTTGGGCCTGAAGTGAGATGGCGCTTCGTGGCGGGAAGACATGGCAAAGGAAAGCTGTTCAGCTCACGATAGATGGGAAGCAGAGAGAGCAAGTCACCAGGGACAGAATATAAATCCCAAAGGCACAGCCTCCTTCCCATGACCCACTTCCTCCAGCCATGCCTCACCTGCCCACACTCCCTTCCCAGGTGGACTAGTCCTTCCAAACGATTACTCCACTTGATTAGTCACAGCTCTCATACTCAAGTGTTCACCTCTGAACATGCCTGCCCTGTCCAACATGCGCTCGGGGACGCTGTACATCCCAACAAACCCCAGCTTAGAACACGAGGAATTAATGCAAACCCACTGTTTCCAATGAACCAATCAATGGAAGTAAATGTGGGGTGTGTGTGTGTGTGTGTGTGTGTGTAAGAGAGAGAGAGAGAGAGAGAGAGAGAGAAATACAGACAGACAGCAGACAGGCAGGCAGGCAGGCAGAGAAGTTCCACTACCAAGGAGCAAAACTTCTGCCCAGATGGTGACTTCTAAATATCATCCTCTGCCATGAGAAGCCCGAGTTCTTTGGAGAGATGACAGATTCCAGGTTTGGGATATAAAAGTACAATATGACATCTTAAAATTGGGCAGGAAATCAGACAAGCAAAAACCAGACAAACAAACACGATGGACATGTCAAAAGACAGCAAGCACGTTCAAGAAGTCCCCTGACCAAATCTGGGACAACTGCGGAACGTGAAAAGCAACGTTAGTGGGAGATTGTAACACACTGAATGCAAGTGGGAAACCTCAGTCTACATTGAAGTCAATTGTACATTGAAAAGTTGACGAAATGAGACACTTTCAGCTTCAAAGTCCCTCACCACAACCCACTTAGTAGTTATAAAGAGAAGGAGCAACTTCCCAGTGGAGAATCTGGCCACTGTGGTCCAGGTGAGCGTCATCCATGAGACGCTCTGAGGAGCCTGCCTCTGACAGAGGCCGATGGGACGAACCCGCACCTCTGCGAGGAGACCAGAGGACGGCGGGTGCTGAGGGCCATTGCTAAGTAAGAATGACGCATGGCATGACCCAGGTCATTTGCAGTGACATTGCATGTAAGGTGACCTTGCTCAAGGACCAGGGCGGATCCAGGTTTAGGGCGGATCGGGGTTTAGGGCGGATCCGGGTTTAGGGCGGATCCGGGTTTAGGGCGGTTCCAGGTTTAAGGTGTACCCTGCTGGGAATAGGGCGTATCCTGCTGCCTCAGGCGCGCCTGCTCCTTGAATTCCCGTGGAGTTCTCCGCGGGATTGAGAGAGTATTTGGGATTTTGCCCAGAACGTGATTTGCCCCCAGAAGGTGTTTGTAGAGTGCCGGTGTGAGTTCGGGAATAAAGAATTGCTGTTTGAATCTACAAGGCTGTGAGTGGCTCATGATTTTGTGCCCAGCCCGACTGCAGCAGGCGCGGATCCACCTGGAACCAGGAAAACACAGGGCAGCCCAAATGGAAGGGCGCTAAGTCCACCCCGACCTCACGACTGCCCAATATGCAAAAGTCACCGAATGAGCGCCCGGGTCACAGCCTAACAACCAGGCAGTGGAGGGACGTGGGATTCTGAACTGGACGCTCGGCTTTGCTGGGCACGGGGAAGCGTGGAAACCTGCTGTCAGGAGTGGGGGCTGCCTGGTGGGTGCAGGGAGCAGGCCGCGCCTCTGCTTGTGTGAAATGCACACTAACGTTCAGAGGCATCGCAGCAGCGTTGTCTGCACACCAATCGTGTCTTTTCTGTAAGTATGAGATTGTTTAAAAAGTTTTTAAATTGAAAGTTCAGCTTAGCTATTAAATACAAGGAGAATAAAATCTAAAACTTCCAAAGCAGCAGGGAGAAAATAAGAACTATAAAAACCTTTTGTTTTTAAGAAGATAGTAAAGGGGAGGAGGAAAGCTGAGCCACCCAGCAAACGTACAGCAAACAAGGGTATGAAAGGAGGCTGCAGGTGAGGCCCGCACAAACCGCAGTCCCAGGACGCGTCATTGGATCAAACTCCCCAGGTTAAAAATACATCTTCAGTTGATATGAAGCAAATATTTAGCTACATGATATTGCAAAGAGAGAAATTTGAGGTTGAAAGCAAGGGAAGAGGAAAAGATATGCCAAACCCTGGCCCAGTCAAAGCTGATGCTGCATCCTAGGTATCAGGCAGGTGGCTCTGATGTAGTGCTTATGCTGCTGAGTAGCAAAAGAGAAAAGTCACCAGGGGGCTGTGACAATTTGGAACTGGTATGAACCTAATGTAGCTTCAAACTGAATAAATTACAAACTGCAAGAAGAACATAGAAAAATGTGATAAATATAAAATATTGGTGACTTTATGCTTATTTCAATAACTAATCAATTTAAATTATCAAATGTGCAGAAGATTTGAACAGTAAGATTGCGAGCTTGTTCAAAAGGCTATATATAGAATGCTTCGCCTAAAATTTCTTTTCAGGCATGCAGAGAAGGGTTTCAAAATCGATCATGGACACAAAGAAGCAAGTTTTATAAATACCAAAGAATCAATATAATACAGACCATGAATTTTTAATCCAATTGCGTATTGCCCTTCCCCACAATCCAGGCAGAATAGGAGCCCTAAAATTCATGGAGTAGAACCGCTCCACTGCAGGTAAACCACTCCGACGTGTCTGTCGGGCCCACTTGGACATACCCTCGCTCGTCTCCGTGGTAGAATGAACCCAGCCTCTAAATGCCCTGTCTTCCTGCCACGCCAGCCTGCCTTGCCACCCCAAACCAGTGAGAGCCTTGACAGCAGGACCAAGAGCACAGCACCCGCCACCACCTGCATCCTCGATCCCCCAGGGCCTCAGTGGCTTCTCAGACCACCACGCTCCAGCTGCTGCCTCTCAAAATTGGGTTTACATGTCACTTAAGCTCAAATACATCCTTCTGGAATGCAGGGATACCCTTAAGCAACTAGGAAACACTTGACCTACCCTGTCCTCCTTATCTCCAGTTTTCATTTTAAGAGAGAAACCAATGATTACTGAGTAATTCCTGAGTTTGGAACAGGAAGCAAGAAAGGACCCTCAGACCCCCAGCCTGCAGCCCCGGGACTTCCATCTGACTGGGGACTGCAGGTCGCTCACTGGCTTCCTGTGTCTGCTTCCTCGGGTGTGACAGTGCCCCACAGCTGAACACTAGGCCACCAAGGTCTCAAAGTCCTTAAAAGAAAACATGGTGAATTTGAGTTTGAGAAACTCTGTGAGCGTTTGTCAGCCCAGGCACGTGGTCTGTGGGTCCCTGTGAGACCTTCCCGTCACTCGGCCTGAGGACACCCCCCTCTCACAGCTGGCAGAAGCATTCCCATTGTGAGATGTGTTTACTGGAAACTTCTGAGGATACATTCGGGTTGGCTGGTAAAATAGGGCATAAGGAGGCATTTAGGAGTCAGGGCCAATTTGTTGACTATTTTTAGAAGAAAAACCCCAAGTAGAAATGTTAATTAGATATTTTGTGAATACAGAGATACCTCCTGACAAATGCAGCCTCACTATACAGAGGCCATGATTTCCCCAAACAACTGTTTAGTGCATTATATTGAACACCAAAAGAATAGAGTTTCCAATTAATCTTCCAAGTACACAGAAGATAACAATTTGATTTTTATCTGTATTGCATTTTCCAGGCAATACAAGCCAATGCTCATTTAATTTGCTCTTGGCGTAGGAAGGAAGATCAATATGATAAATAAATCACATTGAACAAGGACTTTGCTGGTATTTGGCTGAATATTAATAGGCTTATTTGGTCTGCTTTGTCCAGACGGTAGGAGACACCCGACAGAACTCACTGACACGCACCTGTCGGGCGATGGCAGAGCCCTTCCACTCAAGGCAATGCCAACACGGTGCCTGTTGTTATGCCAGATCATGCTCCCCCTAGTGCTTGAGGACAAATGTCATTACCAATTTTCAATAATGAATGAAGTGCAAATAGAATTTCTTCCGTTTTAATTGGCTAATCATCCCTATTCCACGCACACGAGTGGATCTCCACCTTTTATCCCGTTGAACACGCTTGGCCATCATGGCTCACAGAGGCAGTGATTCTCAGGGGAGAGCGTGGGCTGAGGTGGGCGACCACAGGAAAAGCACCATCAGAGACCCCTCGTTGCGGTCTGCATTCCTCCCGAGTTCCCCAAATGGCAGAAGGAGGGAGGAGATGATGCTGACCCCAATGGCCATAACACGCGTTTCTGTACCAGTTTTTAAAAACATCATTCTCCTTTGAATCATGATTGTCTTATTTTTTTCCTTGACTCTTCGCTCTATCCTGTAAGAGCAGACAAGACCAGTTAGGCACGGTGGACAGGACAGTCGTGAGCCATAAGGCACTCGCGTCCCGTCTGGCGCATTCAGGTGCTGGCCTGGGTTTACATGTCACCAGGTCCTTGTGTCCTCACAGGAACCCCAGGCACTGCTGTGTCACTGTTGGTGTTAAAGCCTGGGAAACTGAGGCACTGGCTGACTGTGACGTGGTGAAGGTCATGTCATGAAGCTGACCTAGGATTCGTAGGAGGCTTTCTGCATCCGTGGACTGGGCTCTGGACATCCGTGATCCTGCACCCTGTACAGTGACCTGACTGAATGCATGTGGAGTTGGTAGCAGGCCAGGGATCAGAACACAGCCTCCCGACAGTCCAGAAGTTTCCAAGGTGAATTCTACTTCTTACTGTTCAAACAGAACATTTGGGAACAAACATAAACCAAGTGTCCACCGTGTCTTCAGGTGGGCCTTGAGAGAAGACATCTTGGGGTGAGGTGGATTTGTTCTCGGGTCCCCTTTCTCCTCAGTGTGTCTGTGTGGTTGGATATGAGGTGTCCCCAGGACACTCACACAATGGACACTCAGCATGTTCAGAGGTGACGTAGTTAGATTTGAGCACTGATCCAACCTGCATCAATGGACTAACCCATCTGATGGATGAATCATTTGAAAGGACTGTTCTGACCGGCAGGTAACTGGGGCAGGTAGCGTGTGGCTGGAGGAAGTAGATCATGGGGACGTGCCTTTGGGGTGACATTCTGTCCCTGGTGCCCCGTTCCTCTCTATGTCACGGCTGCTTCCCTCCACCATGCCCTTCCGCTGCGCTGCCCAGCCTCCCCTCAGACCCGAGCAATGGGCGCGGCTAGCTGTGGACCGGGCCTCTGAAACCGAGCCCGAATCCACCTCCCCTGTTGATTGTTGGACGTGTTGGTCACAGTGAAGAGAAGCCCCTGGCGTGCTCCCGGAGCAAGCTCCAGGGCCACCTGCAGCCTCTTTGGCCGGACACAGGGTGGTGGCCGCGGCTGCCCTGGCTGGCGCCTGCTCCCTTAGCACAGTTGTGCCCAGACTCGGCTCGGCTCCCCCAGGATTGCCGGGTGAGTGAGAGTGAGGGGGAGACTGAAGACGCCCTGAAACGTCTGGAGACCATGCCTACACCACACCCTCCAGGACTCTGCCCACGTTGTCTCGTCCAATGCTTCTCTGTGCCCCCATCCACCTGTCAGGCACGGCGCCAGCCCTCCCTGACCCAGAGAATCATCCTCAGCTTATTTGCTACACTGTCTAAATAATCAGCGTGGCTTAAATATAGAGATAGACTGTGATACTTACACCCCCAAAATATAGACTTAGTCTTTTGCTATAAACGCCTTTAAATTTCTAGGAAGTATGGAGATTACACGTTGCGTGACTCAATTGGAATTCAATTTCCCTTTTCCCATCAAGCAGGAGCCACAGCATAGATGGCAGCATCACAAGCTTGGGTCAGAGAGGCTGGCGGCCCGTGACCAGCAGGGTCCGCGTGGACAAACTTGGTGCCTTTAAACCTCAATTTCTTCATTTGTGAAATGGAAAAAATGAAATAAACTTGGGGAAAGATTTCATTACATGTTTAAGTAGGCACTAAAAATGGGCTGTCACTGGTCACTACCTCCACGAAAATGGCTTCTCTTTCACTGAGCAAAACTGAGACCCTTTCCCACCCACCATGGCCAGCCACCCTCGTGTGTGGGTTTTAGAACTTGGTGCTCAGACATCTAGAGCAATCTGGAAGTCAAGCACCCTGGCTCCTGCCTACTGCCAGCAGCGGAGCAGCAGGAGGCTGCGGAGAACCAGGACCCGGGTTCCACACCGACTCTGACCGTCATGACCTTGAGCCACTACTGACCTTGAGCCACCGCTCCTCCTGGGGCCTCCTGTCCCCCAACAGTGCGTGAGATTCCCCCTTACCATGTGGGGATCAGATGCAAACTGTCGAGATGGGCTTTCCAAGTGTGGTTACAGAGGGCTCCCGTAGCGTGGACCACCAGGCCCAGAGGTGGGAGGGAGCACGGGGTTGGAAGGGCCTCCCAGGAGGCCATCCAGAACCTGGGGAGAGCTTGGCACCCCTGAGGGGCACTGCACGCTGGACAGGCTGGCCTGCAGGCTCCCTTGAGCTGTCCTCCTGCTGTCCCTGCAGAGGGTGAAGGCTCCTAATGGGGGCATTCTAATAGGGAGGCAGTGCCCCAGGGAAGCATTGACTTATTTGCATCATAATAACGATGTTGATTTTGTTGATAATGTCTTTTCATCACTTTATCATGTTGTATGTGTTTAAAAAATGAACAAACAACAACAAGAAAAAGCAGGCATTTTCCCAGAGAAAGGGAAGAAGAGGAGTTCTAAGCCCCGACCACCAGGCCCTCGGTGAACGCTGGGGCAGACCGGGACTGAGTTCACTGAGCTCTGAGAAGGAAGGAGAGATTGGTGTCTACGATGCCCCAGAAGTTGGCTCAGGGACCTTGACTTGTTAGGGACTGTCTCCGCCAGACAGAAGATATTGAGGTGAAGATCCCTCCCTGGGACAACCCTTCAGGTTCAAGTGCGTCTGCCCTGCAGCCTCTCAGAACCCTGCCTCCTGACCTCCCTGGCCTCTGGTCCTGTGTGACCACTAGCGTTATCTGCAGCTCCCCACCTGTGTCCATGTCCAACCTGGGTTGTCCAGGTCCAGAGTGCCACCCTTCATGACCTGTCTCAGGGCCAGCCTTGGCCTGCATGACATGACCAGATGCCCAGGGCCATCTCTGCAGCACAAAGATCAGACCCAAGGGTTCCTCTGCCCAGGGGCTAAAAAATCTGAGGCAGCAGAACCATCCAGTACAGGACAGTCCCTTTATTCTGGACTCTGAAGTTCATCGACGGACTTTCAATCTTTGCATTTCTTCTCCATGCTCGGCTTTAAAGAGAGAGAGTGAGCACATTAATCTCCCATTTTCAATAAGATCCTTCCTGACATGTCAGGGGAAAGAAACCCAAACGCTACTGAATAAAACCCAGAAAACAAGATTTATTCACTCACAATTGTGTTCCTGTTATATCTCTGACCCAGGATGTGTGTTGTGCTGAACTGTAACACAAGGAAGGGCTAAAAACCCAGGATATATAGCAAAGTGCCAGGCCTGGCCAAGTGAATTAAGGACGCATAATTTATCAGTTCTAGTAAAATCACTTTTATTTATGAGCAAGTACTAATGCGTCCTGACGTGCTCCTGATTTCTATTTTGTTATTTATGAAATAGAAACCTGACAATTCCCTAAATCACCACGAGCAATTCCCTTCAAAACCTGTTCCATGAGCTGGACACAAATTATTTTTTATTTAAGAATCACTGGGTTTTGACAGTTCAAAGTTGGCAATAAGGAGTAACGCCCTGTGATTGCTCAGGACGTAAACGGAGGAGTCTTCACCCAAAATACAAGCCCACCAGGACTGCCAGGTTCCTGACATCACACTGTCGGCATGGCCGCTCCACCAGGCCACAGGATTTCACACTGAGAGCCTTGAGCCAGCCAGGGTCCCCGTCAAGACCAGAACCCTGCGTTTGGGGAAATTCTGGGAGAGTTTATTTGCAGATGGACTAAGTACAGAGGTCTGGACAGAGTCTAGGGAAACCACACGGGGATCGGACCTGGGGCAGCACCCTGCCTGGGAGCTTTTCCTTCTTAGACAGATAAGGAGAGAAAAGTACCCTGGGGGTGGCCACAGCAGACCTGGAGCAAAAGGGAAGCCCCCTGCCCAGAGAGGACAGGCCCTGGTGGAGAACTACAAGCAGGACCTACCTGGAATGAGGAGCCATCAGCCCGGGACCCAGCACTGGGAGGGCCGCACCTCACAGCTGTAGTCTGCGTTCTGGGGCCTATAAAATGGGGCGGTATTGGGGAAAGCAACTGGATTCTGAATGGGAATTTTCGTGTAGTTATTTGATAGGGAGAAATTTATTGTGATTTTGATCCTTCTCCCTTCTAAGGACAGTAAAAACGAGGGGCATATTTTCCTTTATGTTATCTTCTATTGATAGCCCCGTTTACAAAAGTAAGTAAGTGTAAGGTTTGGTTTCCTCAAAAGTTCTTTAATCTCCTTAAGGACAAACCTTGCTGTACTTCTTTTTATTTCCCAAAGAGCACAGTTTGTTCCGAATTTCATTTCAATAAATATTGGCTTGTTGATTAAGGGGTAAGAACAAGTCACATTCTGAGTGAAAAATAAAGCTATAAATTCTTTTCAACGTGTTTTTTTTTAATGCATTAGAGGTACACATACTAGTAGGGTTCATTCTGCCATATTCATAATGTATGTGATTTGCTCCATTTCAATCCCCGGGAATTTCCCTCTCTGTCCCCTCTTCACTCTTCTGATCCCTTTTTTCTACTCTCTCGTCTTCCATTTATTTATTAATAATTAATTAATTAACTTCGATTGGTGCATTGTAGTTGAATACAGAAGTGGAATTCACGTGACACACTCACACCTGCGCATAGCATAGTTCAGTCAATTTCATTCTGCTGTTCCTCCCCTTACCCATACCTCCTCCTTGCCTCTCAATCACCTTCCTCCTGTTTTCATGAAAATCCCCCCCTTCCAATTCCTTATTTCCCTCTAGCTTCCACATGTGAGAGAAAACATTCAGCCCTTGGTTTTGCGAGTCTGACTTACTTCTCTTACCATGATGTTTTCCAGTTGCATCCACTTAGCAGCTAATGACATGACTCACTCCTACGGCTGAGTGAGACTCCATGGTGTCGCTGGGGCACATTGTCTTTATCCATGGCTTGGCTACTGTGAACTTTTCTGCCATGGACACTGGTATGCATGTATCACTACAGCATGCTGATTTCCGTACTTTCAGATTATACCGAGGAGTGGGATACCTGGGTCATTTGGTCCTTTCCTAGTTCAAGGACTAATTTGCAATCCCACCAACAATGCCTGAGTGGATTGTTTCCCCGCATCCTCACCACCATTTGTTGTTATTTGTATTCTTGGTGGCTGCCATTCTAACTGGATTGAGGGGAAATCTCAGGGTGGCTTTAATTTGCATTTTCCTGATTGCTACGGATGGTGGACACTTTTTTTTCACATATTTGTTGAACATTTGTATTTCTTCTTATTAAAACTGTGTATTCAGTTCATTTGCCCATTTATTGATTGATTTGTTGTTCTGTTGTTGAGTTTTGTGAGTTCTTTATGTATCTAGACATTAATCCCCTATCAGAAGAGTAGCTGGCAAAGATTTTCTCCCATTTTGTAGTCTCTCTTCACGGTCCTGTTTCCTTTACTGTGCAGAAGCTTTTTAAGTTGAAAGCATCTCACTCATTGTTTCTTGGTTTTATTTCCTGATCTTTAGTAGTCTTAGGGAAGTCAGTGCCAGTGACAATATGTGAGAGGGTCTATCCTATGCTTTCTTCTATTCTTTGCAGTGTTTTAGATCTAATTCTGTTATGCTTTAGATATGAGGGGTCCCCCAAAAAGTCATGTGTGAGACCATGCAAGGAAGATTAGAGGTGCAGGGCTCACGCTGTGAGAGCCTTACCATCATCAGTGCATTAATCTGCTCAGAGGGTGACCAGGTGGTAACTGCAGGCAGGGAGGCGGGGCTGCAGGAGGTAGGTTACTGGGGAGGACCTCTGGAGTTGATGTTTTGTCCCTCTGCTTCCTGATGGCCACCTCCTGAGCCCCTTTCTTCTGCCACACCCATGTTCTCCTCACCTCAGGCCCCAGACAATGAGTCAGCAGACCGGGGACTGAACTTCTGAAACCAGGCACCAAAATAAACCTTTCCTTCTCCAAGTTGTTCTGTCGGGTCTTTTTGGTCACAGCAACACAAAAAGCTGACTAAACAAGTTCCTAGGTCTTTGATCCACTCTGAGTTGGTTTTGTTCAGAGTGAGAGACGGGGATCTAGTTTCATTCTTTTACATACAAAATGTTCAGCTTTCCAGCACCATTTGTTAAAAGGCTGTTTTTCTCCAATGTATGTTTTTGGCACTTTCGCCAAGGAGAGGATGACCATCATCTCTGTGAATTTATCTTGGTCTTCATGTCTGTTTTTGACACTTATCTCTGCAATATAATTTGAGGTCAGATTTTTTGATACCTCTACTATCTCTTTTATTGCTCAGTAATGATTTGACTATTCTGAAGCATTTTTTCTTCCATATGAATTTTAGGACCCGATGGATCAGTTCTCAACAGAATTCTATAAGATCTCTAAAGAAGAGAAAATGCCAATCCTCTTCAAATTATTCCATGAAATAGAAAAGGAGGAACACTCCTAAACTCATACTTGAAAGGCAGTATCTCCATGATAGCAAAACCAGATAAAGAAAACTACAAATCAATATCCTCAATGAACACAGATGCAAATATCTTTAAGAAAATGTGAGCAACCCGCATTCAAAAATACATTTAAGAAATTGCACATCGTGATAAAGCTGGGTTCATCCCAGGGAGGCAAGTTTGGCTCAACATACATAAATCAATAAAATGCAATTCACCACATAAATAGAACTAAGGACAAAAATCACATTGTCATCTCAATAAAATCAGGAAAGGCCATCAAGAAAATTCAGCATCGAATCATGTTTAAAACACTGAAGGAGCTAGGGATGGAAAGAACTTATCTCAACGTCATCAAGGCTGTCCATGACAGACAAAGCCTCTGTTCGTAGTAACCAGAGGAACACTGAATGCATTTCCTCTAAAATCAGGAACAAGACAAGGCTGTCCACTCTCACCACTGCCATTCAATATAGTTCTTGAAACTCCAGCCGGAGCAATCAGGCAAGAGGAGGAAATTAAGAGTATAAATAGGAAAGAAAGGAGTCAAATTGTCTGTTTGCTGATGACCTGATTCTATATCTAGAGACCCTACAGTTTCCATTGGAAGACTTAAGAGTTGATAAGAAAATTCAGCAAAGTAGCAGGATACAAGATCAATATAAGGCAATCCACAGCTTTCCTGTACTCCAGTAACGAATCTTCTGAAAGAGAAACCAGAAAAAACAATTCTAGTCACAATAGCCTCAAAAACATTGAACACATGGGAGTAAATCTAACCAAGGAAGCGAAAATCAGAGCACATGAAGAGAGAAACTGAAGGAGGTGGAAAGACCGCCCATGTTCTTGGATAGGCAGACGTAACATTGCCGAGGGGCCATATTACCAAACGTCATCTATAGAGTCAATAAAGTCTCCATCCAAAGACCACAAGTTCTTTTTAAAAAGAATAGTTTTGCTTTTTACTACATGGATTAAGGAGACCCAATATGCAAGACAGCTACAACTTAGAGGATTCTTTGCCTGTTTTTTGGAGGTTAAGAGTTTGGGTTTTTTCCTGTAATGTGTGGGTATTGTTTGGTGTGACAAAGGAGGACTTAGAGGTATAACACGTACTTCTTGATTTGGCTCATTAGGTAGACCACTCATTTGTGGTCTCACTGTGTGAGTTACTGGTTTTTACACCCCTTCTTCAGAGGGAGCAAAGATAAAACTCAGCCTATGGGGGGGGGGGGTGCCAGGCCCCCAGGGTACCACATCCACCATGCCAGGTGCCTTATATAAAATGAACCTTATATGAAATGCCGACCTATTGCCTACACTTAGTCTCCCACATACCTTCAATGGTCCCTAGGTTACTGATACCTAACACAATGTAAATGCTAGGTAAATAGCTGCTATACTGTTAGGGACTAATGACAAGAAAGAAGCCCATACATGTTCAGTAAAGAACTTTTTTTTTTCCAAATATTTTCAAACTGCAGTCATTTGAACACATGATGCAGAAGGTCAACTGTACTTGCTAACAAAAGGAATTGAAGCATCGAGACTGAATTGAGGAGATTTTACTCTGATCTTGGACAAAGGGAATTAAGCCAAACAGTGAAGAATAAAATTTTTGTAATCAGCTTCACTCCAGAAAGATACTGGCAGATGAACTCTGTAAATGAAACAAAAGTTGGAATTTGGCAGATCAAGGGAGATTCATAATAATCACCAGTACAGGTAAAATTTGCAAAATCCAAGAATCCAAACCTAATCCCACTCCCAGCCTCGTGGGCCTCTGCCTCCCCTCCCCTCCCTCGTGTGTTGCCATAGTTACGCAGACACTTCTGCTAATTATTTAGTTCAGTTCAATCATCATTCCTTTGCTGTAAAATAAGAACATTTCCCAAACTCTGTCTCCTGATTTTATGTGTCTTTCTCTCTTCCCTGTGGACTAGACAGACTGGGGGTTTGTTTCCGTCTCCTGCGGATCTGGTACCAAGCAAGGCCACTGGAAAGAAGGCACGTGGCAGCTGCATTAGGAGAAGCACAGAAAGCTTCCCCCAAACGTCTGTGTGGAGTTATGCAAAGTTAGAGGCACAGGCATCCTTAGAACCATCTCATTAAACCACACGCCGGAAGCAAAAATCAGAGCAAGTCAGGCCTTACAGTCCCTGCGATGTCATTCTCTCTCGTTTGTCCCGTGGCTTCATTTCCAGTGCTGTCCTCTCATGGTCCATGGTTCTGCTTCCTTCTAAGTCCAAGTTGGTCAGATTTGTGCAAAACTCGGGTCATTTGGTACTGACCCGAGGGTTCCCTCTCCGCTCTCAGAGTGATCCAGACCCACAATAGTCCCACGTATCTTAGGATCAGAGCAGGTGTCTGATTCTCAGACCTCAGAGCTGGCTCAGGACCCACCAGGCCACCCCAGGACCCCTTCCACAGCTTTCCTCTGTAGCCCCCCCTTTGCTTCAATATTGATTATTTCAGAGCATCAAGTCTCTATCAGCCTGCTCTCATTTCCCCTTAGTCACAGAGAAATAAGATGTGAGAAGGCACAAAATGGCTGGGACCCCACCTTGGGCTGGGACTCTGGGGGCCATGGGTGGGCTGAAGGCTGCCGAGGCGGCTCCAGAGGTACTCTCAGGAGGTCTAGGAGATTCCTAGCAAAGGACCCATCTTCGGAAAAATATCAGAATCCCCATGCTGAGCCCAGAGGAAGGCAGCCACAGGGCAGGGCTGTGAGGCACTAGCCACCCAACCCCAAGGACGTGAAGGACCCGGGCACCATGGCTGCCGTGAGTTCTGAGTGAGCACTGGAGGAGCAGCCTGCTGGAACACAGGGTGCTGCAGAATTGGCCCCAGAGGCTTTGGCAATGACAGTGTGGACCGTGTCGGCATCTGGCACTGCCAGGCTCCTTTGGAGGACGGCAGCACCCCCTCCCCCCGGGAGCATTGGTGGCAAAAATGCTGATCTGACGATGGCACCCGTGAGAAGTGTTACCACAGCAAGTGGAGCAGGAACAGGAGAGGTAATGACTTGTGACAGCCTCGGAAACCACAGTCATCCCTCTTTATCTGTGGGGAACACTCCAGGGTCCCCACAGACACCAAAATGGCAGATGCTCCAGTTTCTTAAGCGAAATGGCACAGTATCTGCATGTCCTTTGCACACATCCTTCTGCATTTCAAATCGCCTCTGGATTACTACACCTGATACAGTGTAAATGATGTGCAAATTGTTGCTATTCTGTATTATTTAGGGAAGAGTGACAAGAAAAATATCTGCATATGTTCAATTCAGATGCAATTTTTTTCTGAACATTTTCAGTCCCTTCTTGGTTGAGTCCAAGGGTGCAGAACCCACAGACATGGGGTCTGACTGCACTTTGTAAAACATGCAGGAATTTTAGAGGTAGTAACTGAGTTCTGATCTTACATTTCCTGGACAGGTGAAACTGGCCTCTTTGGAGAAGTTTCCTCTGTGTCCCCATACTATATTTTCCAGCTAGAAAAGGCTTTCAAATGATTTCAAAATTACTGTTGTTATTCAGTAAAAGCCAGTAATGTGGGCTGGGGATGCGGCTCGGGGTAGAACACTTGTCCAGCGTGCACAGGCCTTGGGTCCAGCTCCTAGAAGCATACACACACTCACACACTCTCTCACACACACACACACACACTCTCTCTCTTTCTCTCTTTCTCTCTCTCTCTCTCTCTTTCTCTCTCTCTCTCTCACACACACACACACGCTTATCTCAAAACTTGAACTTTTCATATTATAGTGACCATTTTCCCCTGGATGGCTGCTGGTTGTGAAAGTTGGGTCAGTCAGCTGTCACTGCACCAATGCTGTGTGACCACTGCAGGACTTGGGTGCTCATAACTGGCACTTGTGCCTTTCCTTGCTCACAGAACAGTGGGGAAACGTGCAGCAGCTCTGACTTGGGCTGAGTTACACTTGGCTCTGGGCCTTTACTGAGTTCCGTTCTGTCCCACTTATCTCTGTGCTCTCTGGACCTGCAGCTCTCTGGAGTGTGTTTTGGTAGCAGATCACAGGAATGCAAGGGGCCAGTGAAGCACTCAAGCAGCCGGGTTCATGGACATCCTTTTGGCCACGAGAGTCACATGGTCAAGCCCAGCACCATGGGGCAAAGAAGCAACTCTCCCCACCCTTGCACACTGCGGGTTCACTTCCCAGGAGAAAGGGGAGGAATCAGGACAGGACAATCTACCACACAAGATTTAACTAATGTTCACTGCTTCAGTGGAAACAGAAACAATCTGTTTCATTACTCCCTTCCTCCAAAGCCCTGTTTGCTAACTTGGCCATTAATTCATTCACGTGTGTCTTGCTGGGCGTAGATCCAGCTTAATGAATGTTGGTTGAATGGGCACAAGCCGTAGAGGAAACCTGTCACTGGTCTTATTTCCTCTAGGGTTCCTTTTTTCTCTTATTTCGTTTTCCTATTTGCATTCTCAAACTTTGATACTTTTCATACTATCTTGGCAGAAAAATAGTGTATTTATAAAGAAAACCAGTTCCACCTAACCCTGAACTACATCCAAGGATTGAACCATTTATTCCAGTTGGATGTGCTTCTGCTTTTCAAATCCATAACACCTTTGATCTTTCTTAATGTTAAGAACTCACCCAAAAGATTCATTTACCTTGGCTGATTCTCAGGGAAGCCCAGCAGCATAGGTGAGCGTGGCTAACCCGGCTGCCAAGAGCCAGGAACACCGTGAAACCTACCGGAGATGGATAGGCCTAGCGATGGCCAACACGCGGGTCTCCCTGCCTCCATCAAGAAAGGTCATGGAGAAGCAGAGCATCTATAAAGCCAGTGCGTGGTCCCCTCCTCAAGAGCTGCCGAGTCCCTGGCTTGTGGAAAAGAAAATGGATTTAGTCCAAGGCAGAAAATCTATACCCGTGATTTTTCTAAATGGCTTACCATATCCAGATGATGCGTCTGTAATATCAGCAGCCTGCACTCTTGTCCTGTTAGTGTCACGCGTGATGGCACTGGCCTTTGCTTACCAGGCACGATCAGTAGATGACGGCTTCTGACCCATTTGGGTAAAGAGAGGAACTAATTTGATGAGGTAGAAAGCTGGAGCTGCCACCCTGCGGGGGAAGGAGACGTCACCCGGCAGCTCCTCTGCAATGAACAGCGTCAGCTGCCCTCCAGGAGGGTGTCCACTCGTCTCTCCTCCGTCCTGGCCTGAGCAGGAGGAGAGCACCCTCAGAAAGCTTTCCCGCAGTGCCGGACTCACAGGGGCTGGGGAGGGAGGCAAGGTCCTTGCACCTGGTGCCGGAACAGGTGAGAGAAGGAACTGGGCTCAAACTTGTGGAACAGAGGCTCTCCGTGGAGGTACGGCCACACGGAACCTTTGCTTCTTGACTGCCACACACCCAGGGGCTGTTCCTGTGACTGTTCCTGCTGCAGCCCAGCTGGTAATGGCTTTCATCCTGTTTGTGACTATCGGAGACGGCCTTTCCCAGTCCGGCCATTCCTAAAGCTCTTACTGCAGCAATGGCTGACTTCTGCACCCCTGGCTGGGGGCTCCAGTCCCCCGACCTCCAGATTTTGTTGCCAGTGAGAAAAGTCATTTTGCCGGCTGAGGACAAGCCACGAGTGACCGGAGGAGATCTTTTGGTGGGCAGAGATTTTACTGTGCGACTAGGAAGCGTCCAGTTGGGAAGTATGAATCACATGTGGCCTCACAAGCACAATCACCACCCTGAACCCTCCCTGACCACAGTCCAGGAGGAGACGGGGGCCCAAGGTGCCCGTCCACACAGAGGACAGGAGTGCCCCAGGGCAGCAGGGGATGTGCGTGAACAGCACTGAAGTCCAATGTCTTGACCTTGTTTCCCACCATCTAGTTTCATTTTAGTGAGGAGCTCCACTGTCCTGAGACGGGGTGAGCCATTCTCCTTCAGCCGTTCTGCCTGGGTGGTTGCTAAGCTCTGGATCAGATACAGGGCCAAGGCAGGGGACACCTGTCACAGGCCCCGTGGCCCCTGCTGACAGGGTTCCTCCAGCCTGTGCACCAGCTCCTGTGTCCTACCTGCCTGTGGAGATGGTGACTGACTGGCAAGCCTCAGCCTAGGAGCCCCTCGCTGCGTCCCTCTTCTGTGAAGGCAGAGTCAGACGCCAGCCTGGGCTTGGCCCTTGCTTCAGGACCCCAGACCTTCCTGTCCCTGTCCTCAGCACCTCTGTGCCCAGTTCTTTCACAGTCGACTGTGATGGCTCACGATCCCTGAAAGCGCAGAAAACGAGTGCACATTTCCTCCGAATTACAAAGGGGTTAGGGCTGCACCATCCCATAAGGCCAGGACAGGCGCGGTGTTTGCACTCCATTTTATTGCTTCAGCAAAGAAAAGGAAGGGGGGAAAACCCAAAATCATATCATAACATTGTAGACCTTTATATGCGCCATGCATTCTTTTAATAATCCTACTAGATAGATGTCTTGAAGAACTAATGTTTGGGAGTCAGTGCTTATGTTTCTGTGATCCATAAAGAGAACCCACAAGGCCTGGTAGCAGAACATACACCTTGCAAAAAGTGCTGCTCCAGAGGCTCACAGACCAGGCATAGCTGTGCCAGGAACACGCTGATCCCCTGGGGGCTGGTGGACAGGACCAGCAGAAGTACCTGCTTCCTGCTCTGCCAGGGCTCTCTGGCACCACTCCACGGGCATCACAGCTGAGTTTGGTTGCTGTTCACTGGATCACCCCCTGTGTGTGATGGGATCAGACCTATGACTGGGAGAGTCTTCCCTGTCCCCATCCTACTCCACACCAAGTTCTGAGGTCCCAGATCCAACATCTGTGCGTTGGGTTGTACAGTGACTGCGCACGTAGATCTCGTGTGCTGACCTACCAGGGTTCCCTGGGCGTCTCTCACCAGCTGGTACAGAGAGGAGCTCAAAAAAGATTTTATTTTGTTCACTCAGTTGGATTGAGGACTCCTAGTCCCAATACTGAAGTCACGGGGCCATTCGTTAGAGGGTTGGACACACGCAGTTCTGAGTAAGTCTAAGGTGCCCCAGTGGCAGAGCGGAACTTGGTGGACCTGCTGCAGGGCACCAGCTCTGTACCACACACAGGGTCCGCCTGCACACGGGCTCAACTTTCCACCTTTTCAAGAGCTTCTCTGCTGAGGTCTGGCTTTTTCAGGATGGGAATGTCCTGGAAGCCCCTGGGAGCCATCTGTTGAGCCTGAGGCTCCAACTGTAAGGCCCAGGGAGGGTCCTCTAGGATGAGCTGGAGGGGCAGGTGCCCATTAGCACCCTCAGCAGCAAGCGAGGAGCGACTGACAGCACCCAGGCTTCCCCCCTTCACAAACCCGTAGGTGCACCGAGGCCAGTCACACCCCACAGCCACCAGCCCCAGGCTCTACCCAGATCACGTGGCCCTCCACCACCCTGGAGCTGACTGATCAACTGGCCCAAGCACTCTGGTGGCTCCAGGGTCACTCATAACTCTATTCACACACGAGTCTCCATGTGGCCTCTCAGGCCAAGCCAAGACTGTGGCCACAGAGAAAGCTGCTCACCACATGCCACGCCCCTGAGCTGCCACAAGGCACCGTGTCTCTCCCTCTGCCCAGAGTGTGCCGTCTGTGTTGCCTCGTGGTGGAGGAGAAGAGTCCACTCCAGCGTCCTGACTCCCTGCAGAAGCCAAGCACCCTGTCCTGTGGTCTGTCTTTTCTTGTCATTCCTCTGCTTTCAGAGGACACACGACTTCTCTCCCTGGGCCCTCTACTGCTTTGCCAGTCATTTATCACAAGACCCAGTGCATGGGCCCTTTTCACTCCCACGTTCTGGCATCTGTGTGCATGTATCTCTGCCATTCCATCAGTACTATAGGCAGGTGTCCTTTAGGTCCAAAGAAACATTCTTACAATCACAGTAATGCCCAAGTGTGATGAGGACTGAAACCTGCAGAAAGGTTACAGTATCAGATTAGCATCCTCCGCCCTAGACCTCCCTTCCCACCTGACTCCCTTGAAGCAAAGTCCACTGCTCCATTGACTGCTTCCCATTATGAAGGTCACCACCAGAGGCAGGGCAGCACCGACCCTCATGATGCCACTGAACAAGTGACCGCGTGTTAGGTAGCTGTGTGTGTTCCCTACAGCACAGGTGCTTACATCAGACTCACCAGACCTCATGAAAACCCTATTAGGCTGCACAACAGTGAGTGGCTGGGGCAGGATGGAGCCCAGGGCATCTGGCCTCGGAGCCTGGCTGTGACCACTCTGCCTGGGGCTCTCCATGTGTGTTCACATACATTTCTGATTTGTGCATTTTAAAGAGCATCTCCTGACTCCCTGCTATTCCCACCTCCCCTTCCTTTTTCTCCTGATTTCTGATATCTTATTACTTTACAGTCTTACTGACTCTAAAGCTTAAAACAATACTTACATCTCTATCTTTGAATTCCTTCTTTTAACATCTCTTGTATCTTCATTATATAAAAGAAGCCCAAATCCTTCCTGGTTTCTTCTAGCTCCCCTCCTGCATTGTCCCCCCCAAAAAAACCGCACAGCAATATGGCTACTTCAAAGTGTCCTGATTAAAAACTGGTTCGGTCTCCCATAATTTCCCCATAAACTGTTTCTAAAAGTCAACAGAACATTCCTTACAACCCTGATAGCACAAAGCCTAGTCACCAGGGAACCAACTAGTTGAACTGGCCCTATAGAGAATAAACCATAATGCACCCTATTAAAATGTTGCCACACAAACTGTTTTGATAATCTAGATGAGGCAAATTTTCTTTTCTTACATGCACGACCTGTTCAAATCTTGTCCCATTTTATGTGCTTCGACCCAGGCTATATCGTCTGCAGAAGGCTGTGTAGACTTCCCAGAGCATCAGGAAAAAAAGAAGTCAGGACGTCACCTCCAGTTCTCACCCTACCTGCCCCTTGCCCCTCACTGTCCTGAAGCCTCACTTGGGACCCAGTGTCTGCCAGGTGCCCCCTTTGCTTCTACCTGGGATCTCCCCCACCCCCTGCACACCTGGGTTGGCTGACTGTTTTTTGAATCACTTGCATTTTACTGGAAATTCTTTCTATTTTCCCCAGGAGGTGGGAGGATGGAGATACATGAGAAACTGTTCCCGAGTCTTGATCTACCTGGAAATGCCTTTATTTTGCCTTGTCACTTGCTATTTTGACAATTAAAAGATTCAAATAATTTCCATCAAGCATAGAGGTATTTGCCCCTTGTTTTCTCACAACAGTGCTGGTGATTCCCATTCTTCTCAGGAAAGAAAAAGTGTTTTGTGTTATGGGCCAGGCTATATGGGCAATGACCAAACAGACTCCATTTCACCCCAAGACTCCACATCATGTAAGAAATGCTTCTCCCTTGGGAAAGCCCCGCCTCTGTACCCTTTAACAGTTCCCTAGCAGAGCCTACTTGGCAGCACAGAATAGCAATTCTCATACAGTGGAAAATCGTTCCCTTTGGTTTCTACTTTTCTTGGGCAATGTACCTTGTCAGACATTGATTGTCTAGACATTAGTACCATTCTCTAACTTGTACTCAACTAGGATCATTTTGACCCCCTTCCCTCTGCTTGCTTGCTGCTATGCCAACATGGACAGTCCATTGGGAAATACCAATGTACCCATTGTACTGTCTCACTAACTTCCCAGCTCAGCCTCTGTATGCTTGCTTGCACCTATGTCAACCTGGAAGTGGTTTTTGCCTTTAAATATCCTAAAATGCTCAGGCTCTGGGCTGCTCCCTACAGAGACAGTTATGGGTCCTGTGGGGAGCAGTCACCGGCCGGCTAAATAAAGAGTCTTCAATTTGGACAAAACTGGGACTTGGTGTGTTTTCATTTTGTTCCACTCTCTCTGAAGCTCTTGGGATTCTTTCTTTATCCCTAACTTCTTTTTTTTTAAATCTCTTTTTTAAATTTTATTTTTTAAATAGACAACAGAGGAATGTATTACAATTCTTATTACACATATAGAGCACAATTTTTCATATCTTGTATAAAGTATGTTCACATCAATTCATATCTTTATACATGTACTTTTTTGCATTACAATTCTTATTACACATATATGCTACAATTTTTCATATCTCTGGTTGTATATAAAGTATGTTGACGCCCAATTCGAGTCTTCATACATGTACTTTGGATGATGATGTCCATCACATTCCCCTGCCCTTGCTAATCCCCTGCCTCCTCCCTTCTCCTCCCTCCCCTCTTTCCTATCTAGAATTCATCTATTCCTCCCATGCTCCCCTCCCTACCCCACTGTAAGTCAGCCTCCTTATATCAGAGAAAACATTTGCCATTTGTTTTGGGGGGATTGGCTAGCTTCACTTAGCATTATCTTCTCCAACACCATCCATTTACCTGCAAATGCCATGATTTTATTCTCTTTTATTGCTGAGTAAAATTCCATTGTGTATACATGCCACATTTTTTTTCTTGTCCATTCATCCACTGAAGAGCATCTAGGTTGGCTCCACAGTTTAGATATTATGAATTGTGCTGCTATAAACATTGATGTGGCTGTGTCCCTGTAGTATGCTGTTTTTAAGTCCTTTGGGTATAGACCGAAGAGAGGGATAGCTGGGTCAAATGGTGGTTCCATTCCCAGATTTCCAAGGAATCTCCATACTGCTTTCCATATTGGCTGCACCAATTTGCAGTCCCACCAACAATGTATGAGTGTGCCTTTTCCCCACATCCTCAGCAACACTGAGAGTATATCTAACTATTGGATTCTCTTCCGTTCATATTGGTTGGTATTCATGAGTCCTTTCAATTGAAGACTTTCATCTTTTCAACTCTGGGAAATTTTCTTCTATCATGTCATATGTCCTCTCCTCTCTTTCTTTCTCTTCTCTTTCTTGAATTCCATTGTATGACTGATCCAACATGTTGGTACACCTAGAACTTGTTACCATATCTTCCATCTCTTTGCCTCTTCTGCCATAAGCTCTGGAAGATTTTCATCACATTTTCTTTAACAACATTCTAGGTTGCTCATTTTGGCAATCATAAACATAAAATGAAAGAACATTCCCCTTTTTCCCAGGGAGTCCTTAGTTATAAAAACAATACTTTCTGAAAGTAAAGTCTTTGTTATGAATGCAATGTTTTCCCAAAGTAAATTCAGGCAACCGAACACAAAGTATTTTTAAGTAACATCTTTCAAACTATTAATATCATCTGCAGCTAATTGTTTTCTTGGAACAAAATAATCACCATAAAGATAAGTCATAAACGTGCGTGCATGGTGGACACTGTCCCTTCATGGGTAGGCACTGTCTCTGAAGGGAAGAAAGCAAGGAAAGACTCACTAGGGAAGTAAAGAAGTGGGCAGGCGCAGAGTGAGCCTGCACAGACTCCAGCACGGTCAGATCTGCTAGCCACTGCCTTCCAGAGCGGGACGTCCTCACATCCTGTGTTTAAAGGTGACAGTAACCTATTTACAGGTGCTTCACCCTGTGCATTTGCTAGCTGTCATTCTCCAGGGATACCATAGAGGACGTCACCTGATAAAACCTCAGTCCTTTCCAAAGACTTGGGAGTAAGTTGACAATAATTGGGTCATCCAAACAGCTTAGACGAATTAACTGTTCCATGCTGCAGTTTATATTCCTCAAGAAAAGAACAGAGCTGTGTAAGGTAAGACTTAATTAAAATCATGATCCTGGGTCAGATCCCAATATGTGTGGGGAGAAAAGGCAAACAGAGACCACTAGGCACGCAGTGGGACTCCACTGCTCGTGCCTGCTCCTGTGCTCATCAAAGGCTCATACTCCAGGCCTTTCCATTGGAACTCATTTGAAGCCGGCTTGTTTTACACATTCTCTGCACCGTTGCGATTATTTATTCAGATTTTTTATTGTTACAGTTTAGAGGTGAGGTGCCCCAAAAAAACTCATGTAGGAGACAAGGCAAGAAAGTTTAGAGATGAAATGATTGGGGTTTAAGAAGTTTAACCCAACTAGTGCATTAATCCGCTGATAGGGATTAAGTGGGTTGTAACTAGCCAGCAGGGCTGTGGCTGGAGCGGTGGGTCCCTGGGGCCTGCTTTGGGGTTGATATTTTGTCTTTATTGAGCAAAGCACTTCTCCCCCACCACACAACACCTCCTTGACCATCATGTGAGCTGCTTCCCTCCACCACACTCTTCTGCCTTGATGTTCAGCCTCACCTCGAGCCCCAAGGAATGGGGTGAGCTGAGACTTCTGAATGGAGAGGACTGAGACTTCCGAAACCATGAGCCTCAAATAAATTTTTCCTTCTAAAATTATGCTTGTCACGTCTTTTGGTCACAGCAGTGAAAAAGCTAATTAAAACACCTTCTATAATGACTTGAAATTGTTCTTCATTTTGAAATTTGATAGAATACTTAACTCTCTTAATTATATGATTTTACACTTTTTGTTAATTATTAAGAAATCCATAACTCTTACTTGGTAACCATAAGGAATAATTCACATGAATGATTTTATTTTTCTCTGTTTAGGTCTCCTGATATAGTTATTCTTAAAACGTCTTTCTTAGGTGATTCTTAGGTGATAAATATTAGATTATTTATTACTTAGATTGTTTATTTTGCAGAACAATGGCTTCTTACTATGATGTTTTTCCTCCACTCAATTCCATTTACGGAGCACCTCTGTGTATCAGGTGCAGTGTGTGCGATTGCTCATGCTCAGACAGGAGGATAATTAGGAATACGTGGCCCAATAGCCTCCTGTCTCCTGCAGCCACCCCAGGCAGAGTGGGGGCTCCATCTGGGACATTCAACTTCCTCTTCTCGCTCTTTCAACCCAGTGGCACCGCCCCCCGGCGTACAGCTCCATGATGCGAGCAAACTTGGGTTCCCACACACTAGGTCATCATTCACTCGATGACCTTCATCATTTAAAGTCACTCGTCAGTCGTTAACATCCATTTTAGCCCTAAAATTGGATACACGTGCTTCTAGGTTGGTACCATTTAGAAATGTTACTCGAGGGGATCATCCTCAGTAACTCTTCTTTCCTTGGACTAGAAAATGCTATTTTTCATTTTCAACTTCCTTCTCTAACTCATATCTGTCTTTTTAAATGTCGGAAATCCATCACTAGAGCTCAAATTAAAAAAAAAAAAAAGACACTAGAGAGTTATATGGAGCCAATCCCTAAAGAGGTCAAAACACTTTATAATGAAACAGCTGGGAATTTGCTTTGATAGACAGGAAACAAAAGCAAAGTACAGAAATGTTTTGGAGTTCACACATTTTGAGATGACAAGAAGCAGGTTATATCTTATCTAAACAATTTTTTAAAAAATCTTAACTCATTTTCGTATTCAAAGAATTTAGACAAGAGAGGGCTAAGTCGCCTCCAGCTAATCAGAGTACAACAGAGTCTCCCAGGAGACCAACAGAAGTGCGTGTACCTAGAGAGACATGCAAAAACTCACCCACCCACACTATAAATTACAAGAATGTGTGTGTCACGATGCCATGTCCCACCACCCCTGGTTTGCTTGCTGAGGCCATCGGCCCACAACGTGGCCGTGTGCCTAGCCTGGTCTAGGGGACCAGTCTGCCAGCACCCGCACCCTGAGCCTCAGGTCTGTCTGGTGTGCAGCAACCCTGCAGTGACACCAGGTTAATAAGCAGACTATGAGGCTGAGGCTAAAAGCATCAAAACAGATTCCTGTGCCCGGCACACTAGTCCCACAGATCATGTTCTCCTTGCTCCAGTTGACAAACACCCTTTCATACCCAAACCGCGGGACAGGCAGAATCTCAGGGACGTCTCCAGCTCAGAGAAACAGCTCTCCTCCATATGTTGAGATCTGGAGCTGACATAATAAATGTGTAATTCTGTTTTTTGGAACTGGAACAGAATACCTGAGAAAAGCAACTTAGAAGCCAGACACAGCGGCACATATCTGTAATCCCAGAGACTCAGGAGGCCGAAGCAGGAGGATCACAGGTTTGAAGCCAACCTCAGCCATTTAGGGAAAAAGACCCTCATCAACTTAGTGAGACTCTGTCTCAAAATAAAAGTAGAAAAAGAGCTGGAGATGTAGCTCAGTGGTAAAGCACCCCTGGGTTCAACCCTCAGTACCCAAAGAAAAAGAACTTAGCGGTAGACATGTTTATTTTGGCTCAGTTTCAGAGGTCTCCGTCCGTGGTCAGCGGCTCCATCACTCCAGACCTGAGGTGAGGCAGATCATGGTGGAGGACATGGCAGGGGACAGTCGCTCAGCTCACAGTAAGGGGAAGCAGAGAGAGAAGAAGGGGCCAGAGCCACGACACAGTACCCCAGGCACACGCCCGAGACCCCACACCTGCACCTGGCCCACCTCCTACAGCCGCTGCCATCATCTCCCATAAAGCCACCCAACTATCCATCCAGTAATGAGGTCAGAGCCCTCATGACCCAATCACCTCCCAAGAGCCCCCTCTGAACACTGCGGCCCTAGGGAGCGGCCTTCCACACCTGAGCCTTTAGGGGACACTCCAGACCAAACATAAGGACACAAACAAAAACCAACCTCCAAGATGACAGCACAGTCCCCACCCCAGTGCTTCTGGCTTCTGCTGATTTGGAGCGTGGGGTGGATGAGTCCTCGGCACCGGCTGCAAGAATGGGCACCAGATAGGACACCTCAGGAAGAGGGACCCTGTGACGTCCTCCCCTCCCGAGCCCCCAGACCCCCACCGCTCTCCCTGGGTTGGGCACTTGCCCTAAGTGGGGAACTCGCTGACAAAGCAGACGTGAGCCTGGCAGGTCCCAGTCAGGAAGCAGAGTGGAAGGGAGGTCTGGAGCTGGGGACGTGGTTTAATCCATGGAGCAGGCAGTGGAGCCCAGCCGGGGACCGCAGCACAGAAGCCAGGCCCCAGGCAGAAAGGCCGGGGGAGGAGCTGCACCCTGCGGCAGAGGCCCCAGACACTGGGTCACGTCTGCCTATGCCTCCTGTGTGGTGTCTGCGTCACTGAAATGAGGGGTAGAGCAAGGCCGAGCCAGGCACTTCCAAGACCTCCTGCCAAAGCACCCTCACAGCCCTCCCTGGGCCCAGCTGCAGGCAGCACCTCCTGGGCCAGGCCTGGCCAGCCTCGCCTTAGTGGGAAGGCTTGCTTTAGGAAACCTGCCAGTTCTCTACCTGCCTCCTGGAGGTGCCAATCTTTGACAAAACCTCTCACAGTTTTGCAGCCCAGCAGTGAGGCCTTGGAGCCAGCCCTTAGGGATGTAAACTCCCAGGAGAAAGTGCCCCTGGCCCAGCTCCCCAGGAGGCAGGGGCAGTCACCTGCTCCAGTTAGAAACCAGCTGCTCTCCTGAAGGCAGGTGAGCCCAGTAGCCACCACAGCTGGTCCACACCCACCCGCCCCTAAAAGCGTCCCTGCCCTTGGTCACAAGGCATCTGCACCCAGCCTTGCTCTGTGCTCCAGGTGCTGGGATTACGTTTTTGGTAAATTCTGGTAAGATTTTTCTTTAACGTGTTGAGGGAGTCACGATGAATGGGATTTTGTAGAGTCATTTTAATCTGATTCCTAAAGCATTCAGTAAAGCACAAAAGGACTTTAATTTAAGCCAAATATTCATATTTTAAAATATTTTCTGGTGCCAAAATGCATAGATGTTACAAGGAAAAATTCTTGACACTATCGGGAGTTTTTATAAAATACTTGCACAGTTGTCCAATCTTTACTTTTGAATTTAACTACTTGTCTTTTATTTATTGTAGAAGTGGCCAGAATTCAGCACATAAAGGTAAAAGAAGCACATTCCTACTATCAAAATGAGATTCTGCATTGCTAGTTATGGAGATTTGCATCCCTGCATCCGGAATAGAAACTCATTTAGTACCTCTGCAAAATGTGATTGTCTCAAACTTAAATTATTCTGTTAAGTATTGGTAAAGGTAGTTTCAAACTGATCCTTAATTTCTATTATTTCATTAAGAAATATATAAAGACAATGAAAATCCTAGAATAATCTCATTTTTATAGCAACAGCCAGTCAGCTAGCAGCTCAGGTGGTAGGAATAATATAATGAATTTTAAAAGTACAGGCACTTGTAGAGGTCAAGTAGTTTTGCATTCACATAGGAATGGAAAACACAGGTTCTTACTTGACATTTATCATGCCCTTCCTTTTCTCTAATGCCCAAGTGTGTTTGTATTCAAGCAAAGCAAAGTTTGCAGTCATAACAGAAAAACAACCTACAGTGTTCTACACTGAGTCTTACCTGCAAGCGAGTTTTCAACTTGCCACAATATATATTCAAAGTCAAATATCGTAACAATCAAAAGGGATTCAAGTCCCTTACTACAGATCCTGGGAAGCAGCAGTCTTGAAGCACTTTTCCAGAAAGAACAGGTTCTGGTATTATCTGAAAACTCAGACATATAGTAAGTGCCTGCCTCCAGAGAAAAGCAACACAGGGAGAAGAACTCAGTACAGCTGACGCTGGTTCCTCTGAACCTCAGGCAGCAGCAGCTAGAGAACAGGAATCCTCCAGGGGCAGCCCTTGAGCTGAGCCCAGATGAAGAGCAACGTGCAGGGCTGGGGGTCAGTGGGCAATCATCGGGGGACACTTCATACCCGACTCCCTCCCACAGAGACCTGGAGAGGTACCACAGACACCAAGGGCAGATGCTGCCGAGAGAGAGTGGGGAGAGGCCAGTGAGCGCAGGGCTGGGCGTCTAGGCCACACCTACAGGTCAGTGTGACATGGCTGTGGCTTAGGACACTCATGTTTAATTCATAGAAGTTGACATTTCGAAATTCCAGTTCTTTCTCAAGCTATCTATAAGTATAGAAACACTATCATTCAATCCTATCTGCAAACTTTAATTAAACACCCTCAGACCTTTAAAACCGCATTCATAAAGTTTAAGTTCTCCAGTTGTCTAACAATCCCTCTAGTTCTTAAGTGATTCTAATAAATTCAATAAAATGAGTTTCAAACCACAACGAACATAATATTCTCCAAATTGTTCTCATGTCATCTGTACTCCTGTGAAACTCCTAGACCACCTCTCTGTAAACCAGCTTCCCCAAAGGAGTACAAGTAAACAGCAACATTTCAACATGAAGATTTCTTAATATAAAACCGTATAACCAGCTCGTAGATCTCAAGTATCATTACGCTTAAATCCAAATCCTCAGGACGATGTTGACCCACGAAGAGTGAGCACAGCCTTCTCACTTTACAGTGCTGCAAGGACAAGAGAATAGCCTAGAGTGGTTCTGACCACGCCTCAGAACATTAGTGACCACAAACTCAATCCAGGCACCAATGTTTTCCCAGGGGAGAGATTGGCTCTGGGACTCGGGTCACAGATATCAGTTCAACGCTTCCTGCCTGACATATTCCCTGTGGTTGACTTTGGCTCCTACAACTAAAGCATTACAGAATGTACAGCCTCCACTGGGGAAGACCATCGTGCAGCCTGCTGGTCCCTGCATGGTCACAAGAATGTGCCAGGCCTGGGACACACCCTTACGATGAGGGAAAGACCTTCAGCCCATGTCGGGCAAAGAGCCCTGCCTGGGAGTAGCTTTCCCTGTTCCCAGATGGACATGTGCTTCCTTACTCTGCTTGAACCTGTGTGCTGTAGGGCATATGGCCAACCCAGCAGGGAAGAAGGGGCCCTTCCCCTGCTGAGGGCTGAATCCCCATCCAGGGGACCAACACTCATTATGAAAGCCGTTCTTGCCCCACACCTTCTCCACGTGAGTAAAACGCTGTTCCATCCAGTGCTGATGTGACTTGTCTTTCCTGGTGACCTCAACACCAGGTCACTGGGCTGGTGTCTTGGGCCTGCTGTTGCTGGTGTCAGCATAATGACATGCTCTGCTGGCCTCCTCGCCGTGGGACTCCTGCCCTGGGTGTGCCAGCAGGTGCCACTTGATCAGCAGTGTCTCTCAATGAAAGGGTCTGGGGTCTTATTCACACAAGGAACAGCGGTGCACGTGTAGTTAGAACTCCAGCAATGTTCTCGTCCAGTGACTTCCATCACGCATTCAGGTTCACCCCGTGTAGACACACGGCTAGAGGCCAGGCACACAGGCTGATGCTCTGTGGGGCCATGTGCATTTCATATTTTGCTGATACTATGAAAAGTCACAGTAAGCAGCTGTTTGGAAACAATTCTATTAATTGGTATTTTCCTTCCTACTATGATAGTTTGTTTCTTATGTTATTTTATAAGTGACCCAGTGATATGCCATATAGTGGCATGCTATTCATTAGGAACTTATTGCTCATTAGTTAACTATATGCACAGAAACTGATTTTTTTGAAGGAGAGAGATGCCCATGGGCTCGTCTACCCACAGACGGTCTGCTATCACCCAAGTTTATCACTTGATTATATTTTTCATTATAACTATGAAAATATATTTCTATCCTGGTTCCTACCTTGGAACTTGAAGAAAAATCACATACACACCTCATATATATTAAAGTGAGGCCAGTGTACAGCACAGTGACTGTTGTTGCTAATACTTTATTGCACACTTAAAATTTGCTGAAAGAATAGATCTTAAATGTGCTCATGTATTAAAAAATGACTATGTGAAGTGATGCATATGTTAATTAGCTTGATTGTGGTAATTATTTCACAACGTGTGTATGTATATATGAGTGTGTGTGTATACATATCACTTTGACGCCATAAATGCATACAAGTCTTATTTGTCAGTGATACCTCAATAAAACTGAGGTAAAATAGAAATTGAAAAATACATAAAAGGTCTTATGACACGCATATAGGACCTGATCAAATGCTCTAACATAATCAAAAACCCAAGAAGAAAATGAAGCAAGAATTGGACAAAGTAATAGCTGAGGAAACGATGCTCAAGGATTTGAAAAACCAATGAGAGAGATCAAATCATAGATCAAGATTATTCACAAAACCTCCACATTTGGTTATTTATTTTTAATGTTTCATTAGTGCATTATCATTATCCATAGAGCGGAGTTCATTTTAACATAATCATGCATACCTGGAATATAACTTGCTCCATTTCAGTCCCCAGCAATTGGGGTCAAAGATATAGTTATTGTGTGATCTAGTAACATTCTTAATATGTGGTGAAAGAAATGAAAATGCATGCAATAGATAGCTTCACAACAATCTATTCACAAGTGGTTATCACCGTTTTAAAACAATTGCCCCAAACTGGAACTAGCCTGAGTGCCCATCTGCTGGTGGGTGGATCCATGAATTGTGCAAACCCATAACATGGAACAGCACTGCTCAACAAACGGGAACCGACTAGACTACCACACGCCTCACGGGGGCGGGGGGGATCCTCAAACACAGAGAACCATACACCTCAAACTGGTGGATTACCGAGTGCAGTGGCACATGCCTGTAATCCCAGAGACTCAGGAGGCCGAGGCAGGAGGATCACAAGTTCAAAGCTAGCCTGAGAAACTTAGTGAGGCCCTAAGCAATTTTGTGAGACCCTGTCTCAAAATAAAAAATAAAAAAAGGGCTGGGGATGTAGTTCAGTGGCTGAGCACCCCTGGGTTTAACTCCTGGTACCAAAAACAAAACCAGGTGAATTTCACTGTGTTTTACGTTATAGTTTAATAAGCCTGGCTCGCCAAGATACATGCTGGTAAGTGTTATGAGACTGCGCTTTGTCCCAGAAACGCCTGTGTGTCCCTTGTGGAGAACACCATGTTTGCTGAGAGTAAAATTTAAACTGTACATTTCCTGAATCACCCAAGTCGGGGTTAGCAAGTCCACCTTAAAGACATGGACACAGAGAAAATGGAGGTGACTGAGAAAAGGGACAGAAGGTGTGGCTCTGTTACCTTCCTGGTAGGGCGGGGCTACCTAGAATTTGAATGGAGGCAGCTCTCCCTCGTCCTCTTGCTGACCTTGAGCCTGGTTCCCTCCCCTTCCAACACTGACCCTCCCCCACGCTCTCTTAGGAAACTGCACTGAGGACTGCAGTGACCCAGGCAAAGGTGCCCCAAAGGCTAAGGAGCCAGGGAAAGGCAGGTGGGCAGTGGGGGACGGGCTGCATCATAACGAATTAATTGTCATTGGACACGAGAAACAGTTCTGTGCCTCAATAACAGTGAAAACCAGAAAAATGCAGCAACTTAATGAGAAGCACTTTCTTTTCTACCTGATTTGAGTATCATTCTCCTCAGAGTGATCACCCTACAAAACAAAACTGCATCAGTGTACAACAACAAGGCTCTCTGTCACTCAGATGTGCACAGCAAAGAGCAGAGCAGCACAGGGACAGGAATCAACCAGAAAACACAGGGCCCCTGCATACCCCATGCTGGAACAGGGACCTACAAGGGACACCAGGACACCCTGGGGGTCAGATGACTCACAGTGTCCAGATGTGACTTGGCCTATTTTTATAATTTGCAGTTGTAAGCCACACATAGTCATAGAGCCTTCACCGAAATGTAAGTTGAACAAAGTCTCACTTTTTAAGAAAACATTTCAATCATTAGTGAGTTTGAACTCAGCAATCTAGACTAAAAAAATTGTCACATCCCTTAAATTTGTAAGATCCAGATGATAAAAACTGATCTATGATCATATTTTAGCAAGAGTAAAAGGAAAGGCTTGGCTGAAGGTTTGAGAACCACTTATATTCCAACCTAGGAGGACCATCGTGGGGAGAGACTGCGGTGACTCGGAAGTCTGTGATGAAGAAAGGTCAGGGCAAATGGTCATCTTGACCAGTGGTCATCAGACGACCTTCTGAGGCTGCTACACTTCACCTCTCTCTCTGTGTAGCAGACTTACACCTGGGACTCAGAGGAGATCCAGAGACAGTGTCTGCTGGCCCATGGCTAGGCCGAGTCACCCCAGGCAACGTGTTCACACTCAGGCAAAACCAAGCCTACCCATCACCCCTCTATCTCACATGCACAATTCCTCAACCCTTTGAAGAATCATGGCTGGAAGTTCATCTCCTCTGAGTTCAACAGGTAACATACATGGCCATTCTCAGAGATTCTGAGCCCCTGGGTCCTTTCTAGGTCTATAATTTAAAAACAAAATTTCCAGCACAGCTATCCTTGGAAGGCCATCTGCAAGCAGAAACTGAGTGAGACTCACGTCCTTTGCAGCCTGAGTTGTAAGATGGATGTACAAACGGACAGGGCCAGGCCATTCTGATCACAGAACTCCAACCTGCCACCTCTGCACAAGCAGACCAGAAGGGTCAGGACGTGGCAGGTGACCGCCACCTACCCTGCGTTGGTGGCCTGAAAACTAGCTGTGCCTGAGACCCTGTGCCGCAGGCCAACTCCGGCTTCCCCTGGCCAGCGGCCTCTGGCCAGGGCTGGAGAATCTGTGCCTCTTGTTTTGTTTTTGTTTTTAGCACACATCTTTCCTACTCTGCTGCTGCCCGTTGAGGACAGGGCGAAGGACAGTCACTGTGGGCCATGAATGATCAGGTCAGGAAGAGGGAGCTGATTCAAAAGGAGATAGAGTGCTAGTACCTCAGAGCACTTCCCCTCCTCCAGATGTGCCAAGGTGACCCGCCTCCAGGAAGTTGTTCCCCCAGCAAGAAGTTCCTAGTGAGTAGCCCCTGGGCGACTCACTTCCCACCTGCACCCCAGGGCGGCTCCCTTCCCACCCTTGGATCACTCTACCTTTTGGGTCACATAGACAGGATGGGAGGAGTGGGCATGAGATCAGAGAAATCTGAACCTATAAAAGGGGCAGGACACCCCCACTCCCTCAGGCACCTGCTTTGAACTCCCTTCTCTATGGGGGAGTCTCTGTTTCTCTCTCTGTTCTATCCCCTAAATAAGACTTTTGCTCTTGCCTCAGCATTTCTTGGGTGTTCAGTCTTCAACATCAGGGGAACAGGGACCTGGAATCCTCTCTTACTATAAGTCCCAAGCAAATGGAGATATTGATGGTTGACTCTTCAGCCACACCAAGCTATGTAAATAGCCTTACTCATTCTCATTTCGGGGGGTCTTCATTTGTGTCCACAATGTACTAGGCACTTTTGGTAAAAGTCATTCTTTTCTGTTCTGTACTGACACATACTTGCATGAGGAAAAATGAATTTATCTTCCAGAAGTAAACATGCATCAGTCACCTTTCTGTTACTATAACAAGTCCCTGAAATCATCAAGTTATAGAGAGGAAAGGTTGATCTTTGCCTGATGGAATCACGCTGTGATTCCACTGCTCTTAAGCCTGTGGCACAGGACACGTCAGGGTGGAGCACAAGGCAGAGCAAAACTGCTCACGTGGTGGCGGGAAGCAAAAGAGGAAGAAGGAAAGAGGGTCCCATTATCCCCTTGGAAGGCATGCCCCTGCTGACAAAAGACCCACCACTGAGCCCAGCTCCTACAGGTTCCTTCCCCTCCCTGAGCACTGTGGGCTGGGTCCAACCTTCAACACACAGACTCTGGGGGAAGATTTATCCAAAATGTAGCAAAGTGTTTCCTGACAAAGTTCTTGAGGACTGAGCTACTTTGAGCAGCTTACGTACCACACCTCACATCTCACCACGGAGTGCACTTGGGGACTCCACCTGCTGTGCCCACCCAGCCAAGGCTGGAGTGGCCTTTCTCCAGTGCCCCACAGATTCTCTCCTGCAAGATCCCCTTCAGCCACTGAGCCCAGGCCCCAGCCCCGCAGCACGCCCCGGCCTCTCCTCTGAGATGCCCCAGGACTCCAGAACGAGGTGCTTGCTGGCTGAATGAACATACTCAGTCCCCGCTGGCCACACTCCTTGGCGGTCTTTTGGGGAAACTGGCGCTGATGGTCCTGGAGATTTCCCCAGGTTCCGCCCTCTCATGGCCAGGGCTCACTGATCGCAACCAGAACGGCAGGACTCTGCCGTGAGCTCGTCCACCGGCCCACCCGGCCTGACCTGGGTCTCCTCCGTCCAGCTCCCAAACCCCAGTCTCCTCCGTCCTCTGGGATGAGGCACCATCTTCAGGAATCGGAGACTCTGACCTTTGGCCATCCTGCTTCTCTGCTCTTGCCATGTTCTCTGCGGTCGTCCCTCTGTCTCTCTGGAGGGCTCCTGCTCCACGACTGGCACAGCAGGCGGCTTGTCTCACAGATGAACGGGGCCGCGAGATCAGGGTCACCTGTGACGGTCTCCCCTCCAAGAGGTGCCGGTCTGCCTGGCTTCTCTGTGATGTCTGCGTCCTGTCCTGCTCTGGGCGGTCCTGCCCTATGAGAGGAGTCCAGGGGTGGCCCTCCTCTCCTGTTTCTGTTAAGAACTGGTGTGAACTCCATGGATGTCGAGTTCAGGGGCCGGACCTTCTTGATGAGAAGCTTTAAATGACACATTTCATGTTTTTATTTATTATCAGTCTCTTCAGAATTTTAACTTCCCCTGAGTTAATCTCTACAGTTTGTGTCTTTCTAGATTATTTTTTCTACTTCATCTAGATTAATTAACTTATTGGGAGACTTTGTTCATCGTGTTCCCTGTGTGTTTTCAGACGTCTGTGAAGTCTCCAGTAATGCTTCCTCTTTATTCCCACTTATTTCTTTGAATCTTCTCTCTCTCTCTCTCTCTCTCTCTCTCTCTGTATGTGTGTGTGTGTGTCTGTGTGTGTGTCTGTCTGTCTCTCTTTCGTGTTTGGTCAACCTAGCCTAAAGCTTTGTTGATTTTGTGACCTTTTGAAGTCACATTTGTCATATTTTTCTCTGTGTTCTCTGTTTTGTTCGATTCCTTTGATCATCATTTTCCTCCTTCTGCTCTGGGGTTCACCTTGCTCTGGGACAGTTGTCTCAGTTGGGCACTTTAGCTCAGGTTGGGCCGAGCTTCTTACCTACACAGCGTCTGCCCCGTGCTCCAGCCGCCCCTGGCTGGCTTTCTGATTTTCCTCCTGATGGCGCTCGGGTCGATGGTTTTGATTTCTACATATCTGTAAATTTCCCAGGTTTCTCCTGGTATTATTTCTACTACTGTTATTTCCTTGTGTTTGGAATACAGCTTGTGTGCTGGTTTAACCTTCTGAGCTTACTGGGGCTTCCGCTGTGGCCTAGCATATCAGATCCCCTGGGAGCACTTCACGTGCACATGAGCAGGATGGCTTCCCGGACATCGCTGGGTGGAGTCTTCTACTTCCTGGTTGACGTCTGCCTAATTGTCCTAGAAAAGACTGAGGCGAGAGGACTGGAAGTTCACAGCCAGCCTCGGCAACTTAGTGGGACCAAGAAGGGCTGGGCTGTAAGTTGGTGGTGGAGCATCCCTGGATTCAAGGAAGGGAGGGAGGGAGGGAGGGAGAAGGAAGTGTCATGAGCGGTTTCTACAGATTCATTCTGAGGCACAGTTAGACTCAATCAAGTCTATTTTATTAATGTTCATCACACTTCAGACACTTATCCTAATTCTAAGTCCTAACTGAGTCTACACCCAAGGGTCCCAGACACTCACCTGTGATGTGTCTTAAGTCCAGGTTGCTGGAACTCCATCCAGGCCAGCGGAGTCTGGTGCAGGGGGACAATAGCAGCGGAGGTCTAGGTCTTTCTGTCTGGGTCCTATTAGTCCTGCTGGCCCCCAAAGTCTGCGTTTTAAGTCCTAGTCTTATGCTTGCAGCTGATAACAGGGGTCTGGGCTACGCCTGGGTGTGACTCTTACATCACTAGCTTATCTAAGTTCTGCAGTTGATCTAAGCCTTGCAGCCCCCATTACATCAGGGCATACTACTTACAGTCTTACCAACCCACACACTGATTAATACAATCAGCGGTCAGTAACCCTGTAGTACTCCCGGTACTCAGGAGTTACTGTCAGGAAGACAGAGAAAGAAGGGAGAGGGGAGGGGTAAAAAGGAAAGACTCTGCCTCGTCCGTCACTGGTTCAGGTCCCTCACGTCCACGGTGCACTTTGGGGCATTCTTTATAACAGTCCTAAGGTGGCACAGAGCCTCAGAGCAGGCGAGGAAGGAGGTGGGTCTACCCTTTCGGCCCCCTCCCTCTTCTCTTTCCAACGGGAGAAAACTCACCTGATGGGGAGTTGGCGCCCCTGTATACCTGCCCGTCATCGGGCTCTCCCCGCTCCACGCAAGACAGCAGGTGTGACAGGAGGGGCCAGAGCCCTGGGCGTGTGGGCGGCTGGCCTGGCTGCTCGATGCCCTGGGGGTGGGGTAACCGGGCAACACTGAGAGCAGAACCCTGGGGAGCCAGCAGCTGAAGCAGGCAGGCAGCCATGGATCCAGGAAGCAAAGGAATCTAAGCGGGCTCATAGTCTGGTTGCACATATTCTCAAATTACAAAAAAACAATATTTTAAAATAATCATTTTGATTTGGGAACGTATCCTTCCTTCCATGCTTTTTTGAAGCTCATGAAAATTATTCATGGTGATTTTCTGTGGAGATGGGGGATTTTACTTTATCAAGTTTTTATTAGAAAAAAACAACATATCCTTTTCTTATTTAAAAAAAATATTTTTGAATGTTTATAAGATAAAAAGTGACTGTGATCCATTTCTTAAGTTTTGGATACTAAGTTCTGTCAAATATGGAATATACCCTGATTTTCTGTAAGGGAACGGGTAGAGGACTCTTGCCCTTGACCTCTAGCATGGCCAATCCAAAGCCAGAGAGAAAAGGACACGAGACTCCAACTGCTCCCGTGTCCTACAGTGGGACAGCATTCTCTGTTGGGATACTGCAATGTCACTTCTCAGGAGAGACTCTCAGCGATGACAGCATAAACTCCCCTAAACTAGCACAGCATTGGTCTCAATCCCTCATCCGCAAAATGGATCAGGCCTGAGAGATGGGCAGAAGCCCTCTAAAGTAAAGCAACGTACAACTCGTTAAGAAAGGGCTAATGAGCCAGGCACGGTGGTGCACTCCTGTAATCCCAGTAGCTCCGGAGGCTGAGGCAGGAGGATTACGAGCAAGGCCCTAAGTAGTTTAGCGAGACCCTGTCTCAAAATAAAAATAATAAAAAGGGCTGGGGATGTGGCTCAGTATCTAAGCACCCCTGGTTCAATCCTTGGTACCAAAAGGCTGGGAGTGGGGGAGGTAAAAGACGGTTTTCCAGAACATTCCAAAAAGACCTGCTGAAGATCTACAAGGGGTTTGGTTCTGTTTTCAGAAAGACAGTTGGAAAACATTACTCAACTCATGAGGAGAGCTTGTAGGAAAAAGTCCTGGAGGTGGAAGAAATAGGACCAAACCTTACAAGGCTGGGCTCTTGCACCCGGTGCCAGGAAGAGCAGAGGAGTCCAGGTCTGTGATGGTGGGTTCTGTCAATGACCTTGGGCTGAAGAGACTCAGATGCGTGGACTTGGTAGAGGGGACAAGAAGAACGCACCATTCCAAAGGACTCATGTCAGTCAAACTGGCCTTCCAGGGGCTTGCTCTGAACTCTGTCTTGGGGACCAAACCCCCTGGACAGATGATGGACCTGACAGTAACCCAGGTGTCCTGCTCCTAAAAGGTGATGTCCAGCCCAAGATTTTCCAACGACCAAGTGGAAGATGCCCGTGAAGGAAAATCACGTTCTGGTTGCAGGGCACTGACCGTTGCTAAATGGAAAGGCCTGTGCAAGCAGCTGGGTGGTTGGAGATGCGGCCGTCGCTCCCTCAGAGGGCTCCCAGGCAAAAGGAGCTGCAGCCCAATGGGAGCAGTGCAGGCAGGACCCACAGACGGCACAGGTGGGCAGGCGCCTGGGGGAGCGCTAGGCATGCCGAAGATGGAGCCCATGGAGAAGCGGCTTCCTATCTGTGTGGAGGAGCAGCCAGGGACCGCTGGGATGGCGTGTGGTCAGAACTGGGCAAGCCTGGGCCACCTGAGTCTCATACCTTGAGTCAAGCTTCAGTGCACACGTTAGTCCTGCTTTTTCTCATGGTACACTGTGTGGAAAACCCCAAGATGTGTTGCTGATGTGCCTCTCGAATCCCCTTCACCCCGACTTCTATCCCATCTCAAGGCTCCAGACCCCAGGAGCTGGCCCCTTCACGGTCACGGAGGCCTAATTCGATGCCCTCAGATTGCGAAGCAGGACCCACTCCCCGATGCCCGAGGTTTGTGGATGGAACCGCGAGGGCACTGCACTGTCGACCTTTGTGCAAAGGAGCCTGAAGTCCATGCTTAGCCGTTGATATGCGGAACAGGGACCGGGGAAGTCGGCCTCCCGGCAGCCATGCTGGGAACAGCGTTTCCAGGCACAGCTGTCTTCTGGGGTTCTCAGAGCTTTCCTGGAGGCTGCTCAAGACAGAGCTATTTGCTTATTGAGTGTAAAACAACAACGTGCCCTCAGGCTTCCTGAGTGCCAGCCTTGGGAAGGCGACCTCAGCTCCCCCTGCCTCCTGCCAACCCTGTGAAGGTCACCTGTGCACATGCTCAGGAGAGGCCAAGCTCTTTAGAGCCACGAGGAAGGAAAATGAGTGACGAGTCCTACGCAACTCCATGTCCCTGAAGACCGGGCCAGTGGGAAGTTTCAAGGTTTTATTAAAAGAACAGGTTTGTTGAAATACAATTTTATGATTTGATGTGCATATACACTGGGAAATGATCGCCACACATAAGCAGATTCCCATATCCATCACCGCATAGGGTCACTTTCTTTTTTTCAAAGTTTTGATCTTTTGCAAACTTAGAACTCTCTATCCTCAACAGATGGTCTGGGAGAGAGACACAAGAGACACCTCTGCCAAAATCAGGGACCAGGCAGAGGCGGAAGAAAGTCACACTAGCCTTGCAAGGGTAATGAGCCCCCACGCACAGCCCACCCTGGAAACTCCTGGTCAGGGTGATGGAGTGATTCGCTCACTTGAAACACGGCGGGACGGTTGAGGTGGGCCAATGGAAAGTCCCTCCTTTAGTCTGTTTGGACTGCTTCGGCAAACTTCATAAGACCAAGGGCTTACAGAAAATGCAGATTCATTTCTCACAGTTCCGCAGGCGGGATGTTCAAGGTCAACGTGAATTTGGTCCTGGTAAGGGTCCATCTTCTTTCAGGTAACCTCACATGGTGAAAGGGGTGAATGACCCCCAGATTTTTGGGCCTGTTTTACACTGATCCCATTTCTTGGCTCAACCCTTGTTGGGAGTCGCCCCGGCTCCAAAGACTAACTTCCCCATCCCCCAAGAAGAGCCGTCCAATGGTGAGCCCTTCTGGCTCACATGATCCTTACCCACCAATCAAAAAGCACCCCATGCCAACTGTCAAACCTTTCAACCATTACACTGTCATAACTGTCAAACCATCTCCCCCAGGCTCTATAAATATGCAGAGCTGTTCCTCAATAAAGGGCATTTTATCCGACGGCAAGCCTTGATCGTTCTTTCATTGGTGCCGAAACCCGGGAGGGGGAATGCCTCGCTGCTCGAGGGCCCCCTCTCTCAAGGCTTGCCGTCCTCGTCCACTCTTTCGAGCACTGCTTCTACTCACACAACACCAGCTCTTCAGTAGGTGAGTTCCCCTAGTGGGTATCCAACTTCAGAGGGGCTACACAGGGGCTTTGACTGTGATGGTCCGGCAAACCTCTGACGCCCAATCTGGAGGAGAGAACGCACCCCATCACAACCTTCAAGGTCACGGTGGACTCTCTGGAACCCGGTTCATGAGCAGGAGATCCTGAGGGGTGGAAGAACAGGCACTCCTCTCTCTCTCTCTCTCTCTCTCTCTCTCTCTCTCTCAACCATCCTTGTCTCTCTCCTGACCTATGGGGGCCTCTTCTTCCCTCCCTGCAGACTCCCCCTTATTAAATTCTGCACACAAGATTGGCCTTTCTATCAATTGGACAATCAAAGTCAATGGCCCCCAGGAGGATCCCTAGATCCCACAATTCTCAGAGATCTGTTTAATTCCTGCGAGCACTCAAAAAAGTGGAAGGAGTTCCCCTATGCTGGGGCTTTTTCTCTTCTTCGTTCTCACCCCTACCTATCCGGCAGATGAACCCCCTCCCTACCGACCTCCCCCTTCGGCTCTGTCCAGCCCCTCAGGTGCTCCCCCTGACTCGGCCGACACCTTTAGTTCCCCCCAAACTAGGTCCTGCCCCTAGTCCCACAAACCATGGCCCCTTTAAGAGAGGTTGCTGGACCTGAGGGCATTATCCGGGCACATGTCCCATTCTCTATGAATGACCCCATGCAACTCGAGTGAGGGTTGGGCTCATTCACCACAGAAGAGAGTTTCTGTGGGTCCTCCAGGCTTTAGCCTCACTTATATGTTATTGGCTAATACTCTCCTTCTTGAGGAACGTACCAGAGTCTGGGAACTTGCCAGAGCCCATGCAGATGAAACTCACCGAGTTAATCCCAATCACCCTCTGGGGCCACTTGCTGCCCCAGATCAAACTCCCAACTGGGATTATAATACACGAGCTGGCACACAGAGTAGGGACCGATTCTCCACATGTATTATTGCTGGGCTCAAAAATGCGGCACGTAAGGCCATCAATTTCCAAAAATTACGAAAGCCCTTCAGCACTAACCTAGATCCCAAAACCCCAGATGGCCGTCATGTCCTTATGACACATTTCCTCTTGCAGAGCTACCCCAACATCTGGGCCAAACTAAAAAAGCTCAAACAAGGCCCTGCAGACTGAGAAATTTCAGATGCTTGCCTGGGCCCTGCAGGGTGCTTCCTTGGGTTGCCGCCCATCACCGCAGGTCAACCCCCGCCCCCCCCCCCCCGTGCCTGCCTCAAGTGTGGCAAGGAGGTACATTGGGCCAGGGCATGCCCCACACCACGTACTCAGCGTACTCCATGCCCTAAATGTCAAAAACAAGGTCATTGGGGCTCTGACTGTCCTAGATCCCATAGAAGGCCTATGGACAGGGAACCCTCCGACCTTCTGGGCATGGCAATCGATTGACAGTGCCTTGGGTCCTTGTCCCCGGCCGTAACGATCAATAGACAGGAACCCACGGTGCGGATTCAGGTGGATGGACGCAAGGTTGACGTTCTCCTTGACACCGGGGCTACCTTCTCAGTCCTGACAGAATTCTGGGGGCAAACAGTGCCGTCCACCTCTCCTATTGTCGGGGGAGGAGGAAAGACCATCTATCCAAGAAAGACTCCCCTATTACTCTGTTCCATAGACAACTTCCATTCTCTCAGACGTTCCTAGTTATGCCCCAATGTCCAGTTCCTTTGCTCGGCCAAGCTATTCTCTCTAAATTCAATTCAACAGTCAACATCCGGGCTCCTGGCATCAGTCAGGCCCCAGAATCGTCCTGTTCATCTTTTCTGGCCCTTTTGGCAGAAGACTGGCCATTCTGCTCCACTTGTGAGGCTGACATGAAATACCATACTAACCTGGTTGACCCGATTATATGGGATACCCACACCCCCTCGACCATTTCCTGCCCACCAGTTAACATTCATCTCAAAGATCCTAACACCTTCCCCAATCAGGCTTAATACCCCTGTCCACAAAAGCTCTTCTGGGCCTACAACCTATTGTTCAGGACCTTCTTAGCAAGGGGTACCTACATCCTGCTCATTCCCCTTACAATACTCCCATACTAGTGGTAAAAAGCCCAACGGGTCCTACCTACAACTCATCAACACCTCCATTAGGCCCATACATCCTTTGGTTATTCCATTCTAGTCCACAGAGTAACTTTCCTTCACTCCTTTTTCACCCTTTCCCCATGCGATAAGACCCTCCTACAACAGATCACTTCCGCTTGTCAGATCTGCCAGAGAACCAATACCAATACTCCATTAAAACCTAAACCTTTCCCTTCTCATCAGGCCTGCAGTCATACCCTGGCTGCAGATTGGCAGACTGATTGCACCAACATGCCCCGAGTAAAAAACAAGCCTTTCCCACTTCTAACAAGCAGGCCTCCACGGTAGTTGACTCACATAATCCCCCGTTCCCGGATGCCCACTTCTATCCCATCAGACGATGGCCCAGAATTCACCTTGCAGACAACTCAGGGACTGGCTCAAGCGCTATCACTCCTTGGCATTTCCATTGCCCTTACCGCCCCCAGGCTTCCAGAAAGGTTGAAAGGACCAGTCGGTCCCTTAAAGAGACCCTCACCACGCTCACCAAGCTCACCAAGCTCACTGGGTAAAGGTGCTCCCCTTGCTCTCCCCTTGCTTTATTGCGCATTAGGGCCTTGCCACAGAAGCCTTCTCTCACCTTACGAAGTCATGTATGGCCGTCCCCTCGTTCCTCCCAGACTGCCTACAGAGCCCCTACCCATCTCTGAAACCTACACCCTGCCCCTCCTCTTCCATCTATGCTCTGAACTCTGGCGCTATCAAGACTGGCTCCTTCCTGACTCCAGTCTCTTTCAAAACCCTACCTCCTTAACACCTGGTCAACTTGTTTACTATTGCCCACTGGGGGAAAAGCCCCCCCTAAAACCAAAATGGAAGGGCCCTGCTCAAGTGATTATATGCACTCCCTTGGCGGCCAAACTCAAGCTGTCTATCAACCAACTTACCCCGTGGATTCACATTTCCAGGCTTAAGCCCGGCACTCCTATCCCTTCATCAGAAGAGCCAAGGATCATCACCTGTCATTAAGTACGCTTGTCATCCCTCCCCACAAGATCTCCTCAAGCTCTGCCTCTCCCTTGTCTCTGTTCCATAAATAAGTTCTGCTAATGCTCCCCTCATTTCTGGCCCCTCTTGGGTCCTCTCTTTGCCCTATATTCAAGGCAAGTGACCCTAAGGGCCCCCTCCAGCCAGACCCCCTTCTCTTCCTTACTTGCTTGGATCTGGCAGGTAGTGGGACCGCTGTGTGTTGTCTTTCTGACAAACCACTTTGGTGTCCACAGCATGGTGACCCCTGAACAATGGGCCACCATCCTCCCTTGGCCACCTTCGAGAAAGGCAAAGAGAGAAGCAAGCTGGTACACCCAGTTAGGAGAAAGTTTGAAGAGCAGCCTTAATAGAGAGGGGAGGGAGCTAGATTGACTAGGAATGAAGAGTGGAATTGAGGGCGTTAGGTGCAGGACAGGCTGGTCTGCAGGTCATGCCAAACAAAGTTAGCTACAGCATGACCTGGCTTCTCAAACCCTCTGTCTGGTTCTATATCACCTGTTTGCTTCAAGCCCAAACACCCAAGCCCCCACTCAAGGCTTGTGCCTTGTGCCAACAAGGCAGCTTGCAGACCCAGAGACCCCATTAGATTTGGGCTATAAAAACTCCCTGTGCCTGTTCCTTCCCTTTATCATAAAGTTCATTCAGACTCAGGTGGGTAAAAAATTTCTAATTAAGCTTTTAACCAGCTTCTCCTCAGGAATTACCAACTCCTGGCTACTGATGATACCTCCAGTCGAGACCTATGCCGAATGGACTGACATCATCATGGATCTGTGGTGGCAAGGAACCTTCGTTGATCTGGTTCCTGAAGTTATACCAGTCCTCTCTGCCCTCCTGTGGGGGCTCCTTACTTCCCTCCTCTCTGTCTCCCACACCGACCCATCTCAGCAGGAAGCAGCCAGAATGAGTCGACGCCCACTCTCATTCAATAACAAAGAGGGGGGAATGTTGGGAGTCGCCCCGGCTCCAAAGACTAACTTCCCCATCCCCCAAGAAGAGCCGTCCAATGGTGAGCCCTGCTGGCTCACATGATCCTGCCATCCAATAGTGAGCCCTGCTGGCTCACATGAACCTTACCCACCACTCAGACTAGCCCTGATGGCTCACAGGATCCTTACCCACCAATCAGAAAGCACCCCATGCCAACTGTCAAACCGTTCAACCATTAAACTGTCATAACTGTCAAACCGTCCCCAGCTCTATAAATATGCAGAGCTGTTCCTCAATAAACGGGCATTTTCTCTGACAGCAAGCCTTGATGGTTCTTTCAACCCTCATGACTTGGTCATCTCCCAAAGGCTTTGACTCTTCACTTTGTCACATTGGGGAATAAACTTCCATACATGGATTGTGGGGGACAAGAACATGCTGTCTGCAGTGACGTGCTCACCTGAACACCTGACACGTAATGGCTGTTACTCTACAGTTCCTGAGTGCATACAATCAGACCTGGTAGGACGTGAGGAACTCTCTCTTGCTTCATGGCAAAGAGCTGAGGCTAGTCACGTGACTTAAACAGACTGTTGAGTCACTGTCTATCTGCCAGCCTCAGGGCACTTACACGAGATCAGTGGTATAGGGTTCTAGGTCTGCAAGCCCAAGGATCCTGATTCTTTTGTCACTCAGGATGGAGACCCTAAGCAAATGTACTCAGCATGCCAAGGGGCTAGATCAGCATCTCCAAGGAGGAATGGCGGAAGTGAGTCATTTCCTCAAAGTATGCATACCCCTCCACGGCCCGTAGGCAGGGTCTCAAGCAGCAGGTAGATGATTTTGAGCCCCAAGGAACATTTGGAAGGGAAGCCTGTAAACATTTTTGCTTGTTTGTGTTTTGGTTTTTATTACACATGTTTATTGGATACAACATGATGTGTGGGTATATACATATATATAATGAGAAATGATGAAGTTGAACTAATTAACATATTCATCACGTCAATTTTTCATCATTCTCTTTGATGAGACATTTGCAACTTACATTTGTCAATTTTGAAATATATTATTACTGACTAAGGGGTTAGTATCCAAAATATATATGGAATTCAAACAACACAACAGCATGAAACCAAATTACCCAATGTGAAAATGGGAGAGGAAATGAACAGACATTTTTCAAAAGAAGGCACACAAACGGCCAAGTTCATAAACATGGCTAGTTAAAACCACAGTGAGACATCACCTGTCCCCTGTCAGATGGCTGCTCTCTGTACACAGTTTGAATTGCCCTGGGCAATGGGAGTGACCCAACCACTGGCTGCTGATGGGTGGAAGCCAGAGGCTGCTGAGCTCCCTCCAGTGCCAAGAGCCAGCCAGACCTAACTGTCCAGTCTTGAGACTGAGCCCCGCAGCTGCAGGGACTGACTGTGAGCAGGAGACACGGCATGAGGGGTGTATTTGGCACGTGCATGGGGTAGGTGGAGGGGCAGAAAAAGAACAGAAAGCTTTGCTAGAACAGGTGAGAAAACCCCTGAGCTGAGTCAGTGAGGCTCTTGGGTGGTGATAAAAAAAATCTGAAAAAGCTGAACACTAATTTGGATCTTCCTCTCACCAACGTTCTCCACTTAGGAGTTGCAAGGAAGCGTCCATAAAGAGAGGGGGTGTGGGGGCGGGAAGTGTTGATCTTCTGTTCTCTTAATCCATAGTCTTTTCAACTGGTTGAAAGACATTGCAACACACTCCTAAAAGTGACCGACTATTAGTAACAAGAAGAAACTGCAACACAACTCTGCTAGAAACACATCTGACCTCTGAGGGACATCTCCAGCAATAGGAGAGACTTTGCCATAGAGATGTCTCCTGAGCATTTCCTGTGCCTACCTTGCTACTTACAGCAAAAACATGCTTCAAACTAGGTGAAATGACAAAGACCAACTACTGGTTCTTGAAGTTGAGAAGTCCCAGGCATGGCGTGGCCCAGTGATTCACAGTGTTCCCAAGACCTCCAGCTCTGCCTTCATCCTACGGCTGGGCCTCCTCAAGGTCCTGAGAGTGCGTGCTGGGAGTGCGCCTTGCCCTTCCAGAGAAGGCCCGAGTGCTTTCTGGCTGGACTGGCTTGGCCGTCGGTGGCCCCGGAACCCCTCACGACAACCAGCAGAGTGGGATAAACCGACCATTGCTGAGGAACAGGCCAACCATATCAAAACTCCTGGTCAGGAACGATCCACCGAGTGTTCCTTATTTAGGGAATAGGAGGAATGAACAGTGAGCCGTAAAAGGCAGGTGCACGCTGTCTCCAGACCTAACTGAAGCCCCGCGAACTGAGCGTGGGCTCAGTGGTGTGGAGACATGACCGACGGTGGCAAGAGTGCCAGCCGTGTCACGGGCAGGCTGACCCACATGGGACCATCCAGAAGGAAAGAATCCAAGTGCACAGCCCAGACCACAGATGGTTCCGAGCAGGCTACCTGACTTCCAGGAGCGGAGGAGGCGAGGTGGGCGTCAGGAGGGCTGTAAGGAGGGGCACACTGGCCTGGAGGAAGAAGGGAACAAGCCCGGGTGAGGACCAGCCCCTGCAGAGTACTTTCCCGGCCGAGTACCCAGCCGTGCCATCCAGCCACCAGGCCTCCTTATTTATTTTGACAAGCTCATTAAATTTGAGCCCAAAGAACCTCTCAGTGAGATGGAAGTGATTTAGAGAGTCAATTCCGTTCATCAGTTTCCCTCCTGAGAGAAGCGCTCCACCCGTCACCTGCCTTCTCCAAAGCCATTCCTCAGTCGGCAGGGATGGCCGTGGGGGCTTTGGCTGCGCAGGCTGGTGACAAATGAGCAAGCGCGTTTCCCTGAGCAGGCAATTTGGACTGCCATTTGCCCAACCAGCAGCCATGAGCACAGGTTCTAAGTGACGTCATTCAGAGCACGGTGGCCAAGGACGAGCAAGAACTCCAAGGGATTAGAAATGTTATCGACGTGGCTTGAAGGCTGTGCTCTGCTGCACAGGGCCGCTTCTCAGGGCCCCCTGCGCTGACCACAGGCCTGCAGCTCGCACGACCTTGCCAGTCATGCTGCTTCTGTGAAGGACGACCACGTGCTGCTCCCTGCCTCCTGCCCCACCAAGAGCGTGCCCAGCTGGCAGGTCAGTGCTGGGCTGCAGGCAGCTGTCCAGGGAGGCTTGAGAGCTTGCAGGCTGACTCCACTTAAAGCGCAAAGCTTTGCCAAGAGACGCTCAGCTTCTAACTCAGGTTCTGCTGGCCCCTCGTGGGAGCCTGTGAGCACTGTCCACAAACTCAAATGGTACCAAGCAGCAGGCGAGAGCCGCAGTAGCAATGGCAGCACCAAAATCCGTCGTTTCTTTGGAATTCTCACAAGAAACCTGAGCACAGATAATCAACCCCTTCTTAAGCCCAGAATTTCAATAGTTTATAAAGCTGTCGTGCAAAAGCCATGGGTGAGTGTCTGGTCCTTTCAGCCAGCGATCAGAACATACCTTAGACGGGGTCATCAGTAGCAGTGCGAATTTTTTGCTCACAGTTCTGCATTCTGGGAAGTCCAAGGTCAGGCCCTCACAGGCTCAGGGCCTGGGGAGAACTCTCGCTCTGCCCCAAGGGTGGCACCTCCTACCTTGTCCCTATGGAAGATGGGGTGAACCAGGGCACTAAACCCACTAATGAGGGCCACACCCTCATGCCCACCCACCCTCTAAGGGCCACCTCATCACATCATTGCACTGAGACCAGGTTTGATGTAAGAGTTTCAGGGAGACACAGAGAGTCAGCTTCTCCTGATCTATGGAGGGAAAGTCATGACTTCTCAACCAGAATCCTCAAGGCCTTGGTGATCTGTGTCTTTTTGGCCACTCTTGCAGGGGTGGAAGTCAGTCTCACATCTCATCATGTTGGACGTCACTTTAGATGTCTGTCTCTAGACCTCAGTGGACTTCTGAACTGAGGCTGCTGTGGCAACACTGCCAAAGCCACAAGACCTGGAGAAGAGGCACAGTCCCTCCCAGTGTGACCTGGAAAGCATGATCAGACAAGATATTACGAATCCCGATGTAGTCAAGAAATCTTAGAAATACAAAATAAAATGTCCATGAATTCCAGTATAAAATTCTGTATCTGTATGCTCCCTCGCTCAAAGGCACATAAGAGGCAGGATCAAGGAGACCCAGGGCCAGCAGACTACCTGACAGAGTGACACAGCCCTGGATGTTTCAAGCACCGATTGCTATCAGCATGTGCATCTAGGAGCTCCTCAGTTAGCCCCTGGTGGTTCAACTGGATGGAAGCAGATCTAGGTGAGCAGTATCTGGAATTCCGCTCACTGCCACCGGAGCCACTTCAGTCCATACCAGCCAAATGTGTGTGTGTGTTAGGCTAGCTACGCACAAAGATGATAAGGAAAATGAGTTTAGGCCAGTGACATTCAAGAAGGTGGAGATGAGTGGAAGGCCCCTAAGGAAACAGAATAATCAAATCAGGCATTTCAAAATAAGTGCCATTGAGAATTCCTCTCGCTCCAGTTACAATGGCGATCATCAAGAATGCAAATCATAATAATGCTGGTAAGGACGTGGGGGAAAAGGTCCACTCGTAGGTTGTTGGTGGGACTGAAAATTAGTTTGACCACTTTGGGAAAGTAATATGGAAAGTCCTCAAAAGACTAGGAATGGAACCCATATGACCCAGCTGTCCTGCTCCATAGTGTTTATCCAAAAGGACTGAGATCAACATGCTATAGTGATGCATGTGCCTCCATGTTTGTAGCAGCACGATTCACAATATCCAAACCATGGAGCAGCCCCGATGAGGCACCAGATGTGTGAACCAGAAAATCTGGCGTATATACACACAACGGACTTTACTCAGCATCAAGAAGAGTGGCATCATGGCATTTGCTGGTAAACAGATGGAACTGAGAACATCATGCTGAGTAAGCTAAGCCAGACTCAGAAAGTCAAGGGTCAAATGTTTTATCTCATATGTGGAAACTAGAGAGAAAGAAGGAATAAAGAAAGAGACTTCATGAAAATAGAAGGGAGAACAGTAGAGAAGAGGCAGGGGATTGAGCGGGCGGAAGGAGAAGGGGGAAGACAGAGGCACCCCGTTATTCTACGTGCATGTACAGATACGACATAATGAATCATGTGAGTATAATTCACTAATTAAACAATGTAACAACGAAGAGATTAGTAGAGTAGAGCAGTGGATCACAGGGAGGGAGGTGGAGGGAGGTGGAGGGAGGTGGAGGGAGAGGGAGGGAGGTGGAGGGAGAGGGAGGGAGGGGGAGGGAGAGGAGGGAGAGGGAGGGAGGGGGAGGGAGAGGGAGGGAGGTGGAGGGAGAGGGAGGGAGGTTGAGGGAGAGGAGGGAGAGGGAGGGAGGTGGAGGGAGAGGGAGGGAGGTGGAGGGAGAGGGAGGGAGGTGGAGGGAGAGGAGGGAGAGGGAGGGAGGTGGAGGGAGAGGGAGGGAGGTTGAGGGAGAGGAGGGAGAGGGAGGGAGAGGGAGGGAGGTGGAGGGAGAGGAGGGAGGTGGAGGGAGGTGGAGGGAGAGGGAGGGAGGTGGAGGGAGAGGGAGGGATGTGGAGGGAGAGGGAGGGAGAGGGAGGGAGGTGGAGGGAGAGGAGGGAGGTGGAGGGAGAGGGAGGGAGGTGGAGGGAGAGGGAGGGAGGTGGAGGGAGAGGAGGGAGAGGGAGGATGGTGGAGGGAGAGGAAGGGAGGTGGAGGGAGAGGAGGGAGAGGAGGGAGAGGGAGGATGGTGGAGGGAGAGGAAGGGAGAGGGAGGGAGAGGGAGGGAGAGAGGCTACTAGAGAAGGAGATGGAGCGAATTCTGTTCTGTTCTGTGCATGGATGAATAAGGCATAACAAACCCCACTGTTATGTATGATTATAAAACACCAATAAAAAATAGCACAAGCGAGAGCAATGTGCCTGAGGTGGCATGCTGGTGAGGCTCTGTTCGCCCCTGCAGCCAGGGCAGCATGTGGTCACAAGAGCCAGCAGGAGGCCGTGCGAGAACCCTGGCAGCCCCCGTGCCTGTGGGTCATGGTGCACAGTCAGCCGGCAACCACCCAGGAAGGGCCCAGGAGCAGATCCTGTGACCATTCCCTGTCATTTCCCTCTGACCTACTGGATCCCTGTTGGCTGACCCCAAGCAGAAGCTAGAGCAGCCTGCTGGGCCCAGAGAGGGTGGAGCAGGATGGAGCATGGCTCTGAGCCCAGCAAACCTTGCTCACCACGCCTTTAACAAAGCAGCTTGCTAAGTCTTCAGGGAATCTCTCAAGCAGAAAGCTACTTAGCAATGCTTTGCCACATTGCCCACGATTTATTTTACTTCTGCCTATTTTTATTCACACAGCGCACTGCCCTGGGGGACCCACTGTGGCAAACTGTCTGTAAGTGACCTCTTCTCCATGAACCCTTTGGTGATTCATTCACCTACTCACCAAGTGCTAATGGAGCAGCATGAAACGCCCCTGGTGACCTGGGCTGCACACCTGCCAGGTTCCACTGGCCATGGGTCTACCATTCCCTTCCCTGGTGACACCGTCATATGACTGGCTGCTTCCTAGTTCCTGAAAAGTGCTTTATGCTTTTCTCACTTCTGTCCCTCCTCTCGGGCCTGTCCAGTGCTGTCTTTACTCTGAGGGTCCCCTGAGACCTCTCCTGAGCCTGGTCTGGCACCTCCCTCTGTCCCTAGCACCCTGCAGTTCCCTGTCTTCCCAGGCTCCTCCCTAATGGAAGCCGCCCTTGTGTCTAACTCCTCTAGACAGAGCGTTCTGCCCAAGTCTGTTCCAAACTGTCTCTGGTATCCCTGTGTACATCTCTGGCGTCTAGCGCCTCCGTACACCGTGAAGGAGCGCTCACAGGTTGGTTTCTGTCTCTCATCACCAACCTTCAAAATACAAACGCCCCTGGGAAGCACACGAAAGTGCTCTTGAAGATGCAAAGGAAACCGCTTCTTCCTGGGATTCCCTTAGCAGCCCCTTTGTTCTTAGAGGCAGAGCCTTGGCTCAGCAAGGCAGCGAGGACAGGTCAGGTGAGAGCCCTAAAGTGGGAACTCTGGCGAGGGCTCAGCAGTTGCAAAAATAAAGTCTATACAAATGTTTGCTCATTTTATAGTCTTGCCTGCGATTTGATCTCGTTTCCAAAGTCAAACTGTGAGAGGGAATTATGATAAGACTTCTGCTCCCACTAAGGGGCCAGCAACAACCTGACCAGAAGGAAAAGAGAACAAGAGATGTCACCTCTGTCCCCGTCCACGAGCTTGTCACCCACAGGTCTGGGCAGAGTTAGGACACAGGAAGGAGAAGGCCACAGAACACACCGGAAGCTATCAAAAGCACTGTGGCCTCCTGAGCTGAAGGGTGAGCAGCCCACACTGCTGTGGGCAGCAGCTGCAGGCAACCCCAGGGCACCAGAGGGGAAGGAGAGGCAGACACGGCAAGCCACGCGGAAGAACCAGATATCAAGCCACCAGAACCAAATATCACAGGTAGAAATAAATACAAAGAAAAATAAACACTAAAATTAGTAAAACCAGCTTGACAAAGTAGTTATCTAGCTTTCTGTCTTTCCTGTAGCTCACACCGGCCCGTGGGTCAGAATCTCAGTTGGGAAGGGGTATATATTCCCCAAAGATAAACTTAAAATAACCCTTTTTACTCTAAACTTTTTAAATTTGGATTCATCAGGACTTAGTGCTGCGGAAAGGCATATGTGTCCAAAAAATGTGCATAAGCCCAAGGTACTTTGGAAGGATATTCTAACAGGACAATGGAAAGGTCCTGACCCAGTAATTGTCTGGAGTCGGGGGTCTGTTTGTGTGTTTCCACAGGGAGAACAGCAGCCAATTTGGATTCCAGAGAGATTAACCAAGGTCCTGACCCAGTGATTGTCTGGAGTCGGGGGTCTGTTTATGTGTTTCCACAGGGAGAACAGCAGCCAATTTGGATTCCAGAAAGATTAACTAAAGCGATTTCTACAGACCAAAAAGAAGATGATTTGGCTCAAATCCATAACAACTGATATCCAAAACTCCAGTTTGGCTATTCTTACATCTGCAACAGAACCAGGATGCTTTTTTCTATATCTATTTTATTATTGCCCTTTGCCATATCATGAAGTTCTATTTTGTTTTTTGAGCTCATACAGACCTAGGTTAATGTTTTGCTGATCAGTTCTATTTTTTGACTATAGAGTTTTTAAACATTGCAATGGAGATTTCACCTGTAAAAAGTTATAAGGCCTTTACTATAATGTTATGTGTTGTATGTATTATATTATGTGTGCACACTTGTGTTTTGTGTTATATGTTTGAATGTATGTATGTCCATATATCATATATGATGAGCGCTCATGATAAAATGGATCCAAATATTTTTTTTTCACGTGATTTATATGGTTTAATTTAAATTGGGTAAACAACTGTTGAGGATTGTTTTAATATGTAAACAAAAAAGAAGGTTAACAGATCTGTTTGTTTACTTTCACCTTTCCTTTTCATTATATTTAATAATTCTCTTAAAGATAATGTAAATTGTTAAGAAAATTGTTTTCTTTTAGTGCCTTCTGTAATGTTACATATTTTTTTCTTTAGCCATTATTGCCAGAATTCCTATCTTCATCCCAGTGCCAGTGAAGACAATGTAAATTGTTAAGAAAATTGTTTTCTTTTAGTGCCTTCTGTAATGTTACATAATTTTTTCTTTAGCCATTATTGCCAGAATTCCTATCTTCATCCCAGTGCCGGTGAAGACAATGTAAATTGTTAAGAAAATTGTTTTCTTTTAGTGCCTTCTGGAATGTTACATAATTTTTTCTTTAGCCATTATTGCCAGAATTCCTATCTTCATCCCAGTGCTGGTGAAGTCAAAGATAAAACCAATCTACAGCTTCTACAATAGCCATCACTGAACTGCTTGCAGAACTTGCCTGGACACATTGTGAGCTCACCTGTATGCATTGTGAACTATCTGTTGGTGCAGCGACTTGTGGTAGTGTTGGGGTATTTTTGCTGATGATGTCATTGGTGGTACAATTTTTCCAAAAGGAGCCGTCAATTGGCTTGGTGTATCTTCCTCCCTTCTGCTTGTCATGATCGTCCAGCTAAAATTTGGGGGCCAACAGAGGTGAGGCAAAGAACCTCACCCACCCCCCCGCTGGTACAAAGACCTCTCCACAGGTATGGCTGTATACTGGACCGGTAGTCAGTGACGGGTAAGATCCAATTGCAATGGTACCAACCTAAGGACCATATGTACTATTGGACAACCTAAGGCAGGCACGGTCCCTAAGCCACATGCTTGTTGTTTAAACAGAGAGGGGGAGATGTTGAGAGCCACAGCCGAAGGGGCCCCAGCAAACTTCCAGCTGCCAGCAAACTTCCAGCTGCCGGCTGATGATTGGCTCACAGCAGCCCCAGCAACATCTAGCTGATTGGCTCCTCTGCGGTGATGCTCATTGGGCTGTTTCCCTGCCCTTCAGACCACGGAACTGCTCATTGGGGGACTTTTTTGGCTCCACACCACGGAGCTGCTCATTGGGGGACTTTTTTGGCTCCGCCCACGTGACCCAGCCAATCGGCCTCAAGAGCAGGAGGATTGTGGGAGGTGGAGAGAAGCTTGTGTGGGAGAGAGAGGCTTGTGGAAAGCCGGTGGTGGCAGTTGAGGCTCTGAGGGTTTTTCCTGAGAGGCTGTTTTGTTTGGCGTGTGTGGTTCTAAAAATAAAGTTAGTTTCTTTTGACAAGTGGCTCCTGATTGTGCCCAGCCAGACTGCGGCACTCAGTGCTGGCCTGGGTCGCTGGCTTGTGAGCCTGGCTGAGCAGCGGTCAGCCTGGGAGGGCCCCGCTGGAAGCCCGAGTTCCGGCCCTGGCTCTCTGCTTTTCACCAGGGCGTCTCCGAAGGTGACCGTATCCCAGTTTCTCACCTGGGTGGTGAGCGAACATTGCCCAGATATGGATGGATAACTTCAAAGATGCTTGGGTAAGCAGGCAGAATGAAACCTCTTGAGGGCTGATGCTTGTAACAGGTGACAAACGACCCCAGAGGCCCACATCCGGCCCTCCACCTGTTCTTAAAGATAAAACTTTATTGAAGCCGTCATGCCCGTTTGTTGGCCGCAGCTCTGTTTGCACCTATCAGCAGAGCTGAGTCACCACAGACCATGCCCCACAGACCTGCCGTGTTTTCAAAATAATAACTATAAATGAAATTTTTTAAATGGCCAAACCCTGATCTATAATGTAATTTTGAACTTGATAAATGCATCTCTTTGATGAATTATTTCATTATTCCCATATCCTGTTCCATGCTACTCTCTTGTATGAAGAAGTCCTTGTCTTCCTTCCCAGCTCTGTGACCCCGAGTCCCCTAACGATTTGCGAAGTGGGTTTTGGGGAGGAGGGGCACGGTGGGCAGACTGGTTTGGGCTTTGTGGTCTTCCCCTTTGACTCCAGTGCCCTCCGGGGACTCCAGCCCCCTCACTGCATGAGCGTCTGTGGGTTTCCTGGGTTTGCCTGTGGAATGTGCTCAGGGGCGGCAAGTCCCTGGGTCAAGGGGACCATAAGATGCCCCGAGTGCCATCGGGTGGCAGCATCAGGTAGGGTGCATCGCAAGGGGTAGATCCGAGGCAAAGAGAAACACTTCCACCAGTTGACTTGATGTCCTTGAGCCTCACAGACCCCAAAGGCACCCCTGAGTGCCCCTCCTCCCTGACGGGCTTGCTCCCCTGACTAGACCAGCCCCAGCCCACCAAGTCTCCACTCCCTGCCAGCCGTGAAGCAAACTAGCTGGCCATGTCCTCCCACAGGGGCCAGTGGCCACCTCTCCCTCCGGTTACGACAAAGCCTGCTTGACAGTCTTTCTGGGCCTCGCTGGCCCTCCCTGGTATGGGATGCCCTCCACCCAAGATGTGAGCCTATGTGACCCATAAACTGTGCTACTTTACCTGTCCAGTGCCAGGGGCCGGGTGCTCACCCACGTCCTGTTATTTGGGGTGGGGATCCTTCTTTGTCAGTGTGAGTGGAGCTGATGAGCACAGGTGCAGCTTGAGCCACCGGCAGCCAGCCAAGGATAAGCTGACTCTAGAGAAAGGTCCTTCCAAATCCCCCTGCCCACCACACCAACTGGCTTCTTGCTCTGGGCCTCTGCCATGTGAGAAGAGCTCTGCAGGATTTTCTCTGGCCCTATTTCCTGGAGAACTTAGGAGGGAAGAGGGAGTGGACCACGGCTGCAGCTGGGGGTGAAGCTGAGACTGGGGTCCATCGTGCCCCTCTGACCACGTGCCACACTCCCCTCCCCCCGGCCAGCATGGCTGCAGTCCTGGTAACCTTCCTGGGGAAGGGCCGGAGCCTCATCACCAGGAGGCTGACCCCTCGTGACCAAGCCCACCCAGGCCAAGGCTGCTGAGCCCCGCAGAGAGTGAGCACCGGAGCAGCAGGAGGGGCCCCTGGAACAGCGAGCACCGGCCCCCCACGTGCCATGGGGTGGCAGTGGACCTCCTCCTGGCCATCAGAGGCAGGTTGCCAGCAGGTGCTGCCACTCCTTGCCTGCTGGCTGCCCTCATGGTGTGGGAGCCCAGCATGACAGGCAGAGGCCGTGGCTGAAAGCTCATGGGACCTCACTAGTGGGAGTGTCCCCTTGTGGAAGCCAGGACCCAGGGCCTGCAGAGCTTGGAACTGCAGGGACCAGAAACATGAAACCCACGTGAGTCAGAGGGAGTCATGGAGAATGGGATTCCCTCCTGCCTCCATCTCCTACGCCACATGAGGCAGCCATAGAGTGGTCATTAATTTAAGGCGAATAGCCTACCCTGGACGTCAGCCCCTGTGAGAAAGTAGACCTGGCCACTGCTCATGAGAGTGTCACAGTTAAAGCTTATTTTAAACTATAGTTAAAGTTATAGTTAAAGTGCTATAGTCGTCTCAGGGTTTCATAAACTGACTTCCAGACCACGCACGTATAATGGAATCAAGCCTTTATTGAAGCACACCGGTGGCAGCTGACAAGGACATAAAGCTGTTCCCCTGATCAGCCCCAAACAATTGCAAGGGCACTCCTTATAAGCCTGAAAACCACAAAAGGGATGTTCGGGGGTCCAGCCAACGCAAGCCAGCCAGGTTACAGAAGCGGGAGAGTGCAGTCAGGCGGAGGGAAGCCTATCCAATCGCAGTTAGCCCAGTCACCCCAGTTACAGAAACAGAGCCCCATTAGGTAGTTCTGTGTACTTAAAGGATTCTATAGCAAAAGGAAGAGAACATCTTGCCCCAGTCACGACCCTTCTCCTTGGCATGGTTGTTTGACAGGATGGAGTCACAAAACAAAATGGGGTCACATTTGCTCCTACTATCCCAAGAGGGCGAGGGAGAGTCCACCTGCCCCACTCCTGAACCTGGGGCTCCGTGCATGGTCGGCTTCAGCTAATGGAGTGTGCAGACTGGTGCCAGGGGACATCCAAGGCTAGGTCATAAGAAACCCCAAGGCTAGGTCATAAGAAACCCCACGGCTAGGTCTGGCCCTTGAGGGTCGGCACTTGGGATGGCCTATCTCAGACTGAGCCATGATGTGGGGAAGCCAAGCCACACGCAGAGACCACAGGCAGGTTCTGCTGGAGAGCCCCCGTTGAACCCCCAGCCAGTCACCAGTGTCAGCTGTAGCCCCCGTGGCTAAGGCCCGGAAGAGGGCACCACAGGACAGGTGACGTGCCCTCCCGAGAACCTGCTCTTGCGGCTTCCTGTACCTGCCAGACCTGTCCTTGTCTGATCTCGCTTATGCTGTTCCTGCTTTACAGGGGGCTGCTTGGGCCCACCTGGCCATACGTCTGAATGGGTATGGCAGGAGGAGGCAGCTCGTGAGGGGCTCTGGCCACCTGGTCACTTGGTGCCCCGTGGTCCGACACTATGTCTACCAGAGCCCAGGAGCCACACAAGGCTCCCTTTGGGATGGCAAGTCATTATGGAGGTGGGTGATGCAGCCACCAGCCTGTCCTGTCCTCCCACAGGAACCCGGGATCCCCGTGAATCCTCGGGGAGGGGACACACTGTGATTTCCAGGGAGACCTGTCGGATGCTCCATGCAGTATCCCCCCACCTTTATGGTAGAGCATCAGAAACCTGACACACCAGATGGCCAAAATGGCGGGCCGGCTGCTCCACCTCCTGGCTGGGCTGGCGATCCCTGTCCAGGCAAGCCCCCACCCACGCCTCCTCAAGGCCACCCTGGAACGTGCCATCCTCCTGCCCCACTCCCCGGGGTATCTGGGTCACAGGCCTGGGCCACCACCCTGTCTTGTCATTACTTTGCCCTGCTCCTTTCTCCCCACGACACACGTTGGGCTCTTCATTTTTAAACATTTTTTTTCCCTAGTTACAGATGGACACAAGGCCTCTATTTTATTTATTTATTTTTATGTGGTGCTGAGGATGGAACCCAGCGCCTCGAGGTGCCAGGCGTTCGCTCCCTGCTGAGCCCCAGCCCCACCCCCAGCTTGGGTCTCTGGGCCTTTCTGGTGTTGAGTGTGCCTTCGCCTGTGCCCTGCTTAGTGCCCTCGGCTCTCCAGCTTCCTAGGTAACTTCCTGCCATCTGATCTGTCAGCATTTAGTGACACACTTCAACACCCTTGTAGTTTCTAAAAGACAATACATTAGCTTCTTCCCTTTGTCTGTCCCTCTGTCTGTAAGCCACGGTGTTGACACTTCTTGACGTGTGACTCTTCCTTGCCTCTGCCCTGGTCTTCATCTGACACACAGCTGCACACGTGGCTGGGGGCACCGTTGCCCCCGCTTCTGAAGGCTCCTGGTCATCTGCTGTTGAAATGCCACTCACAGTGTTATGGGAGCCGCTCAGAAAACACTCTAAGTCAAACTCAAATCAAAGAGAGCTTTATTTGCCTGGCCAGGGACGGTCACCAACCGGGAGAGACTGAAGCTCTGTGGGAGAACAGCAGCTTCCTGGCCTGTGTCTTGGGAATTCAAGGACAAAAACCACAGCTCAGGGACTTTCCTTAGCGTCATGCAAGCAAATCAGTCCTAGAGGCTGAGCCAGCAGTGAGCACAGCAACTCCGACAGCGCATCTTGGGTTTAAGCAGGTGTTGGACAACCATATCCTGGGTTCGAGCAGGTGGTCAGTGGGGGCGAGAATCTACTTCAAAGTCATACAGGTCACCAAGACCACCATATCCTGGGTTGAGTACAGGTTTGTGGGATACAAAGTACACAAAACAATTTTTGTTTATAAGAAAAAAGCTTCTATTTCAGTTTCTCAGAAACAGCCCTTGTAACAGTTTTTTGTTTTGTTTTGTTTTTTGTTTGTTTTAGAAGGCAGCACAACGGAGTCTTAGGCCTGCCTATGACAGTTCTTTCTTTATAATTGTCTTATCTCACTTATAAAAACTTATATCTATAATCTATATATTTTTTACTAAGCTACAACCTATAACTTACACCGTTACTGATTTTATTGATCAGTTCACACCACAACACCAGGAGTTGTAGACACACAATTATTGTGTAACTAAAACCACTTTCTATAATTCTGGCCCTTAACAGTTTGACTGAAGAGAAAGGCCCTTTCACACTTTCTTTCATGTGTGCAGGTAGCAGGGCAGGTACTGGGGATTAGTCCAGGGTGCTCTACCACGAGCTCCAGCCCAGACCTTTTTGTTCTTTGTTTTGAGACATGATCTCAGTAAGTTTCTAAGGCTGGCCTCAAACTTGTGATCCTCCTTTCCCAGCCTCCTAGTAGCTGGGATTACAGGTGTGGCCCCCTCACACAGCTTACTTCACTTTCTAAAAACTCTGCTGACTCTGCTTTGTGAGGTCATTTTTGTTCTAATTACAATGGCTCCTTTGCTCCCTGACATTACTCACCGGGAGCCCCGAGATGGTTTTCTCAGATGAAGTCTGAGAGTGTGGCCAGGAGACAGACCCCTCCCTCTCCCTGGGAACTTGGGTGCTCTTCCACTGCCTAAACTTGGGTCTTATTTTATCCCTGGAAATCTTCTTGGATTAGAATTTAAGTGGCAGTTCTGCCTCACTGTGCGGTTTTCCACTTTAATCCGTGTCCGTTGTCTGCCGTTTGTGTGTCTCCTAGCCCCCACTTTCCTTGGGATCCTCTGGACTGCATTTTCCTTCTTGGCACCTGTGAGTTCTGCTCTCTCTCATTCAGCTCTTGCCTTTCGTCTGCGGCACCTGGGCTCTGGCCTGACCTGGGGATTCTCCCTTCATTCCATTGTGGAGGTCAACCAGCTCTTTCTGCTTCTTTCTGCCTCTTCCGTCTGGCTCACAGTGGCTTGAGTGTCCACCTCTCTCTGGGTCCTCTCCAGCCGTCCTGTTTTCCTTCGCGGTTGTCGCCAGGGGAGAAGCTCTCTGAACTGCAGCGCGCCTGCCTTTGCGCCCCTGTGGTGACCTCCTGCAGACTCTCCGTCTCACGGCACATATCTGTGCTGACTTGCGGGGTCCTCCCCTGCTGGTGTGGGGTCCCCCGTCTGCAGAGCGTAGCCCAGCTCTAGGTGGGGATTTGGGGCTCACCGAGTGGTCCGTGCCCTCTGGTTTTAGACCACTTTGTCTTATAGAATCTTAATTTTTTCTTTCAGTCCCCTGATCATTTTTACCACCTTTGTCCTCTGGCCTCAGAAGCTAGACCTTTGAAGGCCACCACTCGAGTCACGTGCTGTGGGGCTCCTCCCTGCACTCAGCGCTGTGGCCCGTCACAGGGTTATCCCTCCTCAGAGCAGCCTGGTCCTTCTGGTGGTGGTTTGGGAACAGTCCGAGGGCTGCGGCTCACAGTGCTTGTTAGACACTTAGCCAGCCTCAGAGGCTTCAGCAGAGCCTGGTTTCGTGAAGTTTTATAGGTTTCGTCTCTTTTTCGGGGCGGGGGGGTGTATTATGGTAACATGTGAACTTGGGCAGCGGTCATCGTCCCCAGCTACCTGGAAGAAAGCAACCCATATTTTTTAGAGCTGTCTGTACTCTTGACTCAAGCTCTGAATTTATGACTTAATTAAAGAAAGGACATTTATAAAGCAGCAGATTTTAAAAGGTAATAAATAACCAAATTCCAAAACTGGTGTCAAAAGTTTCATAAGAATCTGATTTCTGAGAGGGGAGGCGAGTTGCTGTTGGGGAGACAGCTGTGCAGTGGGGGTTTGAGTCACAACCCCCCCTCCTTCTGTCTGCAGGCCAGGGGAGGCTGTGTAGGCCAGGTGAGGCTGGGCTGGCCAGGTGAGGCCGGGTAGGCCAGGGGAGGCTGTGCAGGCCAGGGGAGGCTGGACATGCCCCATTTTGCAGACAGGAAGCTGAGGTCTCAGGTCAGTCTCTATCCATCACCAGAGAACAGCCAGAGCTGAGAGAGGAGGAGGCTGCAGTTGGGATTCATGGTGCTGACCAAATGTCTCCAAGTAGTAACCACCCTGCTAACCAAATAATGGAGCAGATGAGACAAGGTGCAGAGGTCACAGGGCTTCATCACATGTGGGAGCAGACAAGCCAGAAGGAAGAGAGTACGAGTGTTTCAGGGGACAGACACGTTAACCTGGTCTACACATCACACAACGTATTCACTGCCACAACTCCACAGGGCTCCCCTTAATAGGCAGGCTTTGTGTGTTCTTCTGTTATTAGTTTTAAAAATAAACTTAGTTAAATAAATAAGTAGAAGGTATGAACCTAGGCCAAAAAAACAAACCAAAAAAAATTAGGTAGTAAAGGTGAAGAGAGATTTCTAGGAGACTTGGATTTGGACAAAGAGGTAGGAATGATCCTTGCGCTTGACACGTTGGCAAAAGAACATGACAGGTGGTGCCGCAGAAAAACGAGACAAGACTTTCCTCCATCTGAAGACTTGTGTGCAAAAGCAGTGGTGGACGGGATTAGATGGATTTGTGAGCTGATTACGGACAAAATTGAATGACTTTGAGGACATGCGGGGTTCACCTAATCCAATGCTGCTAGAGAAACGAGTCCAGATAAAATTAATAATGTGTCCTGATGAAAACATGTTCTGAGTCTGTATACATCTGGAAAGATTCTATTGAATAAAGCTAAATTAATTTCTTTAAGCTTTGAGCTTTAGTGTGCTGGTTTGCATTATGAATTTTCAAAATGGGGATTAGTATTCAGCCGTATTTCAAAAGTACTGTTTGTGAGACTTTAACATAAAAATGAAATAAAACACTGAGATCCCAGCTTGACTAGGGCAGAAACAGAGCTCAGGTCAATCTAGGTCAATCTAGGTCTACTGAGGAATGCTACGGCTTCACCCAGAAAAGACGGGGGAGCAGAGAGCACGTAAACGCTCCCCCTCCATGCCGTCATCGGGGAGCTGGTAGGACCCTCTTTACACACGGAGGGCACCCTCCATACCTCTGGGGATCCAGGAAGCCCCTAATTCTCCAGCTCTCCATAATTCTCTTTGCACATCTCCGAGCCCTTTCCGTCCGAGTGCTGTTGCATCCTTTGACTGTCCGCAGGCACCTTCCTATCCATCGCAACACCCAGGACTAGCAATGGATGGAAACTGTTTTCAGCCGCATCTGACAACTGGGCTGGCAGTTTGATGACAGGCTGTCAGAGACGTCCCCGCCCCTCCTTGGTCTGCTCTGAATTGCAGAGAAGCATGTTTCCCAGATCCGCTGGGCTTCTGGATTTCCAGTAGATTTGGCCAATTAGACGCCCTGGCGATGACAGGCGTGATCTGGGAGGAAGAGAAGTCTGGGGCCTGTCCCCTCTAAGGACAGTAATGCCCCCCAGACATCTCCCACGTGCTTCTGGCTCCTCATTGCGGCTCTGCAAGCTGCTCCCTCCTGCTGCTGAACTCTGGACGACCGACACTCCCATCCTCCTCTCCGTTTCTTTGCTCATCCAACACACATATGCTTCATCCTCCTGCCCTTACTCTAAGCTAACAGAGGAACCCAGAGAATCTCTTGGGACCAGGGTTTCATGGAAGACATTTTAAGAAATGTTCTAGAACAGTTTCTGTTAGAATTGAGAAAGAGCAGTCATGAACTGTCACATGTGCATCTGAGCTCTGGTGACAAGGTTCCTAGTTAGCAACATGCTTCCTAAAAAATGACGATGATGATGATAATACATCAGAAAATACTGGCAAAATACCAAAATCTTTGGTTTGAAGGCTTCAGAACTGCTCCGTGGCCAGGAGAAGGTCAACATCATGAACCCAAGTCCACCGTCTAATCACTCACTGTTCCCCTGAGAGCTAAGCATCCAGGCACAGGGGATGGCCGTAAAGAGGCTGAGAAGCCAATAGTTTCCAGCCAGGTCCTGGGTCTAGGAAAACAACACCCTGAGGTTCGGACGGCCAAGGCACGCAGGACTGGCAGGGCCAACATCTGGGGAAAGGAAGTACCCGCAGGTGACTCTGGCTGTGGCCGTGTCCCTGGAGTTACCACTAAGGGCCAAGGACTGCAGTAAGCAGGCTCACGGGTGGAGCTCCTGCCGGTTCTGCCTGAGCCAAGGAGGTAGGGAGAAGGACACGCTGCAGCTTGACGGGCAGCTCAGGTCGTCTGTCCTGCTACCGCCAGACCGTGGGGTCACCCCCAGGGAAAGCCTCCCTGGCCTGCCGCTCAGGACAGTCCCTGGGAGCCACAGGTGACCCTGGGACATAGGCCCGAGATGCACCCCAAGTACAAACCTCACGGCTCTTCAGTGACTCGGGCCAAAAGAAGATAACGTAAAATAGCTCCTTAAGAAGTCTATGTTGGTGACATGTTAAAATGACTTTATGTATTGGGTTGCATAAAATATATGATTAAACTTATTTCCTTTTTTATTCTTTTTCTCAGAGCACCGAGTGTATCTACTGAAATTTTTTAAATGGTCTGTGTGGCCTGCCTTATGTTCCTATTGAGAAGTTCTGATATAGAAGACCTACAAGTGGTAGGTAGGTAGGTAGGTAGGTGGATGATAGATGATAGATAATAGGTAGATAGATGATAGATGAATAGCCGGTAGATAGATAATAGGTAGGTAAGGAGATGTTCTGTTTCTCTTTAGAACAATGCCTAATACAGGTGAATAATCCCATATTCTCAATTCCAAAATTCAAGGACCTCTTTAAAAATAGTCCACTTTTTGTTCTTAACTTTCTGGCAGCACTTTGAACAGAACCAAAAGGAAGCAATTTATAGCCTATTTTCCTGACTTATCATGAACATATATATTATTCTGAAAACAAACAGTAGCCTGCTTAATTATGGGCTGCTGCTGGGGATGTAATTTTACCTGTGGTTACAGGCTCCATAAAAAAAGGTAAGCAGGAAAGACTGCACCCTAACCACACCTGTTCTGAAGGGCTCAGGGGGTCCTGCACCGCACCTGCCACTGTGTTGTGATTGGAAGCTTCAACAGAGGGACAATTTAAGACGAAATGGGTAAATTGCAAACGTGCAGAGCCCTCTCCACAGATTAGGCATGGCTTCGAGACACATGGCGGTCCGTGCGCCTTATGTATCTATTGCTTCAGTCCCCTGACATTCGCATGTTATAGTTCATCAATATTAAAACTTCCCAAGCACATCCCAAGAGACTGCCAAGATTGCAGACAGGAACAATTTCATGAGTCAGGCTTTATAGAAACTAGAAATCAATGTGGGGAGCAGGTCCCTTGGCCTGAGTCTGTGAGCACCCCATGAGAGAGAGTCAGGGTGGAGAAAGAGCAGTCATGAACTGTCTGATGCGGTGGCTCCAGCGGCTCAGAAGGCAGGCACAGCAGGTGATGGAGCACGGCACCGTGCAGAGCTGACTCTTCTCCAGATGAGAAAGGACGAGACCCAGAATGAGAAGTGGGGAGGGAGGAAGACAGATGGCCAGGCAGGAGCTGGACATTCAAATGCAACTTCATAAAGAGGGAAAATCGCGATGCATGGTAGGAAATGGTGCAGGCTCATAAAAGACTGGAAAAACCCCAAGTCTGCACCTCAGGCTGATCCTAGAGCACAGAGACAGCCTTCAATCATCAAAAACAACAACAAACAACATCAAACTCTGGGATGGAGGAGAAGCTGTGTTCCAGAGTCACCACATTATTAGGTTCAAATGTCCAGTTTTTAACAACAACAAAAATATCATAAAGTATACAAAGAGATGGAGCAGTATGGCACATTCAGATGAACAACATAAAATCAACAGATGCTGTCCCTGAAAAGACCTGACAGCAGGTTGACTAGATAAAGACTTCAAAATAACTGTCTTAAAGATGCTTAAAAAACTACAGGACAGTATGAGGAAAGTAATGGATCAACAAAGTGGAAATATCAATAAAGAGATAGAGAGTAAACCTAAAAGAAACCAAAGGAGAAATTCTCAAGCTGAAAAGTGCAGTAACTGACATCTGAAAATCCCTAGGGAGATTGAAAGCACATTTGATCAAGGACTAGGGAGGACCAGCAAGCAGGAGAGGCCCAGGGAAATTGTTAAGCATGAGGGACAAGAACAGAAAACGATTAAGGTGAGCAGAGCTGATGGGATGGTGGGCACCAGGAAAGAACCAGCACATTCAGGACAGGAGAAGGCGGAGAGAGAGGAGGGCAGTGGGGAAGAAGGACAGAGAAATATGGCTGAAAAATCCCCAAATTTGATGGAAAACAGGAATACAGACTTCCAAGAAGCTCAACAAGTTTCAGGAAAGATGGACTCAAAGAGACCCACGTCAACACACATCACAATCCAACTTCTGAGAGTCAGAGAGAGAGCCTCAAGAACAGCAGGAGAGAAGCTTGCCCCACCCAAGGGATCCTCCTCGGACTCACCGCAAGTTCCCATCAGAAGCTCTGGAGGCCCGGAGGCCGCAGGCAACACATTCCAAGTGCTAAAAGAAAAAGACCATCCACCAAGAACCCCATGTCCAACAACACTGTCCTTTAGATGTGACGAGGAAATCAAGACATTTCCAGAAAACAAAAACAGAGGGTTTCACAACCACTAGACCTGCCCCATGAGAAACAGTCAAGAGAGCCCAGCAGGTGGAACGAAAGGACACCAGACAGTGATCCAAGATGCATGAAGAAATAAAGACCTCACAACCATAAATGCTGAGCAGCCATAACGGCCAGCGTTGCCCCAATGACAGTCGGTGACTTCAGTGTGTGCTTTCCACATGACTTAAGAGACCAATGCATTTTTGCAAAAGAATTAACTAGTCTCAGAGCGAGTATTATTTCATTGCTCATAATTTGAGAGACTAATGCATCCAGAAGAACCAGTCTGTTTTGAGGTGCACTGTATCTCAGAATGTAATTCTGTGGCGTCCACATTTGAAAGGACTGAGGATGGAGCTGTAAAGGAGCCGAGTGTGTATTACTGAAGGTAAAGTGCTATAAATTCCAATGAGAGTGACTCTGCGACACTAAGTGTAATCTCCATGGTAACCACAAATAACCAGCCATGGAGTCTACTCACAAAAAATGATGAAGTGTTTCAACATTTCACTAAAAAAAAAAAAAAAAAAACTAAACAGAAAAGATAGTAATTTAGGAAATGAGGGACCAAAAAGCTGTCATGTATACAGAAAGCAAATATCAAAATAACAAATATAGTCTTTCTCTACCAGTAATGACTTTAAATGGAATGAACTAAACTCTCCAATCCAAAGACGGAGATTGGAAGGATGGATCAAAGCACATAATCCAGTTCAGCGCTGTCTACAAGAGACCCCCATTAGTTCCAAAGTCACAAGTGGAAGTGACGGAGTAAAAGGAGACAGTTCATGAAAACAGTAAGCAAAGGACAGCAGAGGTGCTACGCTAGCATCAGACAGAGACTTTTAGTTTAAAAAGTTACGAGAAACCAAGGACACATATCACCAGGAAGTTACAATGACTAGAACTGTCTCACAACAGACCATCCAAACATGAAACGAAACCGGACACACGTGAAGAGAAAAGACAGCTCTATAGTGACAGCCGCAGACTTCACCGGCCACTCCCAGTAACGGATGGAGCAATAGAACAGGAGGGAGGAAGAGGGGCCTTAAGGGACACCGTATGCCACAGGTCCAACAGACACCTGGCATGTCACCAGCAGCAGCCACAACAGCAACCTCCTAAGTGCACCTGGGACGTTCCCCAGGGCACACCAGACCCTAGCTCACGAGTTAGGTTCCAACCATCTTAAACGGCACAGGGACGAGCATCCTCTCCCACCACCACGGGAGAAGTAGATCAGCAGCATAAGTAAAACTGGTCTTGAAGGACTGAAGGAACCACAAAGGAAATTATAGCACACTTAGAGTGTGTGAAAACAGACACCTACAAACCCAGACGTACAAGGTGCAGTGGAATTGGCGCTAAGAGGGAAATTAAATGGTATGAAAACTTACATTAAAAAACACATCAACAACCTAGCTTTATATCTTAAAAGGAATCAGAAAAATAAAAACAAACTAAGCCCAGAGCTAGCAGGAGAAAGTGAAGAGTAAAGATTGGAGCAAAAGAAACAAATAGAACCGAAAAACATTAGAGAAAAATCAATGAAACCAAGGGTTGGTTCTTTGAAAGTATCAACAGAATTGACAAATATTTCACCAGATGGGCCAGTTGGGGGGGAGATGGGGGGAGGAAAGAAACAAGATTCAAACTTTTCTAAAATCAGAAATGAAAGTAGGGACACTGCCACTGGCTCTACAGAAATGAGACGGATGAGAAGACCGCACTGTGCGCTGATCACCAGAAGGAACTCGGCCCACGTTTGACCCGTCTCTCCCGTCAACTCCCCCCACCCTCTGTGGCCCTGGGAACCACTGCTCTGCTCTCTACGTGATGAGATCGACCTTTGCAGACTCCACACAGGAGTGAGATCCTGCACCTTTGTCTTTCCATGGCTGGCTTTTTTCACTCAACATAAGGATTTTAGATGTTTCACCTCAAAGAAATAATCAGTATTTGAAGTGATGGATACAATAATCACCCTGATTTGATTATTGCACAATATATACATGTATCAAAACATCACACTGTACCCCATAAATCTGTACATATATTATGTATCCATTTTTTAAACAGAGAGTACTATGCACAGTGGTATACCAACAAACTGGATAATCTACGTAAAATGGACAAGTTCCCAGAAACACAAAACCTACCAAGACTAACTGCAAGAAATAGAAAGTCCAAATAGACATAAAAGTAGTAGAGGATTCAATCAGTAATAAAAAGTTTCCCATCCAAAAAAGCTCTGGGTCTGGTGGTTTCAACAGTGAGTTCTTTAAGAACTTATATCAATCCTTGTCAAACTTATCAAGAAAGAAAGGAAAGAAGGGAGCACTTCGTGGCTCACTCTGAGGCCAGCGCTGCCTTGATGTCAAAGTCAGACAAGGTACAAGACAAGAAAACCACAGACTAGCATCTTCTACCAACATTGATGCAAAAATCCCCAAGATCCTGGCAAAGTGAATTACAGCACAGTAAAAAGGTTACACACGTGGCCAGGAAGGAATTATTCCTCGGTTGCAAGGACGATCAACATTAAATTAAAACTGGTCAGTGTACTATACCACATTAACAGAAGGAAGGGGGAAACCACATGATCATCTCAACAGCCGCAGCCTAAGTACCTGACAAAGTTGTTCAGCTTTCACAATAAAAATACTCAGCTAAGAGTAAAAGGAAACTCTCAACATAGCAAAAGCTGTATAAAAATTCCACGGTGAATGCTGTTCTCAGTGCTAAAAGACTTTTCCTCTCAGATCAGGAACAAGTCAAGGATGCCCACTTTCACCACTTCTATTCAGCATAGCCCAAGAAATTCTAGCCAGAGAAATGAGGCAAGAAAAAGAAATAAAAGGAATCCAAATTTGAAAGGAAGAAATAAAAAGATCTCTGTTTACATATGATGTGATATGATGATATAACATGATCTTATATGTGCAAAATTCTAATGTTTCTATACACCAAAAAAAGTTGCTAGAACTATTAAAATAAGAAATTAGCAGGAATAGCCTTAAGATGTCAACACTGCCTAAAGCAATCTATGGATTTATGCAATCCATATCAAAATCCCAAATTTTTTTGTAGAAATTTTAATTAAAAAATCTTATCTCAAAATTTGTGTGGAATCTCAAGGGATTTCAAATAACCAAAATAATCTCAGAAATAAGAACAAAGCTAGGGTACTCGCAGTTGCTGATTTGGAAACATGCTACAAAGTTATAAGAATCAAAACAGTGTTGTCCTGGCATAAAGAGAAAAGTATTGCTAGGCTAAGGATGTAGCTTAGTGGTTGCAGGCATGCACAAGCCCAGGGCCCAACCGCAGAACGGCAAAAATTAAAGTAAAAATTAAAAAGACAGAGAGAAAGATAGACCAATGGGATAGCATGGGAGCCTGGAGAGAAACCCTCACATAGACAGTCAAGTGCTAAGACTATTCATCAGGAGAACAGCCAGGGTGGAGAGGCCCTGGGGACACTGGACACTCTGTGCAAAAGGACGAAGCTGACCCTACCCACCACCACACATTAAAGCCAACACAAAGCAGATCAAAGGCTGAACAAAGACCCGGAACTAGGAGACTCCTGGAAGAAGTTCCACAGAGCTGGTCTCAGCGCGATGTCTTGGACACGGCACTAAAGGCAACAAGAGAAAGAATTGGGAAGTCACGCTTGCTGTGCACACTGAAGGACAATATCAGCAGAATAAAAAGAAACACTTGCAGGTCAAATGTCTGACAAGAGATTAATACCCAGAATATATAGAGAACTCCTAAAACACAATAACAAAAAAAGCAAAACAACAACCAGATTCAAAAATAGATAAAGGATTAAATTTCTCCAAAGAAGAAATAAAATGGCCAATAAGCCCGTGGAAAATGCCTCTCTTCACGGATCACCAGGGAAATGCAAATCAAGATGGTAATGTGATACTGATTCCCCGACTGGCGCTCCTCAGGACGGTTTCCATCAACGCAGAAGGTGAGCTGACAAGGAGAGGAGCCCGGAACCCTGTGCCCTGCGGGGGGATGTGGAGCGGTGTCGCCAGGTGGTTTTTCAAAAATATTAAAAATGTGGAACAACTCAAGAGTCCTTAAATGTGTGGATAAGCAAAGCATACAGTGTTCACACCGTGGACTAGCACTCAGCCCTGAGGAGGAAGGAACCTTGACAAGCTCTGGCGGGGACAAACCTGGAGCATCGTGCTAATAGGATAAGCCACCTGCAAAAAAGACCAGCACCATCGGATGGCACCCAGTGACGGCCTCAGAGCAGTCACAACCAGGGACAGGAAGCAGAATGAGGCTCCCAGGGGCTGGAAGCTGGGAACCAAGGGCTGCTGCTTACCAGGTGCAGAAGTTCAGTTTTGCAAGGTGAAGAGTCGTGGAGACGGACGGAGGGGACTGTCGGGCAACCCTCGGGCAACTGTGAGTGCGCTTAGGTAGCACTACAAAACTGTGCGCTTAAAATGTTGAAGACGGTGAATTTTATGTGTGTTTTACAATAAACTAAATGGAGCGGGGAGGCCCTCGGGACAGGCTTCCAGCTGTCTCCACCTTCCAGACAGCAAGGAGAGCTCACGGGTGCCCAGGTCCCCCTTCCCTGAGTCTCCCTATTGTTATTTGCACAAAATAGAAAAAAAAATACATACTTAACGTATTACTAAGTAACATTATGACACTCGTGGCCATAGCCCCTTATGATTTTTAGCCAGAAGGCAATATCCTCGTACTATCTAAGATGAACCAAGTTATTCTGCTCCTTCATCACTGACTTAAAGTTTACAGGAACACTTGGGCTCGCTTTCTGAACTGGAAGAGGTCGGCTGCTGCCCAGTGTTTACCCCTGGTAGCCAACTGCTCGGGCGTTAGGAAGGAGCTTCGGGTCATAACCTACAGTCCAGCTGGGAATTTTAGCAGAGTTTTGAAGCAAAGACGTAAAGGAACATTCTCCAACCCAAATACAACACTTCCACAGGCCAGCCTCACACTTACTAAATTTTGTGTTTGAATCTGAACGAGGAGGCTGTGGCTAAGAGAGGAACACTTTCTCTCTTATTGTGCTCTGATTTATGGCTCTGCTGCGCTTCAGACAGAACTCGAAGCAGATGTCCATCTGGGGAAGGAAGATAAACAAGGGCTCACTTTGCCCGTTGTCTATTCCGGTTAGGAATATCATTATTTTCCATTAAGTTTGATTCTCCCAGCTCCAGCCCGGGAGTGAGTGTAGCACTTTGGGAAATTATCTTTACTCTTGCAGGCAACCAAGGCACTATTTTGTCAATTACTAATCCAAAGCCATAAAGTTAGCTTGTGATAGTTTTCAAAACTCATTAGGATGATGAAGTCCTACCAAAGCCGAAAGTTTGCGTTGACACGTCTCTCAGCTGGGGCTGAAGGGTCCCCCACCCCTGCTCCTATCCCCATCCTGCAATGGCTCATGTTTCTAAACTAAAAGAGAAACAGTCTCCATGTCTATCTTCTGCTAAAGTCTAAGTACTTAACTCAGAGCCTCCCATGTCCCAGGTGCTCAAAAACAATGTGTGAAGTGAATCATGCAAGTTACTGTCCCGGACACGAGGGAGAAGGGGTGAGGCAGACGTGAGGAGGCGGAGGCACAAGCTCACGCTTGCCACACCACCGAGGCTCCAGCAGCACCTGTCCTTCGAATTCTGCACTAGGCTGTACCTGGGCTCAGTGGCTTTCTATATTAAATTGGGTCCCTGCCCTCAAGGAATTTGCAATCTGACTGGACACATAAGGCGGTACACTTGTGAAAATCACTGTCATATTTCTCTAGGCCCAGAGAAGAGGAGCCTCACATGTCTAGACGACAGACAGAAACCCCTGGACCTTGGTAGCATGAGACAGGAAGCTGGTGGAGGGGCACAGAGACCCTGGAGAGCATGTTGCTGGCTTAGACCGTGATGCATGGGCCGGGATCTGACCGTGCTTAGGAAGTCACAGGGCCGTCACAGAGGAACAACTACAGGGGTGAGAGAGGACACAGGAGGGCCAGTGGTGCAGCCTCAGCATCACACCTGTGACCACGAAGGTGTGTGGCCTGAGTGGCCGAGGTGGGTAAAGCCAGTGGAAAGGGACCAGGCCGGGAGATGGAGCTCAGACTGAAATTTCGGATGAAGTGAAAGATGAAAAATCAAGGTTCGTTGATAACTGGTCGCCTCTCCCCTGGAGCCCCAACATGGTTCCCTGCCGGTTTCCCTCACCTCATCAGAATGGCACCTTGTTGCAATCATGAATTCCATTTAGGTGTCTTTATTTCAAGTTGCTTATGCACCCAAGTTAACACCAGCAAGCGACTGGCGGGTGGTGTGAGCCAGTGTCCTCCAGGGTGATCAGGGCGGGAGAAGCAGCACTCAGGAGGATTGTAAAGCAATAGAACTGGCGAACCCATGGAGACACCAAATGTGGCTCAAGAAGAGACCAGACCTCAGGTCAAAGGTCTAGGACACAGACAGCAGAAAAGGAACCAGCAAAAGAGACTCGGGAGGAGCAGCCAGAGAAGCAGGAGGAAGGCCCAGTGTGGACCAAGGATGGGAAGAAGTGCAGGGAAGGAGAGGAGAGGCCCGTGTCAGCAAAGCCCTCACGAAAGACGAAGAACAAAAATGTCAGGCTTGGGAAGACTGAGGCTGTTGGTGAATTTGATAAGGTCAGTTCTAGGCAGCTATAGGAACATAAGTCGCACGGAAATGCTTGCAATGAAGGGGAAAACGCCAGGTGTCACCTGGTTCAGCATGTCCCAAGAAAGCAAAGCACAAAGAAGATGGGGCCTTTTGACTGAGCAAAGACTGAGATGTGGGGGTCCTACACAGACTTTCCAGCTGTCCAGTGCATATGGGATGTGCCCCCACAAGGCAGAACCAGGGCATGGGCCCACATCATAGGACACGTGTCCCAGGCCCAGGGCATCCACCACTTCCTACAGCACACAGCGGTGATGCATGTTCTATATGAGCAATCGCTGGGCTGGGGCCCACAGATCTTTTGTTTTCAGAGGGACTATATGCAACAGTATGTGCAAATCTACCTTCTAGTGAAGGGGCCTACCTTTTATTAAACCCTCAAATGATCCTTGATTCCCCCCCTAAAGAAGAAATATTAAGAAGTTTGCTCTATGCCAAAGAAATCGTACAACCCACCAAACCGAACGAGACCCTCTCTGAGGTTGGGCTCCTCTGAGAGGATCATTTATCATCCTCCAGGGCATAAGCTGCATTTTCACTACAGGCAAAGAAACTCAAGTGGCCCAGCAGCCTAATAAATCACCGGCCCATCTCATCTGGCACTCCTGTGAGCGTTTAAAGACTTTGATTCCGGCGAAGTGTCACTTCTGGGCAAGGAGCTTCAGAGGCTGATAAATGCTAAATGATCCATCAAATTGTATGAGGACAGCGCAGGGCTCCAGGGGGAGGCCACACTGCGCCCTGCCTAGGAATCATAGCTCAAGGCACGGACGGTCTCTGACAAGGTCCTCCTAGTCCAGCGTCTGGAACTGGTTCCCATCAGGAGCTCCCATTGTGGGGAAGATACAGTGGCCTGCTCAGAAGGGGCGCTTGGCACTCTGATGGGGTCAGTACTATCTCAAGGGCTTCCCTCCACTTTGAAGACCTGTGCATCTGCTGCTGGAATGTTTGGCAGTGATACAGAACCGGCTTCTTCCAAGAATATAAAGGGACTTTAGGACACTTATGCTCTTTAGAGTGCCAGGGGTGGAGCATCAATCAGCTCTCTGTGTCCGAGCCACAGACCCCCTGACCGGGCACCATAGCTGAGCCCCGTATGATGTAAAATCCCAACCCTGCATGAGGCTCAGGGTCAGCTCCTCAGCTGCCACCACCAGGCTGGGTTGCAGGGGAGTCAGAGCTCACGTCCAGTAATGAATCCAACATCCAACCACCCTGGAGTCATGGTGGCTCTCCTCTGAAATACCACCTGCTAGGAGCAGTGCCGTCCAGGAGTCAAAATTCACAGAGGTCCAGAGTACTCCGTGCCTGAGGCAGAGAGGAGCCCAAGGCAGGGGTGATCTTCTCAGGCCGATTTTGCCAAATTTCAAGACAAAGATATTTAATATGGCTACTTCTCTTTTATCTTCCAACCCCCAGCAACCAGCACAGAGCCCAGCATGCAGGAAATACCCGGCGTTTTCTATTGCTTTAGAGGCTGGCACACAGTGTGATAATCTGCTACCTGTGTGCAATGTGTAATGATCAAATCGGGGTAGTTAGTGTCTCTATCTCCTTAAACATTTTGTCCCATCATCCCAGATGTGGAACATCTATAAAAATTCAAATATAGTATATCACATATAAATATAATTATATAATGTAAAATATAATTATATAATAATAACACAATTATAATGATATTAATTAAAATAATAACATAAGCTCTAGGTTATGGTTTCCAACCTATGTCACCCATGTCATTTTTGTTGAAGTGTTTGCAGGATTCATTATTAAACTCTTATCACTTCTTTGAATGGGGAACCTTTGAACTCTCTTCTAGATTTTCCCAAAGACGTAACACGTTGCTGTGGCCTGCAGCAGGCCCCCTGCGCAGCAGAACCCTGGAGCCTCCTCTCCCACGTGAGTGTGTTGGCACCCACTGCCCAGCCTCCCTCCAGCTCCCTAGGGCCCTCCCAGCCCTAGGGCACAGGAGGACTTCAAACCAGAGGGACATGTGGCAGCCAGGGTCCAGTCATAAAACAGAGACAAGGCCAGGGTTTAATACAAGGGGTTTATCACGGGACCTGTCACCCAGGCATCAGAAGATGGGGATCAGAGCAGGCCACAGGGCACCCAGAGAGCAGCCAAGAGGGGCCCTCCCAGGCGCAGGCAGGTCTCCCAGGGGCAGGAGCAGAGTGGTTCCTGGGGGCCACCTGGACAGAGTCAGGAGCACAGGGCAGGGACTGCACCAAGGAGAAGTGCCTGAAAGTGACCCCGACCTCTTCCTCGCACCCTCCTGTCCTGCCCCAGAGCACCCCCTGACGAGGGCAGGTCGTCTCAGCAGACTAAAGCAGTGGAGGAGCCTCTAATACGTGGCCCCTGGGGCCATTCCAGGCCTAGGCTGCAGCCCTTCTGGACGTGCGGATGACTGAGCTTGGTAAAGAGAGCCCTCAGGCGCATGCCAGCCAAAGAGCTGGGCACGAAGCACCATGGGCCTTCCTGTGTGCTGGCCTGGCCCCTCGGGTGAGATCCCTCTCCCACTCTCCAGCTAGCTCTTGTTTGAATTTCTCTCTCCCTTTCCAAGGGGGGAGATGCAATCATGCCATTGATCCAGACCCGCATTTCTATTTTCCTGGGTCTCTAAAGCAAGAATGGGGTGTGTGCTGCCCACCCACCTGCTGCCTTCGCCCCTGCTCCCCTGGGCTTCTGCCCCAGAGCACAGGCCCACCAGAGGGGAGAGCGTCTCTACCTGCAACAGAGGTGGACCCATGGCTCCCGAGATGCCTTATCCAACAGGCGCGGTGAGGGAGGCACCTCTAGGGTGAGCGCATCCTCTGTCCAGTCTCCTCTCGGCATTTTCATGGATGTGTAATTCAGAAAAGTGCACATTCTAAAGCAGGTGTGATTGGCAAAACTCACCTTCTGGGCTTACTGGGCACATTTTCCCCACCCCCTCCAGATGATGACTCAACCACGCTTGGTCTCAGTTTCCTCATCTGTCACATGTGAACACAACAACTTCAAAAAGATGTCATGGGATTAAATCGGGTTTCCTAAAACACCTGACATGGGTGAGGCAAAAGAGGCAAAAGAGAAAAAGGGCCATGTGCACGAAGAGCCCAGATGGACATGGACGCCCTGGAGGGAAAGGACTTCAGAGACAGGGGTCTGCAGAGTGCCTTGTTCTGACCCTGGAAGTGGGGAGCTCTAAGTGGCAAATGCTCTCCTGTATCCAATGTAAACACACAGACACGCAGTGCCCTTGCCAGTAGCTCCTAGGCTAAATGACACTTGAGCGGGGTCTTCCACGCAGTCTGTCCAAATCAAAGCCCCAAAACACAGCCAGCTCCCGCATAAGGGCCACCAGAATTCCCACCCAGAGGTGCAGGCTTGAATTAATATGATGATTTAACTCACTGAGGGAAGAACTAACATCTTACATACCTTTATTTTAACTGACACATGGTAGTGTAGGTATTTGCAGGGTACTGTGTGATATTTCAGTACACATGTACCTGTGCAATGATCCAACAGGGTAGCTGGCAGCCCATCTCCCCAGACATTCCCTACTTGGGGAACATTCAAAATCCCCTCTTCTGTTTTGAAATGATGGTTGATTGTTTCTGACCACAGGAAGAACTGCCTTTTATTGAACAATTTTTATACCTCACACATTATGAAAGTTGTCTTATATACAATAACTTATTGAATTCTTTGTATAATCTTTTAAATGAAGCAGTTATTATAATCTCTGTGGAATCAACAGGCAGTTGAGATTCAGAGACCCCAGGTGCCCCCGGCCAGGATGGTGAGGACAAAGGAGGCCCTGAACCCAACTTTTGCAGTCCTCCCAGTCAGTGCCATCACAGTTTGTTTGGGTAAACATTTTTATTTATTTCCTTTTTTGTCTCCAATGCACTTTAGAGTTAGGTACATGTTTTAGCTATTTTGATTAAAAAAAAAATATTCACAGGTCAAAAGGCACAAACTTGCAGTTTTGTAAGATGAAGAAGCCTAGAGGTCTAATACACAGCAGGACTGTAGATAATAACACTGTTGTTAAACTGGAAGTTTGCAACGTGCCTTTTCCCACACACACAGTGACTATGTGAAAGGATGACTTGGCTTTTGTGCGCCTTTCACTATGTTCACACCAGGTTGGTGCTGTCAATATACACAGCTAAAAATGAAGATTGGCAGGAAGTTGCAAAGCCACAGAGAGGTCCTGAGCACCCTCCCACTGTCTTCCCCAGTGGCCATCCATGCCTTGCATAACTATACAGCCACATGGACAGCAGGAGCGGGACCCATTGCTGTCCCCAGAGTGTGTGCAGGATCCGCCCATCACACAGGCACTCAAGTCTGTGGTGCTCGGCCACCTGTATACCCACAGTCAGGACTTCAACTGTGCCACCATGCCCTCACAGCCACCCCATCCCCTCCCATCCCAACCGGTGACGGCCACTGATGCAGAGTACCCTCCATTTCTGTGACTGTCTGGCCTGGATATTTGTCACTCACTTCAGTGTTTACAATCATATTACAAATGCTCCATGGAAGTAATCGTGCAGCCTGGGTCCTTTTGAGGTTGGCTTTTCCCACTCAGCATGGTCTCCCTGGAAATCCACCAAGCTACTGCAGGCATCAAGAGTTCATTCCCATCTGCCGCTGAACACCACTGAGGGGTGGTCCCCGTAGTCTTGGGTTGGGGCTGCTGTGAGCAGAGCTGCCATGAACTGGCTCACATACGCGTTTCTACATGAAAACGGTCTTTGCTCCTCCGGAACTCTGCTGAGGAGCCCACAGGAGTGCTCCTGGGGTGTGTGGCAGTCCATTGTCCCTTTAGAGGAAGGGCCAGCTTCTTTTCCTACCGCAGGTCCAGGTCCGAGGGGTGTGGTCTCTGCACCCCCTGCCCCGTTGGCATTTCCTTTTTAGTTCACCCTTTCTGACAGATGTGCTAGTGATGCCTCATTGTGCTCTTGATCTCCTTTCTCCGGTGACTAGTGAATTTGCCCGTCTTGTGGGGTGAAATCTCACGCATGTTTTGCTCCTTTTCCGACGGGATTGCATTTTGCTGTGAGAGTCCCTCCCTACACACCCTAGATCCAGGCCCTTTGCTGAGCACGAGATTTGCTCCTAGAAAAGTGGATCAAACGGGTCAGCGCTTTAGAAATGAAGTCCAGTGCCTGCTGCATCCAAGGGACGAGAGGAAGGTCCCGGGGTCAAACCTGCCCGGGGCTCTGCCAGGGAAGCAGGGAGAGCCGGAGAGCAGGGCCTTCTTTCAGGGAAGGAAAACCTGGAGAGCGCCCCAGGACCAGGGAGACCCCAGCGGGAGCCGCGGACAGGCGACAGCCTGCGGAGGGTCGGGGAGGACGCCCTGCCCCCCAGCCCCGCCCTCCCCGCCGCAGTCCCCGTCGTCCCTGCAGCCCAGGCGCCACCCTGTGGGCCCCGCGGGCGCGGCAGGGTCCTGCCCAGAGCAAGTGCACGTTGGTCCCGCCAGCCTCTCCCGAGGGTTAGCTGCCCTACCCCGGCGTCATTTCCACCCACTGGGCGTCGTCTCGCTGCCTCCAAGAGGAGAGCCGCTGGGACTACCCACTGCTTAGTTCCAGGAGCGGAGAGATGGCCGGGCAGCCTGCGTGCAGCGAGTCCCAGGACCCCACCGTCCACAAACCTGCAAGTCTGCAGACAGCGGGCAGCAGCCCTGCTTCCTTTGACGCTACTGCCTTGGGCAGTTCTCCTGGACATCATCCCAGAGTGCACTGCCCACGCCTGCAGCAGGACAGGCCCAGCCCTGCCCTGCCCCATTTCACACAACGGTGGAAAGTTTAAAACAAAGGAGGACTGATGGAAAAGGTGATCGAACTTTTTTTAAATATTCACTTTTTAGCTATAGTTGGACACAATACCTTTGTTTTATTCATTTATTTTTATGTGGTGCTGAGGATCGAACCCAGGGCCTCGCACACGCTAGGTGAGCGCTCTCCCGCTGAGCCACTACCCTGGCCCTGATTTAATTTTTTTTTTTTTTAATGAAAAAGATTTGTATCTAACACAGTTGTCACCCTGGAAGAAAACACTTGACAGGCAGCTGTCATCGTATCAGGTCACCCAGCCCAGAGTCTTGTCTAACCAGAAGCTGAGGCATAAGGAAAATGATGTGGTGGAAAGCAGGAATGGGGCCTCCAGGCTCAGTCGCCCCTCAGCATGGCACCCCTGGGGCTCCTGAAACCTCTTAAACCATGAGTCAAGGTGCTAAGAAACACACTACCAGATGGTAGGGTGTGGACGGGACCCAGAGGCCAGGGACCTGCCAGCCAGTCAGTGGCAGAACCAGGTGGGACCATGTCACCTGCTGGCTTCTCACGAAATCCTCACTCTCAGCAAGAACCTGGGGCATCTCAAGACCCTGCTTCACGGCACTCTTCATGCCAGAGGCCACGGCTCCCACGGGAAACAAAACCAGCCTTGTCTCCTTCACCAAACTAAGTTCAAGGCTGAAATCACAGGAGAAATCATGACATCCAGGAAAGCGCCCCAGAGCTTTCCTAAGGGCCTCAGAAACCCAGCTCTGCCAGACACAGGCCGGTACCGCAATCCATCCATCCATCTTCTCCCCCACCGAGGCCTTGGAGATAGGCCCTCGCTGCTGCCTGACGACTCTACACGTTCGCCCGTCTCAGCACTACTGGGCACTATGGCAACAGACACTGACCTCTGGGCCTGGGGAGGGGGCGAAGGGGCCAGGTCCTACTGTAGGAGGAAATGAGATCTCCACCTTCTGGCAATTTGCCTGTGGCCTAGAGAAGTCATACCAGAAAAATTCCGTTTTACCTAGACTTTTGCAAATTCTGCCAAACAGACAGAAATGAATTTTCTTTCTTCAGGATGCCCTTTCAACCCAGTTGAGGGAAAGGCTGAGTCACAGCAGAGTCGGGACCTGGTGGATGAACGGAGGTGCAGAGAGAGTGGACCCAGGTGCTGCACAAACCGGGTGGCCAGGCTCCAGGCAAGAGGCTGCCACACCCACAGCCAGCCGTCTTTGACAGGGACATCTCCTGAGTGGAGGGACCTTTCTTACAGCTCTGGCATCTCAGCATTGGGAGTGCCCCCCTTTCCCCTGACACTAGAGAAACCCATGTCAGTTAAGACAACACCCACTTCCACAAGAGGCCATCCGTGGACCCTCAAGGGCTTCTCCTCTGGGCAGAGTCTGAATGAGCAATCCTGATCTTGGAATGACACTCTCCCGGTCTTTTGAGTCCAGACTGTCAGTTCTCTCACCTCCACGTTCCACCTATGGTTCCCAGGTACACCTCGGAGGGTCGAAGGACAGGAAGGATGGCCCTGGTGTTGGATGGGCCATGCCTAGAAGGGGCTCATGCCATTCCACTCACGGCCAGAGGCTGGAGCTCACCCCCACAAGGGACACGCCCAGGAGGAGGGCAAACACAGCAGCTCAGCACCGGGCCTGACGTACTCCTTGATGTTAACCTTCCCTAAAGCAACCTTTCTTTTTCTTTCCCCCCTTTTCCTATATTTTCATTGGTACCTGATAGTTGTACATTACAGTGGAATTTGCCATTACATATTTACAGATAACTGTAGAAGTGCGGGTTGTTCTTCTGTCCATACCATTGGTCTGTGTGTCTATTTTTGTACCAGTACACGCAGTTTTTGTTACTGTAGGTCCGCAGCATGATGTGAAACCAGGCTTCGTGATGCTCAGCCTTGCTTTTTTGACCTAGAACTACTTTGGCTGTTCTGGGTCTTTTATTCTTCCAAATGAATTCCAGGGCTGTTTTTCTAGTTCTGTGAAGAATGTCATTGGCATTTGATGGGGATTACATCTGTCTGTCTATTGCTTCGGCAGCATGACCATTTTAACAATATTAGTTCTGTCTATTCATGAACATGGGAGGTCCTTCCGTCTTCTTGTCCTTCTTCAGTTTCTTTCCTCAGTGTTCCATAGTTTTCATCTTAGAAGTCTCTCACTCTGTTGGTTAGATTTATTCCTAGGTTTGTTGTTTATTTGTTTGTTTGTTTTTGAGGCTCTTGTGAATGGGATTGTTTCCCTGATTTCTTACGTATCAGAAAGCTTTTGATTTAGTGTGTTGCTTTTGTAATTTGTGTCTTTGCATCACTTGTCTACAGCTCCTGCAGGCTTTCATAGAGCTCTTTGGATCTTCTACATATAGGATCGTACCATCTGCGAACAATGATACTGTGACATTTTCCTTTCCTATTTTTAGCTCCTTTACTCCCTTCTCTTGCCAAATTGCTCTGGCTAGGATTTCTAGCACTGTACTGAATGTCAGGGGTGAGAGTGGACATCCTTCTCCTGTTCCAGATTTTAAAGGAGATGCTTTCAGATTTTTCCCATTCACCAGGAGGTTGGCTGAGTTTTTCATAAATAGCCCCTATAATGTTGAGGTAGGTTTCTTCTGTGCCTGGTTTCTCCAGTGATTTCATCATGAATGGGTGCTGAATTTTGTCAAAGGCTTCCTCAGCATCTATTGAGATGACTAAGTGATTTTTGTCCTTAATTCTATCTATGTGATGAATTACATTTATTGATTTGTGCATGTTAAACTACCCTTACATCTCTTGGATAAAATCAACCTGGTCATGATGTGCAATCTTCTTAAAATGTTGTGAATACAATTTGCTAATACTTTATTAAGTATTTTTGCATCTAAGTTCATCAGGGATTTGGGGTTGCAGTTTTCTTCCCTTTCTGTGCCTTTATCTGGTTTTGGTATGGGTGTGCTACTGGCTTCATACAATGGATTTGGAGGTGTTCTATCCGTTTCTGTTTCATGCAATGATTTGAGGAGCATTGGCATTACTTTGGTATTGTAGACCTGAGCTCAGAAATCATCTGGGCTTGTCTTTGTTGGAAGAATTTTTATTACTGCTTATATCTCATTGCTAGTAATTGGTTGGTTTAGGTTTTCCATGTCCTCTTGATTCAATTTTGGCAGGTTGTATGTGTCTAGAAATGTATCCATTTCTTCTAGGTTTTCCAACTTATTGGAGTATACATTTTCAAAATAGTCTCTGAACTTTGTGATGTATGTGGTGACTTCACCTTTTTCACCTCTAATTTTATTATTTCGGTCTCATTCTTTGGGTTAATTGGTCAAGGTTTATCAGTCTTGCTTATCTTTTCATAGAATAACTCTTTGTTTCTTTAATCCTTTTGTATTTTTTTTTAATTCTCAGTTTCATTGATTTTGGCTCTGATCTTACTTACTGCTTTCCTTCTACTGGCTTTAGAATTGGTTTGTTCATTTTTGAGGGCCTTGAGATGTATCATCAGGTTGTTTAGTGAGATCTTTCTGACTTTCTTGTGGAGCCACTCGTAGCTATAAACCTTCCTCTTAGAACTGCCTTTGTGGGGTCCCCGAGTTCTGGTATATTGTGTCACTATTCTCATTTGAGTCTAAGAAAGTTTTAATTTCTCCCCTGATCTCCTCTATCACCCATTCATCACTCAGAAGTACATTGTTGGTCTCCATGTATTTGTGTAGTTTCTGTGGGGTTTCGTCACGTGGATTTCTAATTTCATTATGATGTGATAAGATGCAATGAATCACATCTGGTTGTTTAGCCTCTGCTAAGAGCTGCTGTGCAGCCTAAAATATAGCCTATTTTGGAGAAGGATCCATGAGCCTCTGGGAAGAAAGTGTACCTGGCTGGTAACAACCTTTTCTGAGACACTACAGACATCCCAGCCTTACGGCAGGGAAATGTGTAAGAGGCCCTCACAAGGCTGTCTGCCCTGTCAGGTGACGTGTTTGATTTTAGAGACTACAAGAATCCATCAGGGAGCTCTCCATGTCAAATGTGGAGTGTTTTAAAGCTTTCAGAATTAACCCTGAAGGCCTGGGAGGACACAGCGGGAAGCAACCATCCTCAGGCCCCGCAGGGGGGCTGCATCAGAACTGGACCCTGCAAGCACATGGACTCTGCGGTTCCAGCCTCCAGAAAACAGATGTGCGACGTGTAAGCAAAGTAAACAGCCAGGCGCAGTGGCGCACCGTGGTGATCCCAGAGCTCGGGAGGCTAAGACCGGAGGTTCACAAGTTTAAAGCCAGCCTCAGCAAGAGAGAGGCGCTAAGCAACTCAGTGAGCCCCTGCCTCTAAATAAAATGCAAAATACAGCTGGGGGGCTGGGGATGTGGCTCAAGCGGTTTCACGCTTGCCTGGCAAGCTCGGGGTGCTGGGTTCGATCCTTAGCACCACGTAAAAATAAAAAATATTGATGTTGTGTCCACTGAAAACTAAAAAATAAATATTAAAAAATTATCTCTCTCTCTCTCTCTCTCTCTCTCTCTCTCTCTCTCTTTCTCTCTCTCTCTCTCTCTCTCCTCTTTCTCTTTAAAAAAAGAAAATATGGCTGGGGAGGTGGCTCAGTGGTCAAGTGCCCTTGAGTTCAATCCCCAGTGCCAAAAATAAATAAATAACTTCTCAAACTTTTTTTTTTTTGGTACGGAGGATTGAACTCAGGGGCACTCGACCACTGACCCACATCCCCAGCCATACGTTGTATTTATTTAGAATCAGGGTCTCACTGAGTTGCTTAGTGCCTCTCTTTTGCTGAGGCTGGCATTGAAGTCAAGATCCTCCTGCCTCAGCCTCCTGAGCCGCTGGTATTACAGGCGTGGACCATGCACCCAGCTCAAACATTTTTTCATTCCATTTTCTCATTGTTGGGAAAAGTATAAACGGCAGCCATACCCCAGAGAAAAAACCCCAACATGGCGCCTAAGTACCTCTTCTTCCTACCTTCTTCTTTTCTGCAGTGGCGCGAAAAGTTCCCGCCCATGTGAACTCTCCCGCCGGCGCCAATTTCAAATCTCGCTGGCGGGGAACCTTAGCCCCAATGAGAACTAATTCCTGGGCTCCGGAGCTGATATCTGGAAGAACTTGCCAATAAACGGGTGGCCTGCCATTTATCTAAACCCTACCATCTCCCCCTTAGTTCTATATAAGCACACAGCTTTTTGCAATAAAATTGGAATTCTCCCGGCCAAGTGTCTTTGCTTGGGGAATTCTTTCACTCATCACTCTCTCCCAGTGTCTATAAATTTCATTTAGTCAAGAAATATTGACAGTGTGCCTGGGCTCTGCTCGGGGCTCTGCTCCGGGCTCTACTCGGGCACTGCTCAGGCACTGGGGTGCAGTACTGAACAAGACAGAAGACCTGCTCTTGTGACTCCTCCTCCTCCTCCTGTGAGCAGAGCAGCTCCTCTTTGCAAGTGAAAAGTAAACTCAACGTCTGGACGCTCCCTGATGCTGGAAAAAATGGGAGAACATCAAACTAAAAAGCTTCTTCCCAGCACAGGAGACAATCGAGAACGTGAAGGGAGCCTGCAGAATGGGGGAATCATCACCACCTGCACCTCAGCACTAATCTCCAGGATATGCTAAGACCTCAAAAGACTTAACACCAAATAACTCAGTCAATAAATGGGCAAAGGAACTGAACAGGCACTTCTCAAAAGAAGAAATACGAATGGTCAACATATATATGAAAAAAATGTTCACATCTCCAGCAATTAGAGAAATGCAAATTAAAACTACTCTAAGATTTCATCTCCCTCCAGGCAGATGGCAATTATCAATAATACCAGCAAAAATAAATGTTGGCAAGGATGTGGAGAAAGGCACACTCATACATTGCTGGTGGGACTGCAAATTAGTGCAACTATTATGGAAAGCAGGATGGTGATTCCTCAGAAAACATGGAATAGAACCACCACTTGACCCATTTATCCCACTTATCAGCATATACCCAAAGGAGGGACATAAAATCAGCATATACCAGTGACGCAGCCACATCAATATTTATAGCAGCACAATTCACAATAGCTAAGTTATGGAACCAACCTAGATGCACTTCAACAGATGAATGGATAAAGACAATGTGGTTTAAATACCTAATGGAATATTACTTAGCTATAAAGAAGAATGACTTTATGGCATTTACAGGTAAATGGATAGAGTTGGAGACTCTCATGCTAAGTGAAATAAGCCAATCCCAAAAAACCAAAGGCTGGATGTTCTCTCTGATATGTGGAAGCTAGCCCACAATAAGTGGGGTGGGAGAAGAACAGAGGTTTATTGGACTAGACAGAGGGGAATAAAGGAAAGGGAGGGGCTGGACAAAGGAAAGACAGTGGAATGGACCTGACAAAACTTTCCTGGGTACACAGTGAACACGCCACAGTGATCTCACCTGTGTATATGGACAAGACTGGGACCCTAATTAGAATAAGATACATTCCATGCATGTATAGCTCTCTCAAAATAGATCTACTGTCATGTATAACCAGTTAAAAAAATAATGCCAAGAGCCCCAGCAGGCAGAGTGGGGCAGGGTGGGGCTGCGGGGATCCCTGTTAAAAGCACCCAGATCCCATTTCACCTGGGGGAAGAGGACAGCCAGGCATGCCTGGAGGGAAGATCAGTCACTAGCAGTTCCCAAGAGCAGGCCGCAGGCTACAGACGGAGAGGAGTCGAGGGGGCCCGGTGGGCAGTGGGAGAGCAGGAGGGTCCTGCTGGGAGCTCTCAGGGGTCAAGGGAAGAGGGAGTGGGGAGAGGAGCGAGCTGAGGGTGCAGCAGGAGGCTGGGATGTGCTGTGGGCTCTGAGCTAGGGGTGGTCACTGGGCATCTAGTTCCCGGCTGCAGGTGCTGCAAACAGACAACTTTGGCTCTGGCTCCCAGAGGAGAGGGGGACAAAGGAGGTGACGGTGGGGGCTCTGGATTGGGGTTTGGCTATGAAAGGTGCCACCTGCAGGTTACCCACCATCCCTAGGTGCTAGCCAGCCTGGGCGGGGCAGTCTCTCCAGGGCACCAAGGCCCTGGGGTGTTGACACAGCATGACCCTCGATGGTTGTCGGGCACAGACTTAAATGCGGAGTCACCAGGAGCTGAGAAGAAGGTGCCAGTCACACAGAGACACCAGGAGAGCAAGCCAGGAAAACCTCCCCAGGACAAGGACAATCCGGGGCACCTGAGAGGAGGGCAAGGTACAGTGGTGGACAGTGGGAGGAGAGGCAGAGTGGGGCCAGCAGGCCAGCCTGGGGCCCAGCAGGACATTGGCTCCACGGCAAAGGGCCAGAGTGGGCTCCACAGGGAGCACTGTGGCCTGATCTTGCTTTTAAAAGGTCACCTTGACTCTGCTGAGAAGAACGATTCATGGGGGACCCCAGGCAGCAAGGAGGATGCTGAGTCGGGTGGGAAGTCCCCGCATCACTGGGAAGTAGGGCGCGGCTCCCTCCCGGCTCCTGGGACCCCCAGGCGTCCGTGCCTGTGGGGCTGTGCTGGTGTGGCCTTTGTCCCTGAGATGACTCTGTCTTCTCTTTCCTGTATCTCTGAGTACTTCCTGTTCTCCTAGTGACCCCCCCACACACACACACACACACTTTTCTCACCTGTCCTGCTATTGCTGACAGAAAGGACCCCAGAAAATCGGGTCACTTAGGCAGGAACATCTGCAGATGGCCAAGTGTGTGCCTCCAAAAGAAACACGCAAAGAGATAATGGCCCTACCCAGGAAGAAGTGGAACTTCTACAGCGGACCCCACAAATTACACAAGACCCAAAAGGAAGAGAAATTAACCCTAAGATAAAAGGCCAGCCCACAAATACCTGGGCAGTGCTCATGTCAGGGGGGACATTAACTGAGCTCTGAAGAGCTGTCATTGGACTGTTTGAGGACAGGCCAAGAACACAGGAGCCCGCCACAGTGTGTCACAGCAGGGGCCGGGGGAGTTATTTCATAAAGGAGTGAAACGAAGCATAATAAAAAATAAGCTGTTATAAAATGTTAAGTGCCCATTTGATGACTTACGTGTGATTTATTTTACAACAGAAAAATATGCTAGTATGTAGAACGTGATGATGTTAAAGTCACTCAGTGATTGTAGAACATCTTACTTGGATGATATTTGCAAATTATTTGAATGGATCAAGTTTAGGGGTCTGTGAAAACTGGGGAAGGACCCACGGTCACCACCAAGTGCAGGAGGCGTCTTTGCATCTGCTCACCCTGTATGCGAAGGGGCGATTCCTACCTGACCCACCAAACACGAGCATCTTACATCTTGGTCTGTGTAGAGTGTATGTCAAAAATACTCCAACACACATCACTCTCTGCGTTTCAAGGGGACCCGGAGGCTGCGGCTAGACAGACCATCATCTGTAATGACCAGCAGCAATGAAAGTCCATGACCGACCTGGCAGCACCAGTGAGGACTGACACTTCCCAAGGGTCCCTCTCCTGCCCCACGGGGTCCGCTTCATGCTCTCAACGCCTGGTGGCTTCTTTTAAAACTGACATTTTTTTCCTCCTCTTTCTCCCTCTTCTCCTCCCAACCATGGGGGAACCGGGATGATCATTCTTCCCATCCTACGCCAAGTTATCTGCCCTTGTATTCACTGTCACAGAACAGAGAAACTCCGGGTCTGGAAACTGCAGCACCGGCTCTGTCAGGGTGCCAGTGAATACAGTCAGACCCTGATAAAGACACCTGGAAACGGGCCTGCTCCCCTCACGCCCTCTGTTCTCGCTGGCCGTCAGAATGGCAGACTCTGCCTCGGGGTCTAGCAAAGCACTGAAACTTCTTTTTCCGTTTTCTCAAGTCTGTGTTCTCATTACTGGACCAGCATCAGGGACAAGGGGCAAGTTTTCAACACTGGTGACAGGTCTTCTAGTCAGGAAGGGTGTGTGTGGGGGTGGAAGTGTGGTGCCCTGGGCAAGGGCCCTCCTCCCTCCAGGGCGCTCTGCCCAGCTGGTGAGTGAGTCTCCGTGATTCCTCCTGTGGCCGGCAGGAGTGGTGCTTGATCGTCCAGGAGTAAAGGATGGTGGAATGGCCCGTCATTTGCCTCAAAGAACTAGTGGGTCAGTCTGTGACCTGCCCTCAGCCTCTAGGACCACAGAGGCCAGGTGCTGGGTAACCAGAGGGGGGGGGGTGGAGGGCTTTCTGGTCTGACCCTGCTTCCCAAGAGGACAGTGCCGAGAAGTCCTGCTCTTGACGCCTGCGGGATCCCCCTCAGGGTCATGGCCAGGCTCTTCTGCTCTGTCCAATGGCATCTGGAAATCCCTGCTCCTGGACAGACCTGCCATGTGACTCTACCTTGCCCCTCCCCTGGCCTCCTCCCCGCGGCCTAGAGATGTTTATTGGTTCCCAAATTGTTCTTGCGCAGAGAGACAGGGCAGGGGACATTCAGAGGAAGCAGCTGGCAGCCTCTGCAGGGTCAGGCCCACTGTTGCAGAAGGCCAGTGTCCAGTGACCCTTACTACACCTGAAATGACCCAAAGCACAAGTCACGATGAGATATGCCAGCTGGATATGCCGAAGGGACTGGAAGATGCTCTTCAAATGAAAAGGTGAAGGGAGAGGGAAAGGTCGTACACGGAGCTCACCAAGGTCGACAGCAGCAGTGAACCGTCCACACAGAATCGTGAAAAAGGACAAGGAAATTGAGCTACTTCTGCTGTGACACCTCAAACCCCAGAAGTCACAGCCGCACTGTGGGAGGCACCTCGTTACAGTGGGAATAATTAACAGAGGGCCCCACACTATCCATGGTGTAGCTTCCACGGGGTCCGGGAGTGTTTCCCTTGAGGGTGGGGACCACGGTATTTGACCCTTCTCCAGCGGTCACACAGGCCACATGGCAGTGGATTGCCATCCAAACTACCAGAAGAAAATGAATCAAGTCTTAGACTTTGAATAGCATAAGCCAGGGGCTCAGGGGGACTGAAATAGCAGAATGCTTTACAGCAGCCGCCATCGGGAAACTGATCGGGCAGGAAAAGATACTAATTGAATGCAAAGCCTCGGCCTCGGCATGCGGCTGGGGACGGGGACAGTCTGAAAGCTTAGAGGGTAAGCTCAGACCTGCTGGTGGGGAGGAGGAGAGAGCACAGGGAGAAGCAGGGGAGGCCACACGGGAAGGTGTTCCTGGGTGATGGAGCCCAGGACCCAGGACCCAGGACCCAGTGTGAGGACGGCTTGTGTCCTGCTCAGCATGGAGTTTCCTGGGGAAAGGAGAAGAGGAGGCCAAAGTGTCATGCCAGGCAGGACGAGGGCTTGAGTACTAAGCAAGTTCAGATATGTATGTGTATGTGTGTGTGTGTGTGTGTGTGTATAGATATTTAATTGGTGTGCTGAGATTCACACTTGCCATAAAAGTCTATGATCTGAACCATAGATTGCACTTGCCCAGTAAGGAACCCGCTCTCTGGGCACAGCTGTGTCCGTTGCCAATGGCAGCAGCGAGCCCTGCCATTATACCTGCCCCTCCCGTGAGGGGCTAATGACCTCCACAACAAGCCTCCCCACGCCCTTGCCCCAACCAGCCACTGTCATACTCTGGCCCCGGGTCTGAGCCCCTGTTCTCCTGACAGTTTGGCCTGCATTCTTGGGCTTCCGTCTCTGCTGTCAGACCCTGTAACCCCTGGACACCTGATCACCCCGGTGTTCCTGGGTGCACAAACCTGACTCTGTCGCCGGCTTTGGCTGAACCTTCTGGGCTTTATCTTTGGATGATTTGACTTCTGGCACCTGGCAGCCTGAACGCAGGCCCACCCCTCAGCAGGGGCCAGATCTCTACCACAAGATGATCTGTGGGACACAGGGAGCTCGGAAGTGGGAGCCCCTCAATAGATCCACCAAGATCCAGTAAGAAGGCGGCAGGACCCGCAGAGGAGGAGGCATTCTGAGAGAGTGAGGTGGGAGCGCCCCCCACCCCCAGCCGGATGAACACATCCTGGTTGTCAGGGTTCATATTTATTCAGAGCTGGCCACAGAAGTGATTTTCAGTTTCAAAGCAATGGAAAGAGTTGACATGAATAATACATTTGTATCTTCTATTGATGCTTTCAAACAAAGCAGCAGCACCCAGTTGTTCAAATCAGTTCTGTTTTACATTAGTTTTCTAGAATGAGTGTTTCTGCAGAAATTTCATTTGAAATGTGAAATTGTTTTTGCTTCTGATACAAATTCAAAACAGTCCACATTGTAATGGATTTTTAAACACATTTGTTATCACAGAATCACGGCGGAGAGAAGAGCCCGCCCAGGGGAGCCCGAGTGTGGCCCTCTCCACCGTCTGGGCCAAGGACATTTTTCTCAGCAACCGCAGGCCTGTGAGCGGCTCAGCTGCTCCGAGGAGACTCATGTTCCGCCATGGAAACCAGGGACCCCAGCTCAGAGCCAGGCCGTGGTTTGCTCCAGGACAACAGGACAAAGTTAGACAGACAGGACACAGTCTGGCAGCCTGAGCTCCGCTGTGGTTCCAGGAGCATTTCCGGATGCCCCCAGGACCGTGGGCATCCGCCTCTCGTGTTCTGCGACATGTCCTGATGTCCCACTAAGACCCTTCTTACCAGTGCTGGGTCTGGCCCGTGCCACACGGGGGTCTTCCGTGTCCGTGGTCTGGGACATCCCAGGATATCCCTCCCCAGCAAAGGCCAGGGGTGGGAAAAGGCCCGGTGCCTGGTGGACCCTTGGACTGCCCTCCCGCCAGCTGATGATCAGGTGGAGTGACATTCTCAAGTCCGACTGAGGCTGCTCTGAATCCAGCTGCGTGTTCCAGAGCAGGAGAGGGACCGGCTGCCCTGGTCCATGTGCCCAGCAGAGGAGGACGCAGGTGGGTAAGAGCAGACAGGCTCCGCAATCCCTAGAGCTCCCACAAGACCTGCCTTCTGCCGCTTGGGATGTCCTGACTCGAATGTCAGGGCGGGTTTCCGTGGAGATCAACGCCTGACCACCAGTGGGACTCTGGGCTGGGCCGTGCCTGACATTTGATGCTCCACCCCGGGCCAGGGGTCGGGGTTCTCCTGCCTGGCCCAGGAATGGTGCCCACGAAGGCGAGACTGGGCCAGGCAGCTCTCCTCTGCTGAGGCCAGCCCCTGAGCTGGCCAGGGGTCCATCTGCTGGCCACACTCCACAGGCGGGGCCTGGGCCTTCTCTGAAGGGATCTGCTCAGGCAGCTCCATGTCTAAGGTCCCTGTTGGCAAGTTGGTCCTTTATCTGCAGTGTCCTTCCTGTCCCTGGAAACGTCCCTTGTCTCAGAGTCTAGAGCATCTGATGTTGGCACAGCCTTGCAGCTGTGGTCACCTCCTGGGTGCCGTGACAGAGCACTGTGGTCACCTCCTGGGTGCTGTGACAGAGCACTGTGGTCACCTCCTGGGTGCCGTGACAGAGCACTGTGGTGGGTGACAGAAACAGGGAGTTTATTTCCTAAAGCAGCCACAGGGTCACGGGGTGTGGACGTCCAAGCACAGGGCCAGGGAGCTCGTGTCCAGGGAGGCCTTTCCCCCTGGCTCACCGATGGCCAGTTCCTGCTGCATCCTCAGGTGGCCTTTCTGCTGGGCATGGGGCTGGGGCATGGGGGTGGCCAGAGGCACAGAGAGCGAGAGAAGGCACCTGGTGTCCCGTCCTCTTCCTGTGAGGACATCAGTCCCATTGGCTCAGGACTCCGTCCACCCTCACGACCTCCTCTAACCTTAAAGTCATACGAGGTGGGGCAGCACAACTCCGCACGTGACGCTGGCCTTCTTATGACCAGCCTCCGCGTGACCGTCCTTCCCTGTCCTTCTATTTTCAACCCGTCTCTCCCTGTGCGTGTGGACGGCCCTCGTGAGCTCCCGCTCTTTCCCTGCTGTGTCATGTCGGCCTTTTAGGGAGCACAGCACCTTTCCATCCAGCACGGTCACCCAGCGGCCCAGGGGGTCCACCAGGTGGCTCTGTGTTTCCTATTGGCCTCTCTGTCTTTCCTTTTCTTCCATGCATCTCCTTCCTCTGGGTTGATGGCTGATTCTCCTTCCACATCCATGTTACCACCTCTGTTCATTGTTAAGTTTGTCGGTTTCTTTGGGGATCATGCATTTTGCACGTACCCCAGTCTCCTTCTAATTATGTCACTTCACCTTCAGTAAAAACACAGAGGTGCATTTCCAACAAAGAATCAGCAGATCCAAAATATCACAATGCCAAGGTCGAGAGACCCGTCCATGACTCGGGGGCTGACCGAGTCCTGCTCCCAGCCCACGGCACCCGGAGGCGCCAGGATACCCCAAGTGCTCAACATGGTCCTCTGCTCTGGGCGGTGGAACCCAAAGCCTGCCCACCTGTGAGAGACGCGGGGCTCCATGGAGCTCACAGCCCCCGGGGAACAGTTGTCCACGGGTTGTGACCAACCGCAGCGCCCACAGCAAGGCCAGCCCAGCACCGGTGCTTCAGCAGGAACTTTGGGTGAATTCCCTTCCTCCTCACTCTTTCTTCTCCCCCCTCACTCCCCCTTGTCTTCCTAGGTGTCCGGCTCCGTGTGAACACAACACTGATAGACCACGGTGGCCATCAACAGCAATTCCTAGCACTGAGTACACGTCACCAGTCCCCAAACTCAGACAGCTCTGACAAAATGGACTTCAGAAGCCAAACAAATATTTCAGTCTTTGCCTTTAATATTTAACCCTTCATTAAAAAGTAGCTTCTCCCACAAGAGTTGATCTCTCTCCCCAAACTGAACAGCCCTGGCCCTCCCCAGCTGGGTGACCTTTGACTCCGAGGTGGGACTGTACTGAGAGTCCTCCCAGCCTCTCCAGAAACCCTGCTGCTCCTGGGGGAGCTTAGCCTGGAGCCGAGGACCCACTCCACCTGCTTGACACACGATGACTTGAATGGTGACACGGTCAGTCACCTGTGGCTTCCAGGGCGGTTGCCCAGGCTCCTGCGATTCCATCAAGTCCCTCACATTTCACGTAAGAGGAGCTTGGTCTGGGCGCCTCTCTGAGCCTCCGGTCAGCTGTTTCTCCTGGACCTCATCCGGCTTCTCGTCCTTGAACAATCCTGCTGGGCCTAGAATGTGTTAGCTCTGAGCCATGTCCCAGGGAGGTCACCCTGGAATCGGCAACCTGACCTTGAGCTCTGGTTAGATCTCCCGGAACCACTGCCTGTTCCGACTCTGTTTCTTGTTATTCCGTTCAGGAGCCTTAGCCACGGCTGTTCACTGGGGCCACCACTGACCAGGACACGGACTTGCTCCCTGAGTGCCCGTCAGTGTCTGAAGCACAGGACCACAGGATGGGCAGCCCAGGTGCATGGGCACCGCAGGTGTGGCTTCCCCACACCTGGGTGTCCCCACACTGTGCAGCAGACTCAGGCTGACGATCCAAGTCCATCACTCAGGAGCGTCAGAGCCAGTGTGGGCCTGCGGGGCCGCTCCCGAAGCACTGGCACCGAGAACACAAATCCTGAGGTGCCACATCAGAACGTCCTGCCATCACGAAATGCCACATCTGAGTGTCTGCCTGAGTCATTACAGCTGTTGGTGTTAGTTTGGCAACGTAGTGCATGGTTTTAGAATTGCCCATTGTAAATCCAGCCTCAGCAACCTAACGAGGCCAGGCCTCAAAAAAAAAAATTAATTAATTTAAAATGGAAAAGAATTATCCATTATGCAGATACACCACGTGTCGACCCTCCCCTCTCCTGGGATGTTGCTGTTGCTTGATGCTTTCTAATCCAGTATCCTCATCTACAAAGTGGGAGCAACAAGCAGAAATGGTCTACTCTGTGCCTTGGACAGGTGAGGTGGAGGTGGGCCACGGTGGAGAGGCTGTGAAGGGAGGCCAGGCCGGGGGAGAGCGCATTTTATAGCCCCAGAAGCTGCCAGCTCAGCTCATGACGCAGCCTCCCATCTGCAAACCAAAAGGCAGAGACGTCTAAAGGAGCAACAAATCAGGCTCCCTGTGAGACTAACCGCTGAGCACACACGGAGCAGGTGACACATGACAGAGCAAGAATAGGGCGCTGGCTCATGGCGCAGGCTCAGACCTGCACTCCAGGGCATTGGCCCCCCAAGCCCAGAAGGGGAGCTTAGGCAGAGGAGGTGAGGGCCACACTGCAGCTCAGGAGGCCAGGGCACAGGGTCTGGAGGGGCCTGATTGTGGCATGGTCTCCGCCCTGACTCATGTGCCTGAGGGAGGTGGTGCTCTCCGGGTTAATAAGGGTCTGGCTTCTGGAGCCCCGTCCAGCCCGAGGCAGACCCCTGCTGCTGACTGACCATCTTACTGTATGCCTGCCTACGTCGCCTGTACTGTCTCCATGGGTGACCTGAGAGGAGCTGGAAGCCGTTGCTGTGTTCGATTTAAATGTAGAAATCAAAGATGCAAAGCTACGTGTGCCTCCCTGAAAGAACATACATAATTCTCACTCTGGCTGAATCTACAAAAAAAGAAAAATACACAGCCTCACGTTCTTCTTTATTCACGTTAGAACTTATGTTCGTAGTTCTCACTTATGTGAATTCATCGACAGAAGTTCCCAGGGAAATGCAGCTCTCCTCGTAACAGACAAGAGCAACCAGGCCGCTCGGGAAGCAGGCTGCTGTGTGTCTTCTCACGGTGGCTCAGCTCAGATGTCACTTCTGTGACAGTGGAGGCTGCGCAGGGAAGGGGACCTGCAGCTCTTCCTCTGACAGGTTGCTCGGCTCAAACCCTTGTGTATTTGTTTCTTTAAACTCAATTATTCTACAAGCTCACATCATATTGAATCACACATCTCACAATGTTCAGAGTGGCTCATTTGTTCTGGGAATTACATGCCTCTAATTGTATCTCAGAGACGCAGGGCACACAACAGCGGTGGTCTCGGGGACACTTGAACACTGCAGCCGTGCCAGCCGACGGCAGGGCGCACGGACACCAGCACTGGGAGGCTCAGTGGCCGTTTGTATCTGGGAGTCACTGGGTGACCCTCCCAGCCTATGGGCAGCTTTAAGGAATCCTTTGGTATTCTCTCAGAGGCACCTCACCCCGTCCAAATAACCATCCCCCACAGCAGACTGCTCAGGAAGTGCCTCCCAGGACCAGTGTGTGATGTGCCCCAGGGACCCCAGGACGGAGCTGCTGAGACTGCTGCCCTCTGGCATTGCCCAGCTGCCACCCCCTCTACAAGCACCCCCAGATGAAGGCAGCTCCTTCACCCGTCACACTGCCGGCCCAGGGGAGGCCCTCTCTCATGATCAGCCCATGGGAGTCCCTTCCCACGGGACCATGCTGCAAGCCCACGTGGCCCAGAGCCTGAGGAGCTGGCGGAGCTGGACTCAGACTGTTCAATGCCCCACGGGGCTTCCTTCCCTGCCGTGGTCACTGATCTGGACGGCGTCCCCTGCTGACCCTCTGCAGGCTGGTCTCCGTCAGTGGGCTGCACCCCCCTATCCCTTATCCACAAAGTTCAAAGGGCTGTCCCGGCTTGGGTGGCCCCTGGACGTAGCCCGACTCTCCAAACGCAGGTATTCACACACGGCCAGGCTGCTCACTCGCCCTCCGAGCCAGGGTCACCTCCGCCACTGCTCTTTCCGGGGCATGTTTTAGGCTAAGTACGAACTGCGAAGTCCGAGAATAACACTGGCATCTCGAAAGAGCTCAGAGTCCCTCGGGGCCCGGCCTGGATGAGAACGGAGCCGACGTGTGAGAGTGGCCAGCCATCCAACAGAAGAGGAAAACTGCCCCCTGGCCACTGCTCCACCGGGGACAGGCACCGGGGATCCGCAGCAGTGGTCTGAGCCGCAGCCCTGAGCGCCACGACAGCATGCGGGGAGCAAGAGCAGAGGGCAGAGGGTGCAGAGGAAGCTCTCTGCAGCGTGGCCCCCAAACCCACCAGGCCACGCCTCCCCATCCAGAAACGGGGTCACGCCCAGGGAGTGTGCGGGGAGGATACCTGTGTGGTGGGCGAGTGTGGAGGCACCTCTGGGGAGGACGGCTGACCCCTTCACATGCCTCCTTCTCAGCTCCCCTAGCTCACAGGCGTGGACGACTGGGCCAGGGTCACCAAGTGTATGACAGCAGAGCTTTCCTTTTCAACTGCAGCAGGCACGGCAGTCCTCTCCATGCCACAGACGGAGACTGACACGCCAGGGACAGTGATGTAAATTAAAGGATCACGTCTACGGCGGTGCCATTTCGGCAGCTTGCAGAATTTTACTAACATTAAACAAATGCAAATCCTTCTTGATCCTTTTTCAAAAATACTTAAAACCGATTTTTACTCTAACAGAAGCCAAGTTTCCAAGATCAATGAATATAACTCAAAATTCTCTCCTTAATCACACTTTCGTGAGTATTCTTCAGATGATTTTTCCTGGGGCCTGACAACCTCTAGCACAGGGTTGAGCTCACCGGCGAGTGGCACTCGGGGCCACACTGAACCAGTGAGAATCCAGTGATAGATACTGAACAATCGTTATTGAACCAAAAGCTTTGGCTAACTAAACAAAGGCTGTTAACACTTGCTAAAATATTTAGTCTGTGGAGGAATGGATAAATTGGGTTGTTGAGCACAAGAATTAATTTCCATGTTAAACTCAGTAAGTCGTAGCAGCTTTTCTGTCCATTGCAATCTATGGTGAAAAGAAGCAGTCCAGCAGGAGGGCTGCTCAGCAGACATCAATCTCCATAATAAAAGTGTTCTGGATGTGGCTCTTTGAAAACCACGATCATGATCATAGAATACATGTGGTTACTGACACACACTGCCTCCCAGGGTTTAAAAGGCACTTACAAAAAGTGCAGGTGGCTGAGCTCACCACAGACAGCCTAACATCCTCAGGGTTAGACCCAGGCACCCGTTTTCAATGAGTTCGCCGGGTAAATCTGTGGAAGAGCTCAGCTTGAGATGTCTCATAATCCCCAAGATAACAGACAAACCTTGCGTTCCTAAGCCAGGAAGACATTCCTCTCCTGGCCTGGTCAGCTCTTTCCTATCCTAAGAGCTATGGAAATATTTCATGAACTTTATTCTGTCAGCAGGGGAGAGACCACAACTCCAAGTACCACATGCTGATCATGATAAGTACCAGAAACCTAAGATACGTGACCCCCCACCCCCACCCCGCAACATGACCCACTTGACAAAACACTCTACGAGTGAAAACAGTTTTCCCAAAGAGAAGGTCTCAACTTCAGTGCCTTCCCTGTGTGTTAGGTACAGCCCGGACTTGCTTGAGCATTGAGTGAACTTGGACATTTCATTGCATTATCAGAGCTCATGACAATATCAATTTATATTCCCTTTTTTAAGAAATTACTCAAAATGAATTCACAACTTGAATTGTAAAAAAAAAAAATTACAACACAAAAGTTTTAGCATCATTGTTAACTATTTTACAAGAATGCTCAGAACCTCAGAAAAAAGAGTGAAGAAATGATTCTCCAATTTGTTCACAGTAATTTGATCATTAGTGGCCCGCTCTTGCTGTTGAGAGCAACCACAAAACTTTGCAACACCTAGTCATTGAAAAACTGCTTTTAAAATTCTAATGGCACTACTCAGCCACGAAGAAGAATGAAATCATGGCATTTGTTGGCACGTGGATGGAAATGAAGAACATCATGTTGAGCAAAACAAGCCAGACTCAGAAAGACAATGGCCAAGTGTTTTCTCTGACGTGTGGGAAATAGAGTAGAATAAAGGAAAGGTGGGGAGAAGGATAGGATGACATACAGATATGGGAAGATCGGGGGTGTAGACAAGGAGATGGAGAGGCAGAGTGGAGGGAGGGGAAGGGAGGCGATGCAGAATGAATTCTTTAAAAATCACCCTACACAACTATACCACAGGGAATTCACCTCCATCCATAGGTAGGAAGAGCCAATCAAACATAAATAAACAGATGAGTGCAAGGAAGATCTGCAGAGTAGAGGAAGGAGATGGGGGAGGGAAAGAGGGCAAGAGGAAAACTGAATTTGAACTCCACGCATGGACGACCTTGTCAGGATGAGCCCAACTACTACGTAAATAAAACTCTAATTTAAAAACAAAACAAAAGACAAGGTCTAATCACAAAGATATTTTAATGACATTAGATTTAATTTGCATATTCAGTCTCTCTCTCCTACAAATCAAGAGCCAACTGGGCATCTTTTTACACTTTCAGAAGTTATAGGAGTAAGCAACCAAAGCATCTACTACACATCACAAGGCCGCGAAGCTGCTTGGCGCTCTCCAGACTCCCTGCCAATCACGCTCACATCTCCAACAGGAACCCAGCGCATCAGCGACGTTCAGACTCCTTGCTGGCACCCGGCGCAGCCCTGCCTGGCCTGTGGTCACTTCTTGCTGGATCCTGGAAGTGAGAGAAGCTTCCTCTTTGCAAGCCATGTCCTCGTCCCCACCTGTGGCCACACCACTGTCACTATGCCACATCTGGCACACTCCTCACCAACATCCTGCCAACCTTTCAGAGGGAGGAACTGCAAAGACATGCGTGAACAATCGCAGCCCAGTGGATCAGGGAATATGACAAAATATACAAATATCTTCAAAAAAACTGATTTGAGAACAAATAGAAAATCTGATTAGACCTATAAAGGGACTGAATTAGTGAACCCCCCCCCCAAAAAAAAATCCCACTATGACTGTCATGGTAAATCTACCAACTTTAGGGATAATTACTATTAATCCTTCACAAACTCTTCCAAATCATCAAAGATGAGAGAATTCATCCCATGAGATCAGTAGTACTCTGATATCAAAACCAGATAAAGAAAACACTATAGACCAATGCTTCTTTTGATTCTGCACGCAAAACCTCCTCAACAAATTATTAGCAAACTAAATATATATTTTCAAAAGTATGTACCATGACCAAGTGGGGTTTATGCCAGGAAGGCAAAGTTGACCATACCAAAATTGATTAATGTAATATATTACATAATAGAATAAAGGGGAAAACACACGAAATCTCAATCAACGCAGAATCTCAATCAACACAGAAAATATATTTGACAAGATGCAGTTTCTTCTCATGATAAGAAAAAAAACAATTAGCTAGTAATGGAAGGGGACTCTGATAAGGGGTCTATGGAAACCCCATAGATCACACCACACTTACTGGCCTCTGAAATCAGGAACAAGTCAAGGGTGTCCACTGGAACCCCTTCTGTTCATCACTGGGCAGGATGTTCTAGCCAGGACACTTAGGCAAGAAAAATAAAGTCACCCAGCTGAGCAGGAAGAATTAGACAGACCTCTGTCTGTAGATGATGCGATCTTATACAGAGAAAGCCCCACAAAATGCACAAAAATACTAGAACTAATAAATGAGTTCAACAAAGGCATGACCTATGAATCAGTATAAAAATTTGATTATATTTCTATACATTGACAATGAGCAATCTGAAAAAAAAAATTAAGAAAAGAGTTTTGTCTTAAATAGCATCCAAAAAGTGAAATAAGGATAAAATTAGTCAAAGTCTAAAACTTGCATGCTGAATATTATAAAGCATATGGAAGGAAATTAAAGAGCTGAATAAATGGAAAATGTCCTATGTTCATGGCTGGGAATCCTGGGTATAATTAATATAGCAGCACTCCCCAGAGTCATCTACAGATTCGATTCAAATCCCAGATGCCTTTTTACTGAAACCGATTCTTTGATTCTAGAATTCACTTGGAAATACAAGTTACTCAGTGCGGCCAAAAGAATTTTGAAAAAAGACAAAGTTGGAGGACTCCTACCTCCTGGTTTCAAAGCCTGTTACAGAGGTGTGCTTACCAAGATTGTGAGGAACCCATAGAAGACAGACACAGGGGTCGTAGGAACAGAACTGAGAGTCCAAAGTTGAGGCCTAATATTGATGGCTGGTAAGTTTTGATGAGGGTTCAAAGATAACTCGGTGGAGTCAAGTTTTCTTTCAACAAATGGTGCTAAGAAAGCTGTGTACATATGCAAAAGAATGAATCTGGGTGCTTATCCCACAGCATATTCAATAATTAATCCCAAATGGATCAAAGACTTAAGCATATAATTAAAACTATAAAACTTGTAGAAGGGAACTTAGGCATAAATCTTTGTGATCTTAGATTAGGTGACAGTTTCTTGGGTGTAACATTAAAAGCATGAGAAAATAAAGAAAAATAGATAAATGGACCTCAAAACTAAAAACGTGTGCATCCAAAGACATTACAACAAGGTTAAAAGACAATGCACCAAACAAGCTAATTTTAAATAACTAACTTAAAGCAGGAAAAAGATATGAATAGACATTTCTCTAAGGATGTAAAGATGTCAATAGGGCATAAAAAATGTGCCTCTTTAGTCATTTGGGACTGAGAACCCAGCCACAATACCTCACAACCACGAGGCCAGTCCAGAGGGACAGATACGGGGGCTGGATGGGGTTGTGGCTCCGTGGTGGAGCGCTTGCCTACCTTGTGCAAGGCTGTGGGTTTGATTCTTGGCATTAAACATAAATAAATGAATAGGTCCATTCACAGCTAAAAATATATATATATTAAAAAGAAGAAGAAGAAGAAGGACAGGAAATGGCCAATGTGGCGGGGATGTAAGAAATGGGAGCCTCCCACCTGAGAGGGACGTTGAGAAAACAGCTCCGAAGTTCATGAGGGGGTCCACCTAGGCATACACCCAAAAGAAGGTCTGTCCACTCAGTCTGCCCACAAGTGCACATGGTGCCAAACCATAATAGCCAAAACCAACCCAAAGTGAAGTTACGGATGGATTCTGTTTAGAATGCAGCCTGTCTGTAAGACTGGGTCCCGGCCCCTGGTGCTGCGGGAGTGGTGGAGCACTTAGGAGGTGGGGCCTGGTGGAGGGAAGTGAGGCCCTGGGCTTGTGCTCTGGAGGAGGGCGTGGGGACCCGGCCCTGCTCTTCTTCTTTCACTTCCTACCTGCTGGGAGGTGAGTGATTTCCTCCTCGGTTACATGCTCTGGCCATGATGTTCTGCCTCACCACAGGCCCCAAAGCAACAGGGCCCACAGCCATAAACTAGAGTTTCTGAAACCCTGAGCCAAAATATGCCTTTGCTCTTTGAGTGAATTTCCTCAGGCATTTTGTTAGGGCAATAGGAAGCCTATCAGCACACAATGGGATATTGTTTGGCAACAAAGAATTACATATTGATACAGGCCACTGCCTAGATGCATCTTCAGACCATCATGCTAAGTGAAAGAAGCCAATCATGAAAAGTTACATGTTGCATGATTCACTGTGAATTAAATATTCAGCATAGGCAAATGTAGAGAGGGGAGAGGGGACAGGGCTCCCTAGGGCTGGGGTGGGAGAAGGGGTAAGGAGTGGCTGCTGAGAGGATCGGCATTTCCTTTGGGAGTGATGAGAACATTCTAAACTTAGGTTTTGATGATGGTTACACAATTCTGTGAATACACTAAAACCACTGCATTGTGCACTTTAAATGGATGGGCTTGTGATACATGGATTATGGTTCAATTAAAAAATGTTTCAAAAAAGATTGCCTTTAAAATGGGTCTCCTGGTGTATTCATCCTAGAGTCTCTGTCTATGTGGCTCAGGGTGCCATGAAGACTGCCCTTGAGCCCCTAGAGAAGAGGGAGAGGGCAAAGGGAGATGCAGAGGCCAAAAGAGATGAGAGGCAGAGGAAGGGAAGAAAAGTCAAGACAAATTGGCAAATTATCCCAAGGAAATGGTCACATTGCTGGACACGGTAGTGCACGCCTGTAACCCCAGCTGCTTGGGAGGCTGAGGCGGGAGGCCCACACGTATGAGACCAGCTTGGGCAAGACGGTGGATGGGGCACGGGCTCAGACTCAGCAGGTGGCCCCCGTGTGTCAGCCAGCTGTCCGTCAGTGTGATGAATGACAACTTGCAAAGAAAAGTTTCACTGCAGGCCCGTCTGTGACCGTCGGGCCCCGTTATTTCAGGTCTGTGGCAAGACAGCTCCTCGTGGTAGAGTGTGGGGGAGCAAAAGTACTCGCCTCCTGCCAGGAAGCAGGAGAGAGCGAGGAGGAAGACCAGGTCCCACAGTCCCCACAGGCCACACCCCAGTGACCCTAGGCCCTTCCTTGTGATCCCACCCCTAAAGGTCCACAGCACCTGCCAACAGCACCCCTTGGGGACATTCCACACCCAAACTACAGGAAAGGAAAGTCCTGTTCTTGGGCTGTCTACAAAAGTTGACCAGTCCTGGAAGGGGCCGTCTTTCCTTTGGTCTGTAGGATCTTAAGGTGTCAAAACTTTGTAAGATACAAAAAAAGCTAAAAGTGCATTAAAACGATGATGGCCCCGCACAAAGCTTCATAACAAGGACGGTCACAACTCAATGCTGCCAGTAAGAAACAATCTCAATATTCAAACTTTGAGGACTGGTTAAAACTTTCTAGGTATTAAGTGGAAGATGCTGGTGTCAGCAATCTCATCTCCCAGGTACTGACTCAGGATATTGACCCAGAGTTCAGCAGCAGCAGCAGATGCTACCACCCGTGGTTGGAGACAAGGTGGCACTGCCCTTGGAGAGCAACAGGGGAGGTGGGAAGGGCTGGGCCCACAGGGCACTGGTCTGGCAGAGCCTGAGTGCAGGGAAGCACCCGGAAGCCCTCACCCACCCACCTGCCCGGGGTCTCTCTCCAGTGTCTCCCGTGGCCCAGGCAGGATGGGAACTAGTCCTCCAGGAGCTGTGGAAACACGTTCCCCGCGACCCAGCAGCACAGGAGAAGCCCGGCCCTGCCCGTGAGCATGGCAGGAGCCTCCCGCCCGGCAGACTAGTGACGTGTCCTGTATACAATGTGTGCGTGACAGGCCACATGGGCAGGATGTCCTCCTCACTGTCAACACGGGGGGCTGAAAGGCAGGGACAAGCCAGGGCGCCAGGTGGTGCCACCCAGGTCCCTCCTCCCTGGCCAGGCGCTCAGGCTCCTGTGTGGGAAGTGGGGAGCCCAGCTGGGACCCTGTCAGACCCTGCCCTGGCTAAAGACCGTCGTCCTGCCGATGCCGACTCTCCTCCTGGGGTGGCAGCAGGCCATGTCCAAGGACCGCTGGGTGAAGCAGGGGCCGCCTCCACCCCTTGCAAGATAACGCAGAAGGGCACCTGCACTTAGGGCCACCTTAAGAATCAGCCACCACATCCGGTACCTCCCAGGCAGGGCTGCGCCCTGAGAGGCCAGATCCAGGGAGAGAACAGGAATTCACAGACCTGGAGACCCTTTCCCATGATAGACAGTCCAACGCCCTGGCCGGGCCCCTGGAGGTGGCACTAACGTGCGGCCAGCGCAGTTCTCCGTGTGGGCCATGCCTTCCCCATCTCCAGGGAAGTAGAACTGCCAGGTCAGGGCTGCAGGGTGGAGGGTGGGTCACAAGGCTCTGAGGTGTGGACCCAGAACGTGGCAAGAACCCCCCAGGCACCTGTGATCCTTGGAGCACCGAAGCACATCCCACTGTCCATCAAGCCATTACCAAGCCCAGCAGCCACAGGGTGGCCATCCTCCCCAGCCAGGACTGGCCATCACAGATGCCCTTCCAGAGCCCAGGTCCCCGTTGGTGACAGATGGCACAAGGGCACTGCAGAGTAGCAAGGTGACAGGAATCCTAATGAGCAGCAAGGCCAGAGTGGCAGTCAGGGGCCTGGACCGAGGGAGCCACAAGGGCAGTCAGTGGGACGAAGTGTCCCCAGCAGAAACACAGATGAACCCAGAATGCAGTGCTCCCTACTCTACAGAACCAAAAGAGGCCGGGCGTCCGTCAGGGAGCAGAGAGCAGTGTCCCGTCCCCCCGGCTCCCCTTTGTCCTGCCGCGGGAGGCTGGGCTCCCTGACCAGGCCTGCAACATGGCGGCTGGTGCACCCAGGAGTGCTCCTGGGACCTTCCAAAGGGACCTCACCCTCACATCCACAGCTCAGCCATCTGCCTGGAGGTCCAGCGTGCCCTGACATGACCGTGGCCTCTGTGTGTGTGGACATGCCCCGTCTCTGCCCAGTGGCCACTTGTGTAAGGCCACTCTCTGTGGAGCTAACGACTCCCGTTTCTGGTTCCGTCCATCGTCCCTTGGCCTTGTCCCTCTAACCTAAGGGTGGGGACAGCCGTTTCCACCATGGTCTCCTCTTCCCACACAGGACAAAAAGTCCTGTTTTGAAAGCATTTTCAAATCGTCCTAATCTGAGCAGCCACCTCTTTCCTCTCAGGACCCTGACGGAGGGCAGCGCGGACCTCACCCCTAGCAGGCCCTCTTGCAGAACTCAGCGGGAGGGGCTGAGCGGCGGGGAGTTGGCCTCCTGAGCTGCCCACCCCCTTCCTCCTGGCTTAGCTGGGCTCTAGCTGCAGGAGAAGGGCTCCCTGAAGCCCCCACTAGAGAGGGAAGTCTGTGTAGCAGGATTGATTGGAAGTCATTAATCCAGCTTTATATAAGAGAATTCCAATAACACAATATAAAGCATTGCTTTTAATTAACAAAAGCAATTAGCACTAATTTAAAAATGCTCACATTTGTCAAAGAGCCATTTCACCTTAATTGCTAGGTGTGTTAAATAGGCAATTAAAAACAAATTAAAATGAAGACCGTAGATAAAGGGGGCAGGCAAATTCATCTGCGACAGCGAACGGCAAAAGTGCTCTCCTGCTTCAAAGCCTGCAAGTGGCTTCTCACAGTCTCTAGGCCAGCTCCGCCCCGGATGGTCAACAGGCAAACATCACACAGACATACATACCAGGAGTCGATTTTAAAAAGACGGTAAGCGAGCTTGAACCCTGGCATGGAAAAGGAAAGTTCTTTCTGCAGTCCTTCCAATCCACACCTGAGCGTCTCCTGAATCGGCCTTTACTGACGCCCTCAAGGACCGAGGGCCACCCTGCCTCCAGCTGCCTGTGCAGTACCGTGGCCTGAGAGCAGCTCAGCAGAGGTGTCCCGTACACAGGGCTCCATGGAAGAGGCAGGATCCACATCAGACCTTGAAACCCAAGAGGAAGGTTCTGAGTGAGAAAGCAGCAAGCGCATCCCTGACAAGAAGCACCAGGTAAACAAAGGCTTAGAGGTCGGGGGAAAAAACCCACGGATCCTTCACTCACGTGGTAAGACGGGTGGCCCTGAAGGGTGGCTTTGCAGAGTTGCCCCCGGGCAGCGACTGGACATTTGTTAACTGGTAAGTTGCATGATATCCCTAGTGTACTCCTGCAATGGGCCCAGCCATGTGTTCTCCAATTCTCCAGCACCATTTAGCTGCCAGAGGACAAGGTGGGGCTGGGGTTGAACTCCGGCAGTAATGGGAATGTGTGACCTTCTGTAAGTTCCTCAAGAGTCTTTCTGTTCAGGGCGGTGACAGCCACAAGCTGCCAGATCAGCCCAGGAGTGAGCGTGTGAGCATGTGAGCTCACAGGTGTGTCATTCAGATGTCCAGTGCTGTGGGACTGCTGTGACCTCACAGACCCGAGGGCAAAGTTTGGAGACATGAAACATTGTTGCAGTGGCTGACTTTAATCCAAGTGAAACATTTCAGACTTCAATACGTAGAAATCACACCAGACAAAAGGTCTCGTTGGGTTGATGTCACCGCCCCAAATGACACATCTCTAGCTTGGGACTTCCAACTCTTTTGTGGTCATCTCAATTAAAGGCAAACATAACGGCATAGGCATTTGGGGAGGGGACCACCAATGAATCACAGAAAGGAGGTGTCTCAAGATTTGAAGTCCAAGATCCAACACTTGTCTGTGGGAAGGCAAGGCACTGCCAGGTCACCTACGATCCCAAGGCAAACCCAGTGAACAGGGAAAGTAAGGACATGTGGACAGGAAGTCACACCCACCCACAAAGCTGCTGAGTGCTGATCCTGAGAAACAGCAGCCCCTGTGGAGCCACCGGTGTCTTCTGGGTGTCACACCAGGAGGTCGGGGAGGATGCCACCAACTCAGGGATATCTGGAAAAAGTAGAGTATTATTGGGGCCAAACTTTTGGGGTAACCTTGATATTTCAGAAAGGGATTCAGAGATATCAAACAAGTTGAATTCACAGGACAGCAGCCCAGGAGACCTGTCCTACCCAAGATGCCTCAGCCTCCCACGGGACACACCGCAGTAGCCTGAAGCCACGTCGTCTTGTGGCCTAACACCTTCTGGCCACTCACCTGGAAGAGGATGGAGGGAGAAGCCACCTAGCACAGACGTGGTCTTGCTCACAGGAGTAACTGTAAAGCATGTCTCTTTTAGAGATTCAGGGAACGTAGAAAAGATGACTGGGATTTTACACAAGCCCTTCTAGTCTGAGCCCAATCATCCAGCAGGACACGGACCAGCGTTTCCAGACTTTACGGGCATCTAGGGGCCTGGGAGCTAACGGGCATGGTCTCCTTTTTGAGGTGATAAATGAACATGGAGATGATTGCACTCCCATGAATACCCTAAAAAGCATTCAATTATAGACATTAAAATGGGTGAATTATACTATAGTGAATCATAGCTCAATAAAGATGCTCTTAAAATGGAGGAGAAATGAAGACAGTCCCAGAAAAACAAAAACCAGGAAAGTTTGTTGACATCAGACCTGCCCTACAAGAAACACTAAAGGGAGGTCCTTGAGACACAAAAGGACCCACAAGTCACCTGTGTCCTGTGAAGGAGTGACGTACACAGTAAAGACGACCATGTGAGTGTGAAAGGTGGCACTAAGGTGTTTTTTTCTTTGCAGTTCCCTTTTTTATAGCTGTATAATGCAACAGTTATAAATTATAAATACAGTCTGAGAGGCATACAATATACAAAATATAATTTAACAACATAAAAGGGGAAGGTACTACATAGGGAGAAATTTCATGTACTATTGAGTTGAATTGATCTGAACTAGATTGTTCTGAATTAAAAGATTAATGGTAATCCCCAGGGTCATCACTAAGAAAGTTCCTCCAAAAAATGACAAAGAAATGTTAACAACTAAAATCCTACACTACCAATATTTAACACAAAAGAAGGCAATAATGGAAGACGTGAACACCACAGAGACACGGGACATTTGGAAAACAGATTGAAATGACAAACACAAATCCTACTTTATCAGCAATTTCACTAAATGTAAGTGGATTAGAATCTCAAGAGACAAGTTAGATTGACAGAATTATGAACAAAATATCATACCATTGAAAACACAAATATTCACAAAAACACAAAGATAAGTTAAAGATGGAGAGATATATACTATGTGTACAGTAAGCAAAAGAGAACTGAAACAGGTATAATAATGTCAGGAAAAAAAGATGCAAAGAAAAAAGACATAAAAACTGTCACTAGAGACAAATAATGATACGATAATTACAGTCAACTCAACCAGATATATAAAAATGAAAGATACATAGGCACCTAAAAGCAAATCTCCAATGTGCATGAAGCCAAAGTTGACAGAACTGAAGGAGAAATAGACATTTCAATAATAGCAATGGAGAGACTTCCATCCCCCAATGAATGAAATAGTAATAGAGAGAAAACCCAGGACAAAGATCAGCAAGAGAAAGAGAGACTTGAAAAACACGATCGGCCAACTTGTGTTAACAAACACCTCGGACACCCCCCAGGGACAGAACGCGTGTTCTTCTTCTTTTTTTTTTATTGAACAACTATTTTAATATATTTTTATAATAAAATACATAATGTACAATTTTCACATTCACATTATAGGACTATTTTCTATAATATGAATCTCTTATTCACACTAAAGGAAATTACATGTTCTTAAACAATATTAAAGTATTGAAGAGTCATAAAAATGAAGATAAAATTATTTAGTCCTTCTCCAGAACTGGCATTTTTTTTAAATTTTTTATTGTTGGTTGTTCAAAACATTACATAGTTCTTGATATATCATATTTCACACTTTGATTCAAGCGGGTTATGAACTCCCATTTTTACCCCATATACAGATTGCAGAATCACATCAGTTACACATCCATTGATTTACATATTGCCATACTAGTGTCTGTTGTGTTCTGCTGCCTTTCCTATCCTCTACTATCCCCCGCGTGTTCTTCTTGAGAGCGTGTGGAACATTGTCCACACTAAACAACCGTGACCCTTTAAAACACTGATGACTAATGCAGCTCAAAACGAAGGAATCTTGAACATCGCTAGAGAAGAAAGCCAGGCACAAAAAGCCACGTGCTATCTGCTTCCAGCTGCATGAACTGTACAGAACTAGCACACAGGCAACTTGGCAGCCAGATGGGCGGCGGCCAGAAGATGGTGAGAACAGGGACTTGACTACTAACCGGGCAGAGCTTAAGGGGGTGCTGACATGACCATGAACTTAATAGTGGTGGTAGATACATAGCCTTGTGAACTCACTGAAACTCACTGCCCTGGCCCTCTACAGTTGGAAGGTTCACAGCCTTAGCGGTCAGTGTGGTTGAGTCCATGCCGAGTGCCCATGTCACATACCATGCCTAATTTCTCATGTTCCACTGAGCAAGAACCAGGTCAAGATATAAAGAACTTAACCAAAGATTGTGCACATTTCCCACCTGGTTATTCCACCTGCAGCCTGTGTCCTCTAGCAAGCACGGCATGGGTATGAACACGCCCATCCTTACAGGTCAGTCCACACACCTCTTCAGACCGCCTCACCACCAGTCTTCCAGTCCTGTGAGTCCCACGTCCCTGATTATCTGTCAAACTAAAGGCAGCCACAGGTCACTGTAGATCTGTCCCTCTGTCCATACCTCGATCCAGACATTGTGGTCTTCCAGGTGACCATTCAAATTTCTCCCTTCAAGGAGGAGGGTTTCCCTCACTGCTGTCCTCCACGTCCTTCCGAGGAGACACTGGGGTTCTGCAGCTGTCTATCTTTGGTAAGCTGTCCACTCCCAGGTAACTCGAGCTGGAGTTCTACCCTCCTCAGTCAGCAAGGCAAGAATCGGGGGAAGAACACCTTGGCACAGGAGCTGATTGAAGGAGCCTGAGCCACTGTCAAGCACCTGTCTTACCTTCCAGGCCCACAAACCGCATCTCACAGACCATTCCACCCAGCGGCAGTCTGCTGTGCACGCTCACCTCAGACACACGCCGATCATATGGAAGCCCCGTGGCTGGGCATTGTTCTGTCTCCCCAAATGCCCAGCTGCAAACCAGAAGCTAGTGGTCAACTTCTCTGCTTTCCCCTGGCAGAAAAGATGCCTCATGGTGCCTCATCAAAGGGGTATCAATTTCCCATTATATTCACCATCAGTCAAAAGAAATTATATTAGCCACTTTAATGCCCAAACTGACTCTAGTGCAATAGGAAATCAATACCAATTTCCTAAAAAAATAGAAAAAAATTGTTTTAAAGCTACATACTCAAAACACCAGCCCCACAACACATCACAAGAAGTTCACAAAACTACATTATCCTAATGCTTACTAAATTGTTTTATAAAGAAAAAGTAATAAAATGCACAAATTCCTCAAGAATTGCATGCACCTTTGATACCTAGTTCTAATAAAGATTGAGTTACAACGAAATTCTTCAGACCAATCTTACATAATGAACATCAGTGTAACAATCTTAAATTTTAAACTGGCCAAAAGCCATTAACATTTCTAAAATTAATGAATCATGACCACATAGGATATATTACAGTAATGCAGGCTGGTTCTACAATAAGAATTTCTAAGTATAACTCATCTTAGTCTAAGATTTAAGATGAAATATATCACAACATGATTTTTAATACAGAAAAGATCAATAAAAAGCAAAACCAACTTTCATTCTTGGTTAATACTTTTCATACAATAGGAATCAATGAATACTTTTCTTCACATGGTAATATATGTACATCTCCATCCAAAAGCCAGTAGACATTGATTTTATTTCCTTTGTATATATACCTAGCAGTAAAATTGCTGAAGAATTTGGAAAAAAAAAAACCTGAAAATCAATCGGGAAGGAAATGTTCAAATAAATGATATTTTTTAGACTTTTTTTATGTATTTATTTTTTAGTTTTAGGTGGACACAATATATTTATTTTATTTTTATGTGGTGCTGAGGATCGAACCCAGTGCCTCACACATGCCAGGTGAGTGCTCTACCACTTCAGCCATATCCCCAGCTAAATGATATTTTTGAAAAGGTCTAAAGGGATGAACATTGAACAGCTGTTATTAGTGAACTATGTAGGTATGGGTCATATTTGAAGGGCATTTTACTCTTTGTTATATATATTCCTATGTCTCTACAGTTGTAATTTTCCTTTAATCAAAAACATAAATTTATGAATGACTTAAAGATTTTTTAAAAATTAAATGTATAGGAAGAAACATTTCCCTACTCCATTTTTAGAATTACTGAATCAATTTTTATTTGTGCTTTCTAGTGCATGAGACTATTTGTTAAATGGGAAGGACTTTCTTTCAATGCAGAGAAACATGCTTTAACTCATGATTTTAAAAACAAAAATTCTCAGCAAAAAAAGAAGGAATTCCCTTAACCTTAAATCCACAGACAGTATAGTTACTGAGCATATCCCCACCACATATGCCCAGTATTATCTGGTAAAAGAAATTGGCAGTGCTAGCCATTGTGATAAGATAACGGGAAAGATTAGAGGCATACGGTATTCACAGAGAAGCAGTTACATCAATTTCTTTTTAATAAATTCAGTGTAATTTCTATCCAAATAGATAAATGGGACCTAATAGAAACCTCTAACCAACATTTTCCTTCTCATCTGTCACGGGGCACGAACACCTTCCCCACCCAGGATCCTTGCACGGGCAAAGCCAACAGATCTCATCCTCTCTTCTACTTATGGGCTTTAAACCTATAACAATCCTTTTTTTCTCCTTCATTACCAAATTCTCTCCTCTGATTGGATTTTTTCCTATCAGCCTACAAACATCATAGGTGGCCAAACCTCACAGAAATCAAGACTTAGGATAAAGTTATAGTAAATAAAGCAATGAGTTTTGGCATATGGATAAATACTATATAGTGAGACAAAATAAAGCCCAGAGCAGGATCAAGGACTGGTCGGCTGCAGTCTAGGAGAGAAGCCTGGACCACACTCCAGCCCTGGGTGATCTCATTCTGTCAAGTCCTGTGGCTTTAACTGCCACCTGTATGCTAATGATACCTGCATGTGTCATGCTGTAAGAAGCATGTAGAACTTAATACATTTTCAATGGCAATCCCTTTATGCCAAAAAAAAAAGTTTAAGATAATAGTGTTTACAAGAGTGTGGATAAATAAATATGACCCCCTTAGTTAAGAAAGTAAATTGGTATAGTCTCATAGAAAGAAATCTTATAGGAGCTATAATGCAAATTTCCTCTATCTGAAAATTCCATTTCTAGAAATTTATTCTGTAAATGCACCCATACTTGTGTATATATACACAACTATATATTAATTATTATAGTAATTAATATAGTAATTAATATGTTTTTTAGTTATACCAAGTTTGGAAATAATCTAAACAATGATTTGTGGAGATAGTTGAATAAATTATATATAATTGTATTAGTGTGCTTTTTTTCTTTCTAGTATTTTAATTTTTTGAATTTATATATATATGTATATATATATAAATTTAATATAAATTTTATTGATTTTTTTTTGCACAGTGTACTTCTCTACACACACACAAAGGGCATGGCCCTGGGAGATCCAAGGAACAGCTGCCTCCAAGTGGCAGTTTTTTATATATGGCATACAGTATGATGTTTCCATGTATGTTCACATAGTGAACTTATGATCATGGTCAAGCTAATTAACATAGCCATCTCTCTGCATAGTGACCATTTGTGTGTGTGTTGAGACCACTTAGGTTTACCCCTGGTAAGTTCCAACCACACTGGACATACTATGAACACATTCTCAGGTCACATAAACGTTGGCCAAGGGAAAAACAGGACCTCCTCTACTTGGCTTTTTGAGCAGCTCTTTCAGCAGCCGTGTGTCCCAGCCTAAGCCTTTCTTCCTTTAAAGGAAGCTGAATCTCCTGTGGCTTTGGAGGCTGGCGTGAGGGCCCGGCGAGTCCTGCAGCATTTCCTGTTTCCCACCCTCCTCCTGGAAGGACCACATGGGCAGCCGCCGGGCACCTGCCTCTCAGCCAGGACGTGTCCCGTGCTGGGTCACTATTCTCCTCTCTCCTTCATGGCAGGTGTCACTCCTGTCCTCAACACATTTACAGAGAGGTTACAGAGAAAGGCTGAGGCTCAAAGCAACTGGAAACCGAGTTTCTGCTGAGCCACAAGCCGCTGGCACTGGGGCCACCAGCCTCCTCCCGTGTGGTCTTACGAAATGGAAAAGCAAAGAGGCTGTGGACCAGGTTTCTTAGTTGGAGTGACTGCTCCCCGCATTGAGCTCACAACTCAGTAGTCAGGGCCTGCATCTTGGTGACCACCGAGTTATCATTTAGCTTTACATGAAATTTGGAGTGAGCTTTCCTATATGGATGGATCATGCAAATCAGGTCACTCACCCTGATTAGAGCAAACTACTCCCAAAGCTGTGAGAGAGGCGACCATAGTGAGATGTCCCCTGCACAGGTGCAAAGGACAAGCATCCTCTGGTGCTTCACAGTGACACAGAGAAGCCCAGGCTGTGTTCCTGAAAAGCCAGGGAACAACAGGGAAGGAGTCCTGTTCCATCCACCAACAAGCACCATTTAGCACCTCCTTGAGCACTGAGGCTGATATGTGGGGGGTGCAGACAGGAAAAGATCTCGTCCCCTATAATAATATCTCCATAAAGGCTCGGCTGCACACTCATCGCTTACAGCTTGATGATGTGAGGAAGACTGGGAGGGGCGGGTGGTCCCATGAAGGAGGCAAGTCTAGGCTGCAGCCAGAACTCAGGCGTCTCCGGGCCCCAAATGCCAAACTCTCCCCACCACAAAAATCTGTCTTGTCTGTTTGAAAACAAGACATGAGACAGCAGAAATCCTAGAACCCACAACAGAGACCACAAGAGAATCCAGACATAGAAGACAGCCGATTACGCCTAGTCCTCCTGAAGGGCCTCCCCGTCACCAGGCACCAGGCCCCTCTGTCCCCTCTGCCTGCCGGCCCAGCCTCTCCTTCCAGGAAACACTCCTGTGGAGACCCGAGACTGCGGGAGCCCACACCGACAGCCCCCTGTGCTGCTGCCTCCAGTGTCCATTCCACAGTCACAAGGCCACGGGTCACGCTTCCCAGGTGCAGGGTCTCACGCAGTCTCCAAGCATCCGACATTGCTCCTTTCAGATCAGGCACTGGCCTGACCCGGGCTCTGGACGACCTTTGCCTTGACCCACGCACTGACGTGGTCTTGGTCCTCCGAGGCTGGGCAAGAGAGCTGATTACTAAGGGGTATTTTCTGGCCGAAGTTCTCATATGGCATATGATTCTGCTGACGCATATGGCCCAGCATTGACCTTGTTTGACCTTGGCGGCTCCTATTCTGTACTTTGAAAGCACCTGACGACGATTTTCCACCTGAAGGCAGGTGGGGAAACAAGCTCCAGGCTTTGGATTGGAGAAAACTGAAGCTCTCCAGGATGTGACCGGAACCGGGTTGTACCCACTGGCCTAAACCTCACCAGGCAGCACCGGATCCGATGGGTCTGACCCTCAGAAACGCAGCTGCCCCCAGACGGCCTGAAGCACTATCCTTTAGCGGCAGCTTGGATCCTCACCGCCACCTCTGTCCAGATCCCTGCTGCTGCTCAGCTGGCCGAGGCACTGGCCGCATGACTGTAAGGGTCCCCGTGCACCCCGTCCTGCACACCCCCTCCTCAAAGGGCCCCTCCTGGCCGGACCCAATACCCCTGCCCAGCACCAGCTGGACACAAAGAGTCCACCGTGTGCCTCCTTGGTGCCAGCAAAGCCCCTCATCAGAGGATCTGGCCTTTCTAGTGGCAGCTACGGGGACAGGTGACAAGCTGAATGCAGGGAGATGGACTTCCACAGGCCCATGCTGACCACAGGGAGGCAGGGCAGGAAATCTTGCCTCTTTCTCTCGAATGGATGCTCCAAAGCACAGATGTCCCAACAGCCTGCCCGGGGAATCCGTGTGGCCACGCAGGGTCCCCCTCGGTGAGCATGTGTGTCCTAGCAGCTCCCTAGGAGGCAGGGCCCCTGGGGTAGCAGGAGGCTGGATTCTCCTCCACATCCAGCCCTTCCCTTCCTCCGCCCTCCTCAAGCTCCTGCAGGTGAGACCCGGCCTCCCCTCTGCTCCCCAGGAAGGGATAAGCCACCTGGTTCCCTTCTCAGTCCTCAGGGAGACTCAGCAACCTTCTCCCTGAGCACCGAGGTGTGCAGCACTGACACACGTGCTGTGGGCGAGAGTGAGCTCACGTGGCACAGCCTCCACCAGCTGCTGACTCAGCTACCAACCAGGGGGCCTGCCACCAGGTGCTCAACCCCCTGGACGTTACCCACAGGAACCTCACCAAAACCTTACAAGAGATAAGACAAAATTGGCACACACAGTAACGTCCACAAGTCCACACGCCGGGGCCTCTGCTGAACTCAGTCCCCCACTGCCTCCTACAGACCTCTGTGTCCCCTCTGGGTGCTCAAGGACCACCAGGCAGCCGGGGTCTTACTCCCTCTTTTTAAATCACAGATTCACCTGCACCATCAAGTTCTCTCGGGGACACTAGAGAAATCACGGGAAAAGTAGATATTTGGTGAAGCAGGCACGTGGCATCATGAGGACCCAAATGAAAGGCTTCATAAACTGAATAAACCACACATTGTCTGTATCATGTGGTGGCTGTGCGGTGTCTGCCCGCCATATGCTAAGAGCCAAGTCAGTCCCGTAGGCTGCTGCAGGGGCGCTCAGTGTCAAGGGGCTGACGTCTCAAAACCCTGCGAGACTCACAGCCTGGCCCTGCAGCCAGCCGTGCCAGTCCCCCTGTCCTCGTGGGCCCAGCCGCAGAGTTCTGGAAGCGAGCAGCAGCTGTGGACTGCACAAGCCGAGCTTGCCCGAGTCCAGTTCCCAACCACCGTGAAAATAATTGCCAATAGGAAGCCTCAAGTGTTAAGCCATAAAACATGGTGGTGGCTGGAGCTGCTCACACCCCCTGGGCTAGCTGGCAACAGGGCAGGGGGCCTTCGTGAGGCCAGTGGCTGAGAGTCCAGGCCGCCACAGGGGGATCGGAGAGAAAGAAGAACACAGCAGCGTCCTGGATGGAAAAGCCCCCAGCCCAGGTCCCCACCAGGGTCCCCGGTCTCAGCAGGGGTCCAGCCTGCCCAGCACTGGGGGACCAGGAGGAAGGGGTGAGACCAGGTGAGATCTCCAGGTGTCAGGGAGGCCAGGCGCGGGCACTGACGGGTGGGTGGGGCTCTCCTACAGGGCAGCACCCCGCCTGCTCTAGTGCTTACAAAGCCCAGGGTGAGGAGGGCACTGAGCCCGGGGGGCGGGATCCAGGCATTCTTGGCGCACACCCTCCCGATGGCCTCCGATGGACAAGCTCCCTCTGGACCCCAAGGACACGGCCGCAAAGTGCAGGACCTCGTGCTTCACCAGCAGACAGGCTGACCGTCAGGAGCCCCGCGGCTCCAGAGGGCAGTGAGTGCCGGGAAGGAGCACGGGACTGACCACCTGACTGGCCACCGGCCGGCAGGGCCTCTCTGGGGTGGCGTGGGCTTAGACCAGGTGAGAAGGAGCCAGGTGCCCCAGGGATCGAGGGTGGTCCTCGCCCAGAACGTGCCGCTGGGCAGTCGTCAGAGGAGCTCCCGAGGTGCCATGTGGAAAGTGGGCAGCGTGACCGGGACTCGCAGCTGAGGAGAGGAGGGGACGGCAAGGCCACACCACAGGGCCTGCAGGGCCACCAACCGGACCTCGCTCTGCAAAGGAGGTCCCCAAGGAGGGCCGGCCACGGTCTGAACGACCACAGAAGGCACCGGCTGACCTCTGTGACCCCATCCTGAGGCGCAGAGCACACCCCTCCTGCCCCGGGACAGGTGGGTGGTGGGTCAAAGTCGTCGGCCGGACACTCGGGAAGTTCTAACGGGCACTGAAGTGTCCGCGAGGAGATGAAAAGGGACGGTCTGAGGCTGCAGCTGCTCCCACAAGTCCTCTTCGTGGAAGCCATGTCATCGGCGCCCAGGGACCCTGCTCCATCTCTGCACAGCCGGCCAGTTCTACCTGGGCTCACCCCTGGGGAAGGGTGAAAGATAGTCAGAGCTGGGAAAGGATGCCTGAGCCCCAGGAGAGCGGAGGTTCCCGCCCACTGCAGCAGGGGGCTCAAGCGGCCTGGTCAGAGGGGACAGGGCTGCCCTGGAGACTCAGGACTCGGCCCCCCTGTCCCTGCACCCCACCCCACCCACCCTGCACCTGCTTATGGACTGTAGGGGGAAAGCACGTTATGGGGTTTTGCCGAATTTCTTAAACCCCAAATGCTCATCTGGAACACGCCTCTGTTGGAAGTTGTTTCTAATCAGAAGATGCACAGAACACGTGAGAGGAACTTGGCTTCGTGAGTCATTGGGAGGTAAATCAAAATCAACCAAAGTACAGAAGACAGCAGTGTTGACCAGGATGTGGAGAAGCCCTCACACATGCCGATGCAGACTGTGAATGGAGAGACTGTTGGAGAATGGCTTGGCAGGTTCTCAGGAGCAACTCTACCCCTAAGTATATTCCACAGAGAATTGAAGACAACTACGTTCCCATGCATGATCATAGCAGCACTCTGCACACCAGCCGAAAGGAGACAACCCACACGTCCATCCACACATGAATGGTTGAACATATCATGCTATGTCCACATCATGGAATGCTATGCAGCCCTGAACAGGAGTGGAGTTCCGGCACATGCTACAATGAAAGACCATATATCACATGACTTCATTTCTATGAAATACCCACACTAGGTAAATCATAGAGACAGGAAGCAGATCAGTATTTGCCAAAGGCTGGCAAAATGGGGGGCTCAGGGCTTGATAGAAAACCTCAGGATTTTTCTGTTTTTTTAGTTTTTTTGGATGATGTGAATATTTTAAAACTACAGAGGTGGTATATGTACAACACTGAGTGTCCTGAATGCCAAAGAAGTGCATACTTAGGGTGGTTAATTCATGTTACATGAATTGCTCCCCAAGTTTTAAAGGGTGCATTCAGCCAACACTCTCTAAAACAAAAATCCCTCAGGGCAACCCCAGGCATCCCTCCACTTTCCATGTTCCAAGCCCGAAGGAGCTGAGGTGTTCCAGCGGCTGCCTCCCTCCTCCCTGGCTCAGCTTCCCCTGGGGACAGACACTGCAGGAACGAGCGAGCCAGGGCAAAGAGGGGCTGACATTCCATGGGTCTGTCTCCTACTTTTAAGGCAGCGGGTTTGAACCAGCGTTCACGTTAGGCGAATCTTTGAGGCCAAAACACTGAAAATGTAAGTAGGGGGTCTTAGTCACTGAATAAACTGAATTCAGACTAATTAATATCCCTGAGCCTAAAGGAGAATATCACACCTTCTTATCTAACCTGCAGAGCTTTTGTAAAGACCAGAGGCAATATCACAAGTGAAAAGTTCAAGCAGAACAAAGCACTGGAAGAAGACTTTAAGGTGTCATGATTCTATGCCCAATGCCTTCCTTTGCCTCCTGCATTTAGGATGACATCATTGGAAATAAAATATTCTGACACTGATCAACTCGCATTCACGTGGATTAAAAAGACAAACAGGCATCTTCTCCCCCACGCACTCATCCTCCATGGCTGAACAGTGCAGAGGCTCGCCTCTGAAGACGGAGAGGGCCCTCTCCACCAGCAGCCATCGAGCGGCAGCCGTGAACAAAGCCAGTGGCACCTGGAGCTGATGGGACGCCACACACAGGGACGCAGACCCGCTGGCTCACGGGCAGGACACAGACTGGAAGAAGGGGCCGCGCGACAGGAAGCCAGTTCCCTGCATTCACGGTGCACTGTCAGGACTGGGATGGGGCTGGTCCCCCTCCTGCCCACATGAGCAAGGGAAGAGGAGGCCCACTGAGAGGGCCCAGGGCAGTCCCTGGAGAGGGCCAGGCAGGGCCTGAGCACATCTGAGGGGATTCACACGCAGGGAGAGGACCTGGGCCTGAGTTGGTCCTGGAGAGAGGAGGAGGAGGAGGGGGAGGAGGGGGGAGGAGGAGGAGGGGGAGGAGGGGGAGAAGGGGGGAGGGGGAGGGGGAAGATGAGGAGGAGGGGGGAGGAGGAGGAGGGGGAGGAGGGGGAGAAGGGGGGAGGGGGAGGGGGAAGATGAGGAGGAGGGGGAGAAGGAGGAGGGGGAGAGGGAGGGGGAGGAGGAGGAAGAACAGGAGGGGAGGAGGAGGGGGAGGAGGAGGAGGGGGAGGAGGAGGAGGGGGAGAAGGAGGAGGGGGAGGGGGAGGGAGAGGAAGAGCAGGAGGGGAGGAGGAGGGGGAGGAGGAGGAGGAGGAAGAGCAGGAGGGGAGGGGGAGGAAGAAGAGGAGGAGGGAGGGGGAGGAGGAGGAGAGGTAGGAGGAGAAGGAAAGAGGAGGAGGGGGAGGAGGGGGAGAAGGAGGAGGAGGAGGAGAGACCAGGGAGGTGAATGTTCCATGGAACCTCCCCTTGTGTGTCCCCTATATAAGAATAAAGAATTCCAGTGGCTCTCTCTCTTTCCGCGGACCCCTAAGGTCCCAGAGCCATCCTCGGAGTTTGAAAAGTACTTCTGTGGGTTGCGGGTTTACTGGAAGAGTAGTCACTGCTGGATCTCCTGCTGGGCGTTCTGCACAGGACGGAAGTGCTTAGACAGAGTCCTGGCTGTGTGGACGCCCCCCACCCCCACCCCAGCACTTCTTGTTCTGTGAGCTTGAAGCTGACCAGGGCTGCCTTCAGGGCCCCCTCCCAGGGCACACCCAACCTCTGGCTCCATCTCCTCCTGGGCGAGGTGGGGAACTGCGGGCTTGGTGGGCGGGATGCTCTCACCTCCCTGACTGGAACAGTCAGATCTTGTGAACCCAGCATAGGCCGCCAGCTCAGATAGATGGTGATAGAACGGGAAGGGAGCATCCTGACTGGATTTAACATTTGAGTTCCCGGATCCAGCCATGCCTGAATCCATGCCTGAGAACCTCAGCAAGTCATCTAACCAATTACCTTTTTAATTAAGACAGTTAAAGTTGGAATTACCTGTGGACAAAAGAGCACCAGCTGGTACTTTTGGTTTTCTGAAGAAAGTCAGGGCTATGGCTTAAATGGTCCCCTCCAAAATGCACGTGTTGAAACTTAATGGCCAGGGCTCAATGTCCCCCCAGCTGCCATGCACAGACAGCGTCCCTCATTTGAGGAGGTGCCCTCCAAGGGGCCATCCTAGAAGCAGAGACCAGATGCTCGGCAGGGTCCTCTGGAACTCAGACCTGCCTGAAATGAATGTCTGGTCTCTGTCGGTTGCCAGCCCGTGGTGTTGGGCTCTACGATCACAAAGGACAAAGGCAGCCTTCTGACCTCAGTACAAGTGTAACTTCCAGCCCGTGTGGAAACAGAAATGAGCTCCACATAAATAAGGACGGAATTGTTTCCCTAGGAGGTGAAGAGACATATCCTACAGAGGGTCCACCGAGACTGGCAGAAGACCAGCAGAGACTTCCTGTCCAGGGTCACACCTTCAGTTGAATCTCTAAGTCAGTAAAAAGAGGTGACGGACTGACCCCAGGAGTGGCGTTTTATGACAAAGACACAAAGGAAAGTGACATACACAGAATATCACCACCCCCCTTGCTGCAGGGCTGCCCTGAGATCTGGGCTGCGCGTGTCCCACCCGGAGACCTGGACCGCAGCCCGGAGAGTCCACTGATGGGATGCTCCCTGCCCTCCCCCAGAATGGGGCTCTTTGACTGACTGGGCCCAGGATGAAGCACTCTGCCAGAGGTTGTAGTGACACATCCATAAGCCAAAGACGAGGAGCCCCGAAGCTGGATGAGGCAGAGAACGTCCTCCCCGGCCGTCTCAGCGGAGCAAGGCCCAGCTGACAACTTGATCTTGGGCTTTTAGTCTAGGAAACATAAACACTCGAGGATCTGGGCCCTTGACAGGCATTCAGACCTCAGGGCAGCCTTGCTAGACTCCGTGCACAGTCAGGACTGGGCAAGCGTGTTCCAAGAGGCCCCACGGATCAGTGGGGTTCCACATGCACCTAGCCCCCACTGGAGCCCAGGCCTAGTGTCACCTAAACAGCAACCTCTCTCCCCTGCTCGCAGGGTCACTTAGCTGCTAAGAAGGCAACCCCCCTGCCTGTCTGCTGATCCCTAGGGACACAGTCAAAGTGCCCACCAGCAACCAGAGATGCCCGCTGGGACCCTTATCCTACCTCCTAGAAAGAACCCACATCCCTTGGGGGCTGAGACCTCTAGCTTTGCAAAGACCAGCATGAGTGGGAGGAAGGTGTCCCCAGTGGGGAGTCACCCGTCCAGGTACTGACCACGGGCCAGGGGACACGCACATATTTTCACCTCAGGCCACTTCTGAAAGGGAAGTGAGAAAGAAGAGACGGGTGAGCGGGAAATGAAGGAGGGACCAGGCAGAGTCCACACAAGTGTTATCGGTCAGTGCTGACAAGTAAGGCCATGTCTCCATAGAAGGAGAGAGGCCTGAGATGTTGGGGGTTCAGGGTTTGTGGGGCAGGGGTTTGGCGGTGTAGCTGTGGCGCTGTGGGAGAGGCTGGGGGTCTGGTATCAGAGCTAGGTGGGTGGGAATAGCATGGGATTGGCTAAGGTCCCCAGGGGCTTTCCAGAGTCAAGGATCGTGTCCCTCTGGAATTGGCTTGGGGTTTTGGTACATGGGGTAGGTTGCCGCAGTCTGGCTGGGCACAAAATAACCGAGCCGCCTCGAGGCACTTGTAGGTTCCAACAGGAACTCCTTTATTGCCCGAACTCCCGTGAACGCCACCCACGCGGCCCTTCCAGGAACTCCCTCCTTCAGGTGGTCACATGGATCCCCAGGGGTGCGGGGGGCACAGGTACAGTCTGGCACAGGAACTTGAGCAGCCTCCAGGTGACATGAGAGCCGGGACCCCTGGTTCTCCTGGGCTCATCCAGGAGGTGACATTTCCAGCTCAAGATGAACGGCAGTGAGACCTCTGACTCCAGGGGTCAGGCGGGAGCAGGCTCGTGGCAGGCCAGCCCTGGGCACTGGCCCTGGTGCCCCGTCACCCGCCCCGTCTTCGTCAGAGTCTCCAGCAGTGAGCAGCTCTTCCCAGGACTCACGACTCCCGGCCACGGGCCTCACTGGCTCCAGGGCCCAGCAGACGCCACAACCTCGTAAAAGACGAAGCACAGGCAAAGGTCAGGTCAGCGCAGCCCTGTTGCTGGGCCTGTCCAGGGACCCCAACTCTGGAGTCGGAGCTCTCAACCGCTGAATACCAGTGGTCACTCCATCTGCTCAGAGGCCAGTGGAGTTTCTCAGCTGTGGAAGAAGAGGGGAGCACCAATATAAAGGCGGTTCTCGTGGGGTCACAGTGATGTGCCACCATGTTCAGGTCTCCTCTGGGCTGTAGAATGAGGATGGAGCAGTTTTCATGTAATTTTCTTTCCTCCTGGGCCCTGAGCATGTGCGCCTATGAAGAGGGGAGAGTCCTGCATCGGCCTTGCTGTGTACCCTCTCCACCTCTCTGAGTCTGTGCTACCCACAGGAGCAGGTGGCCAGGTCCCCCCCTCTCAGGGCGAGTGACTTGCTCTCCATGCCTGGTGCTGGGGAGCTCGCTACCTGCATGGCTGCATGGTCACGTCCAGGTCCCAGCAGACAGCGCAGGTGAGACCCAGCGCAGGATCGGTGGTCGCTACCCCAGATAACACCCACACTCTCAAAACGCAAAGACGGGAGAACGAAGCTGCGGCACTCCTTCCCCCCACATCCTGCTCCTTCCCTCTCCTCCTCTGTCAACAAAGAGAGCTGCAGAAGGTGGGTCAGGGCTTGGCTCCTCTTGAAGCTCAACCTCCTGATTCCACGCAGGCTGCGCTTTCTCTAGAGCCCAGCAGGTTGGAAGCGCTTCCGGACACGCTGCATGTTTTAAAACTCCCGTGGGGTTTTCCACGACAAAAACAAAACATTCTCCTCTCCTTCCAGCAGGGTCTCCAACCCACTCCTCCTCAGAGAGGTGGCCTTGGATGGCCAGGGAGACTCTCAGGGGACCTTAGCCAGCACTGGCGGGAGCCAAAGGGCCTTGAGTGGTCCTCGCTGTCTTCCAAAGCAGGACAACAGAGCAGATTTTCAGGGTGTAGAAATAGTTCTCAGGTGATCTCCCTGACTCAGAGCTCCCAAGTCCTCTGTGTCCTGCAGAATTCCCTCGTCTAGTCAGCAAGACGTGCACCTGAGGTCTCAGAACACCTGGGTGCTACGACTTTATTAGAGGTTGTTAATTTGTGGTTTTAAAATTAAATGGGGCTGCACGGCAGTCAGCTGGGAGATGCACCTCCCCTCTGTCTGAGCTGCCTGTAACTCCACGGTGCAATCTTCGGCATGGCATTCAATTGAAATGTATGTCAGGTGCCACCGAGGGCCACTAATCAAGTTCAGTATTGCTCAAAGTCTGGCCCAGGGATGACCTATGTCAGAATCACTTGGATTGCTTGTTAAAAAAAGAAGGTTTTCTGGTTCTTACCCCAAACCTACAGAATCAGAGTCTCTGAGGGTGAGGATTGCATTTTAAGCAGGGTCCCTGAGTGACTCGTTAGCATAGGAGAGTTTGAGAGCTCACTCCCCGGGATAATGACTCCTGGTGTCTTGTGCTGGCTGCTGCTTGGCACAGACCAGGGGAAGAGATTAAAGGGTGCAGAGTTAGAAGGATGTGAAGCTGGATGAGGGGGACATGGAGCGACAAGACTCAGGATGAAGCTCTCGCTTTGACTTGGATGTGCCCCTTCAACTGCTCCATGAATCTGCAACAGTCATTAAAACTTTTCCTTACAAAATAGTTGTGATATTTCAAAAACGTGTTACCTGTAAAGGCATATTTATATGCTTAATTTTTATTTTATTTATTTGATTTTGACACAAGGGATTGAACCCAAGGGTGCTTAAGCACTGAGCCACATCCCCAGCCCTTTTTAAGTTGTTTAGGGCCTTGCTAAATTGCTGAGGCTGGCCTTGAACGCAATCCTCTGACCTCGGCCTCCCAAAGCTCTGGGATTACACCATGCCCAGCTAATTTTTTTTTTTTTTTTACAATCCAAAACTTAGAGGACAAAGAAGTTTGTCCTGAGCCATTTGAGAGCAAGTCACTCTGATGCTTTGATGGTACTTCCTACAGCAAGAGTGGTCTCCTACAGAACCAGGATACACCCATCGGAACCAGGAAACCAACATTTAATTCTTTGACTCTAAGTTTTGCTAGTGGCCTCAATAGTTTTTAAAGGAAAAAAAAAATCTGTTCAAAACTCCACATTGGGTTCAGCTGTCATCAACCTTCACGTGCCTTTGATGAAGCAGTTCTGCGTCTTTCCTTGACTTCACGGCCGTGGCCGTTTGGAAAACTGCAGGCGAGGTGTTTCTAGAGTGTCCTTCAGTCTGAACGTGCTGTGCTTCCTTGGGATGGCATCCTGTCCCACACCTTTGGCAGCAATCTCACCGCTTCTTCCCGACACTGACGGGTGCCATGTGGCTGGGACTTCCTGCATGGCTGGAGACGTTCCCTCGAACCCCGGCACAAACCTGGGCACTCAGGGTGCTCGTCCGGAACACCGCTGCTGGCAGGTCCGCCCGGCCGGCTGAGCTAGGGAACGAGTCTGTGTTACACGACAGGACCCTGGGTTGACCGCTGGGCTTATTTCTTTAACTACACGAATGCCCGTGTCTTTCATAGACCTGTGTGTCTTATGGATATGTCTTAAAGTTTTCATATAGATACAATCATTTAATACGAACAAAACTATTTGGTTTTTATAAATAGCCCAATTTCAATCTAACGACATAGGTTCGTTCCGATTTTCCCTTATCTGGAGCTCCATGCTGGAAATCCCCCTCCAATAACACCCCTGCCCCTCTTCTCCCCAGGGGTCTTCCTCACTGACCAGCCCCTCCTCCCCCTCAGCCCCCAGTGCACCCTGCCAGGCCGTGCTCCCCACAGGCCGTCCCCACTCTGGGGACACTGGTGGCAGGTGCAGGCTGCTGTGCCCCCCTCACCACCAGCCCAGGTGGCCCCGCTCCCCTCACCCATGGTTTTAAAGGTGGGTTGTGAAGAAAAAACAGAAGGGGAAAAGCCATTTCTAGGGTTTTTGTTTTTTTTCACTGCTACATGAGTACCTCTAACTAAGTCATGTTAATTCATGAACAACCACGAGGAGGTGGTTTAGGGACATTCGGACTCAAAATGAGAGCTTGCTCCCCATTATCCAAAGGTTCCGTAGGACACAGAGGGTTGGAGCATGTGATTCTGTTCCCCATTTACTCCAAGAAAAATCAACCAAGAAGAAGCACTCAGACCCTGAGCCCAGGGAGGAACCCCTGTGCCCGGCTCTGCGCTGCATCCCGGGGGCACTGTAGGGCGAAGGCATCTGCCCAAAGGCGTGGATCACCGGGGGAGGGCTGCAGGCCCCTGGACAAGAGTGTTAGCCTGCCAAGCCCTGAGAGAGCTCGGGAGGGGACCACTGGGACCAAGGACCCACCTGGTTTCCCTCCTGGGATCTGGAAAGGGCCGCATCAGAGGAGGCATGTGGGAGGCAGAGGGCGTGCTGCCCGAGGCCAGGCCATTGAGAGACCTGTTAACAGAAGGGGCTGAGAGGGTGAGGAGAGCTGTGTGTGCCAGGTACAGGACGTGGGAGCCACGCGGGAGCCTGGGTGGGCCTCTTAAGGACTGTGAATGTGGTAGGCTGCGGCCAGAACTTGCACAGCCTGCTTCCAAAACTAGGTTTTGAGGAATGGGGAGGAGGGAGACTGAACTCCTTCACAGAAGTTCACATCTGATGAAACACCCTTGGAGGTTGCATTCTGTTCTAAAGGGGACAGTGATGTGTGGAATTTAAGACTGAGCAAAGCCCAGGGCAGCGTGGGCGTTGGCAAGACCAGGGGAGAAGGGCGTGGGTAGAGTGCGGCTACTCAAAGTGCTGCCTGCAGATTGAGGCGGGTCCACATGCCCACTCCCTGAGTGACTGGCACAAAGAGCTGGGAGAGTGGGCTTGTGGGTCACCTCCCAGGTGCTCACCTTGGCATCAACCTCAGTCATCCCTCTGTCTCTTGGACTGGCTTATCCCCAACAAATCTTGACCCCATCATTTCCTCTGGCCCTGTGTGCCTTGAGACTCACGTACTACAAAGCCAAATCATTTGTGTTCACTATTAAAAGCTAAATACAGGTTTCCACTTCTCGGGGCGACAGTAGAAGGCAAAGCATGAAAACCTGTTCTCAGCCGAAGCTGAGATGCAATTACCACCCACAAGCCCCCGCAGCCCCTCTGCTCTTAATGTAAGATCCATTTCTGTACCTGAGCAGGGAAGGGCCTCCACCCTGCACCATCCAGGTCACCTGCATCCTGGTGCCCTGTGTGATAGTGAGAACTTCTGCTTCCTGAGTGATGGATACAGGAGGGACTGACGGAAAGGCCACACGCACAGGGAGTTTTCTCATTCTGATTGAATTTTGGATTAAAGCATACTTCAGGGATTTACGATTAAGCAGTCCTTCCACATTTCAAGGGTTCCTGGTGTGAAACTGGAAATGCACTCTATCGGAATTGAACACAGCTGTGCTTTGTACTCTGTGTAATGAGAAATAAAACAAACAAAAAACCCTCGTGGCAAGCTCCTTTTAAATATGCTTTTGACAAAGGTCAGCATCCTTTAAAAAATTCCAGTCTGGGCTTTGCTGTCAGCCTGGGGAAGACTGGGTGAGGGGACAGCAGCTCACTGGGCACAGGCACTGACCACAGAGCTGTGGCCTTCAGCTCGACTCCTCCTGGCCAGGAGGGCTCTGCTTCTCTGGGTGTGAGGCATCTGGTGGGACTGGTTTGCACTAATGGTGGCCCAGTCCCCCAGGGCCGTGCTAGCTTCCAGACGTTGCCTTGCCTGGGAGTCAGGCTGTTCCCTGTTTTGTTCTGTATTCACAGGGGACCTGTCTACCTGTGCAGTTCTGTCACCTGCACACCAAGCTCTGTGGCTGAGACCACCACTGAGACTGACCCATCTCACCCTTGTGCCCAGGCGGACAGAGAGGCAGCACCCTCAAGGCTCCATCCTCCCTGCTGGGCACCAGCTCTCGGCCAGCCTCACCTGCTGCTTCAGAAGCACGCACACACACACACACACACATGCACACGCACACACGCACACACACGCGCACACGCGCACACACACGCACACACACATGCACACACACATGCACACGCACACACGCACATGCACACACACGTGCACACACACACACATGTGCACACACTGCCGTTGTTGGTATTTTTCAGGATCACTAATGCTGCTATCTACTTCTGGACTCTGCAATGGAAAAAAATGAAATACAATGTGATCTCTCTATTTTCATGGCAATAATGAGAAAATCTAATTTTATCTTTACAAAAACATACCTACTGCCTCTGTGACCTGAATTATCTCCTGGCGAAATAGTCTTTGCACTATAATGGAAATAATGGCCATGTGCACCTTTGAGAGCTTCCAGATCTGTTTTTTATTCTATAAACTAGTATGTTCAACTGGGAGGTCCACACAAAGGTAAAGGGTGCTATGAATAACCCAGGCAACTTATTAAATGTTCCCAGCCTCTTAGGGTTTGCAAATAACCTAATTGCAATTGATTTTTGGAGATGACACATAAATCTGTCTCTCTCTCTGTCTCTACATCTTTATCCCCCGTCTGTATATATAAGCATATAACATGGCTTCAGAAATTACTCATGGAAATGTAAAAGTCAGTATTCTCAATATTTTGATCTAGTATTTGTAAGACACTCAATAACACCATTTTAATACAATTATTCCTCTTTTTCCTCCAAATCCTGAGAGATTTTCCGTTTCTTTTCCTGAGGTTCCTGGGGAGGACGTATTGTAATGGGGGGGCGGGTCCTTGTGCTTCACTGTGGCTGGCCCTTCATATTATGTCCAAGTCTACGAAGTTCTTAGAGGCAAAGTGCGAGGCTGTAACTGACTCACTCTCCTGAACTTTACTGTGACACAGAGAAGACATGCTTTGGACAATTTTACGTGTGGGGCATAAAAACCTCCAACCTACTGAGCAGAGGTGATGGACACTGGGATCCTTCAGTCGTAACCCAAACTGAATGAACCTCCGTGAACCATGAGGAAGTTACTCGGCTGTAGACTTGGGAGCCTACGGGTAGGGTGGACCTTAAAGTTGGTAAGTCCACGGCTCCAGGAAGGCGATCACGACAGGTTGTCTCCCAGGTTTCGGGGAGAGGCTGGCCCCCACACGTGTGCTAAGGCTCCTCGAAACGTGACGAAGAGAGACTCTCCCAGACCCTCAGGAGCCTCCCTCTCCAGGAATCTCTGCACATCCCCTTCTCGGGCGCCACTGGCCAGCATCAGGGCGCATGTCCTTTCCTTGACCGATCACGCTCAGGCTGGCCAGGGCCCAGTCCCAGGGGGTCCACCTTTCCCAGGGACCCCTAGACTGTGAGGTGAAGGGATAAGCCTCCTGGAGGCAGCCTGAGCCCCTCCTGGGCCTGGGGAGTGCAGACCAGCCAGCAAAGTGCACAGGCACCGAGACATGGCCGGGTTAAGACGGGCTCCAGGGGACAAGGGCGCTGCAGAGGCAAGCGCTTTGGTGGCCAGGGTGGGGGTGGGGAACGAGCAGGCCCATGTCCCTTGGCCAGGAGTCGGCAGGTCCTGTGGCCCCGGGGTGCCACGCTCTGGGGTGCCACGCTCTAAGGCATTCTCACTTGATCCAGTTACACAGAACTCCATTCCGGCCCGTCCCAATGCTCGGTCGGCGGGGTCTCCTGAGAAAGTGGCGATTTTCTGACCTCTCCAGAAAAAGGAGCAGATGTTGCAGAACAGGCGTTTGGAAAGAGAGTGGGACACAGCGGTGCCCCCGGCTGTCTCTGTGATGAAACACGAGTGGCAAGTCACGATGGGCACGGGTGACGTCTGTCAGTAATAAGGCACACTTTGCCTGTTTGCAGCTGACCCCCCGAGGTCCCTCTGCTCTCCCCCGACCCTCCACGTTGGGCTGCGATGGCCAAGTCTTTCCACAGTCCCCTCCCCCGGTCCCCAGTGCCTCCCCTTCCTAGGGCTTTCAGGCTGTGGCCAGGGCTGTCCTGCCCACATCTTCTCCTTTGTTCGAAATGTCCTTCCATCTGTGGGGATGGAGGGGGCCTAGAGAGCGGCTTCCCTGCCCACTACTGGCTCGCTCTAGTGCCTTCACCCACAGCAGAGACCAAATTCCTTAGCTTCCTGGACAAGGGTCTTGCGGAACCTGCCACCGGCCCCCCAAGGCTTGTTTTGGAGGGAGATGGGCCTGCTGTGGCCTCCCGGCCCTGTTCCATCCAGGGTGCCCTCGGGTGCCCCACCCTTTGCCGGGCACTGCCCACTTGGCTGGAGCCACCCTCCGAGGCGCTTTCCCACAGCCTCCTGCCAGCGGCACCCATCGCAGGCGCAGGAGGGGCAGCATCTGTGACTTTGCATTGGTGGCTGCCCCTGGTCGGGCAGCGTCTGCAGGACAGGTCCTCCTCCTCCACGCAGAGGGCCTGACGCACAGCAGAACCCCTTTATCCCCGAGGGACTGCCTACGTGCCCTGGCCTCCTCTTTCCAGTCTGTAAAATGGAGAATCCACTCTCCCCTCTGGAAGGATGGATTTGGGGCCCACGAGAGGCTGTGTCTGTGCAAACTGCAGGCGTCTCATGCTGCTGAAGGGGGTTGGCCCCGGGTGCCTGCCTCTCCCCTCCTCTGTCTCCAGGACACTTCTCAACTGTTCTGTACCTCGGTGGCTGCACAGCAGAGGCAGCAGGTCTTGGGACCAGTGATCCTTTATCAAACCAGAGAGGTCACAGCACGTGCAGGGAACCCAGAGTCCATGAGCAGTGGGCCCTGGAGACCAGGAAGGGATGAATCAGGGCGCAGCGTGGGTGCCAGACTGGCCACGCCCCTGACCTGCACCTCTCCTTGCCTTTCACCCGAATCACACTGCCCCTCAACGTCCAGCCTCCCCGGGGCTCCCCAGGCCTGTCCTTTCACTCCATTTTTGTGGTCTTGTGCACACCACATTCCTAGAGAATGTAAACCCCATGAACCTGCCTTGGGAATGGCCCAATGGGCAGGCAGAGATCAGAATTGAACTCCAATAATATTTTTCTAAAAATAATGCAAGTAGAATAAAGCCTTGTGTAATATGTTATTCTTGACAACGTTTTGAATTGTCTCATTGCCTGGTGCCATGGCCCCAGCTTATATTTATCTTCTGGAACTAAACCCTTTAATACAGTTGCGAGAGCTGGACAAGCCTTATCTCTATTTGAATCCACACCCATATGGACAGAAAGATCAAAACCCACTCAAGGTGGCTGCAGATTACATGTGGACACTGAACCATCAAGGACTCGTGTATTTAAGAATTACTCCCCAGGCCCCAATCCCAGAGTTGAGCATTTGGATAGAAATGAGGCAAACGTCTTAAATTCTTCTCTTTTTCTCAAGGTGTCCGGCCACCAGGTGTGGAAGTGGGTGTTTGTTAATCCCACCTGCTCGGAGCTGAGGAAGGAAGCTCTAAAATTGGAGTCAGCCTCAGCCACTTAGGCAGACCCTGTCTCAAAATAAAACATAAAAAGGGCTGAGGGTGAGGCTCAGTGGTAAAGGGCCACTGGGTTCAATCCTTAGAACCAAAAAATCCATCCATCCATCCATAAATTAATTGACTAAATAAAGCAACATGTCCTTTAGTCCTCCACGGCACAGGACAGGTGGCCTCTCACTAGTTCTTGCTGCGCTGATTCCTTCTGGCCTTCTTACAGAATCCAGCTCTGAAGCGCCACTGCTTCTGGGCCTGGCCCATGGAGGGAGGCTCCTTCAAGCAGACGTTGAATCTGGGATCACGAGCTACTGACTCTGCCCCTCTGATGACTCATTCGGACTGTCTTCGGGGCTTTATTATTTATTCATCGTTAAAATATCCAGGAAAGCTGCTGGGGTCTGCCGTTGCCTTTGAACGTTTTCATTCATCACCATAAAATGTCAAAGTCGCTCTCTCCTGATAACTGACATTCAAATATCACGCTCAGCCACCAGGGCCTGGTTGTGTCCACCAGGACTGGGGGGACTGGGGGGAGGAGGACGGTTCCTGCTGCAGGGATGAAGAGTGGGGCCGAGCGGGATGGAGGAGCTTCCCGAACATCAGCCAGTGTGTATCAATGAAGTGCCCAGGGCACCAGCTGGGACAGCTCAAGGTCACACGTCACATTGTCCTCAACTCCTCCCTGCTCAGTGACAGGGAGGACACGCACTGGGACAGCTTCTCCACCTCTCTGAGCCAACTTACGAGAATGTCACCTGTCCCATCTCTGCCACACTCCCTATGTCTCCTTCCTAATCAGGTTGTCACTAACTAAAAAGCATGGTGTGTTTGCTTCTTTATTTCCCGTCATCTGCACACAGAGGCGGAGTTTGTCTGCTTTGCACCTGACTGTGATCACGGCACCCGAATGGTACCTGCACACGGCAGCAGGTGTGCAAACACTTGAATGAGTGAATTCACGAACAGCAGGTCCTCCGTGGTTTGCCGTCATGATCTTTGCGTCCCACATTAGTTCCTGCTCCCAGAGAGCTCACACTCTCTCAGCCATCATGCACCACTGTGTGCTAACTGGGAACCACGCAAATCCAAATCTTCTATCTCCAAATCCCACATTCGACCCACTGCTCCATGCTGTCCATCTAATAAAACTGGGGCCTCAGGTTGACGTCACTCTGCCAGCAGCTGTGGCCAGGAGAGTCGAGACCCAGTGTCCCGGCATGCAAGCCAGCCATCCTGACGCAAGGTCTCCACGTTGGGTTCAGCCCCATCCCCAGACTGGCTCAGGAGTTCCTTCCCTTCCCCATCCTCTCCCTGTGAGTGGTGGCCGCGGGGGAGCTGGCTGCTCTAGAGGACTGGAAAGCATGGCTGGTCTCGGCTCTCTGCCCACCCATCTTCCGCAGTGAGCTCAATGTGTGCCTCTCTCCCTGAGTCCCTGGCAGCCCGCGTGCCACCTCAAAGTCCTGTGAGAAAGCTCCTGACGTCTTCATTTGCCTCAATGACTTCTATTCCCTTTTGGTTTCTTCTTTGTTTTTATAAGTGTATTGTTTGATTTCCACATACTTGTGAATTTTCTCCTGCTACTGACTGCTAGTGTCATACCGTGTGGTTGGAAAAGGCTTGTGATGTGATTTCATTCTTCTTAAATTTGTCAGGACTTGATGTGTGGCCTACCGTGGGATCGGTCCTGGAGAGGGGTCTGTGTCCTTCCCAGTGAGCTGGGAAGGACCTTGTTCTGCTGCTGTCTGGGATGTCCCGGGTGCCTGTGAGGTCCTTCAGATCCCAGGGTGGTTCAGTCTGATGCCAGCAGAAAAATTAACCGTGAAAGTGGTGACAATGACAATAAAGGGAGCAGCAGGAAGCTTCTGTAGGTGGTGGATGTGCTTATGGCCTTGACGGTGGTGACGGCTTTGTGGGTGCACATCTATCCCCAGACTCCTTGGGTCACATACATTAAATATTTACAGCCTTCTACATGTCAATCATACCTCAGTGAAGTTAGTTTAAATAGACAAAGAAAGGTATATGAATAAAAACGTCAGCCTCATGGTGCGTGGGGTATTCGACTAAAACTAAAAGCTGTGCTCACTGTACGGTCAAGGTGGCAGTGGGGCGCATGTGTGTGCTGAGCTCCTTGGAGAAGAGCTGTCAGAGCCCGCTAGGCTTATTCTGAATTCTATTTGCATTCAGCAGTTGGACAGAGTTGCAAGAGGGGCCAAGGTTAAGTGCATAGGGAAGGATGCGCCACCTGCTGCAGGGTAGGAATGTCTGGTGGGGCCGTGCCTCCTCCCTGGGCAGGGTCCAGGTGGACTTTGGAGCTGCAGGAGCTACAATAAACTCCCAGTGTGGCAGAACTGGTGCAGCTTGGTGTCATAATCCACCACAGAAGAGCAGCCACCAGAGCTGGCGCAGTGGCACACACCTGTAATCCCAGGGGCTTGGGAAGCTGAGGCAGGGGGACTGCAAGTTCAAAGCCAGCCTCAGGAACAGCGAGGCGCTAAGCAACTCAGTGAGACCCTGTCTCTAAAGAAAATACAAAATAGGGCTGGGCATGTGGCTCAGTGGTTGAGAGCCCCTGAGTTCAATCCCTGGTGCCGAAGGGGAAAAAAAAATAAGAAGAGCAGCTACCAGAGACTGGGAGGGGAAGGTAGGAGGGGAAGGTAGGAGGGGGAGGTAGGAGGGGGAGGGGGAGGTAGGAGGGGGAGGTAGGAGGGGAGGGTAGGAGGGGGAGGTAGGAGGGGGAAGTAGGAGGGGGAGGTAGGAGGGGGAGGTAGGAGGGGGAGGGTAGGAGGGGAGGGTAGGAGGGGGAGGTGGGGGGGTAGGAGGGGGAGGTAGGAGGGGGGGTAGGAGGGGAGGGTAGGAGGGGGAGGTAGGAGGGGGAGGTAGGAGGGGGAGGGTAGGAGGGGAGGGGAGGAGGGGGAGGTAGGAGGAGGAGGTAGGAGGGGAGGGTAGGAGGGGGAGGTAGGAGGGGAGGGTAGGAGGGGAGGGTAGGAGGGGGAGGTAGGAGGGGGAGGGTAGGAGGGGAGGGTAGGAGGGGGGGTAGGAGGGGAGGGTAGGAGGGGGAGGTAGGAGGGGGAGGGTAGGAGGGGGCGGGTAGGAGGGGGAGGTAGGAGGGGAGGGTAGGAGGGGGAGGTAGGAGGGGGAGGTAGGAGGGGGGGGGTAGGAGGGGGGGGGGGGAGGGGGGTAGGAGGGGGGGGGTAGGAGGGGGAGGGAGGAGGGGGGGTAGGAGGGGGAGGGGAGGAGGGGGAGGGTAGGAGGGGAGGAGGAGGGGGCAGGTAGGAGGGGGAGGTAGGAGGGGGAGGTAGGAGGGGAGGTAGGAGGGGAGGGTAGGAGGGGGAGGTAGGAGGGGGAGGGTAGGAGGGGAGGGTAGGAGGGGAGGGTAGGAGGGGGAGGTGGGGGGGGAGGGGGGGGGGAGGAGGGGGAGGAGGAGGGGGAGGGTAGGAGGGGAGGGTAGGAGGGGAGGTAGGAGGGGGCAGGTAGGAGGGGGAGGGTAGGAGGGGAGGGGAGGAGGGGGAGGTAGGAGGGGGAGGGAGGAGGGGGAGGGTAGGGGGGAGGGGGGAGGGGGTAGGAGGGGGAGGTAGGAGGGGGAGGTAGGAGGGGGAGGGTAGGGGGGAGGGGGGGAGGGGGGTAGGAGGGGGAGGTAGGAGGGGGAGGTGGGGGGGGTGGGGGGGTAGGAGGGGGAGGTAGGTGAACAGGTACATTGTTCCAGTTAGAAAGGAAGGGGATCCGTGGCACAGTAGGGACAATATTGTTCACAATAACACACTGTTCATCTCAAAATAACTAGAAGGGAGGACTTTGAATGTTTTCTCCACAAAGAAATGATCAATGTGTTAAGTGATGGACATGCTAATTACCCTGATTCAGTATTTGCACAATGTACACCTGAATCAAAACAGCACATTCTACCCTTTCAATATGTACAATTAGTATGTGTCAATCAAAATTAAAAATAAAACAAGAAAGAAGCCCAGGAGGCAGCTCCCCGGCCAGCTCCCTACCGCCCATAAAGTCTGCAGTCTCAGAGAGGAGGTTCAGCCTGGACCCTCCTCACTGCCCTTGGCCTCAACCGCTGCCCAGGATGCCCAAGTCCAATGGGTGTGGACCACAGGCTGCAGAAGGGGTTGGGGCCCTGCCTGGGGCCACCTGGTCCTGAGCATGTGGGTTGACACTGAGGATTCTCAGCATGAGACTGCTTCAGAGTTCACCTTGGAGGTGGCAGTAATGTCCTTACTTCAAGAACTAGGGCAGTAATCAATATTTTTCAGAGGGTCTCCACTGTGGCTGCTAAATTCTCTGTGCCGGTGTACTTCAGGGGCAAGGCTTCACCAAGAGCTCAGAGGGACTCTGCAGCAGATCCCCTCCTTAACCAGGGCACCCTTGGTGCCAGCCCACACCTGCACACACAGGCAGTGGCGGACACGCAGTGCCATTCATCTTGGTGCAAGAGCGGATGGCCAGGACCTGGAGCTGATTCAGGGTTGCCTTTTCCCCAGAGGCATGGCTGAGCCCTCACCTCCCCATGGGGCCAGAAGCTCCCCACCTGGCAGAGGGGGCTCGGACAGCCTTTTCCCGGATCCTCCTATAACCCCATCATTTAATCCTGCCTGACCAGACCCCAGGCAGTCTTCCTGTTCTTCCAGTGTGAGGCGGCCTGGCATGCCCTGTAAGGAGAGAGAGCCCGAAGGCAGGCTCCCATCGGGACTGTTAGGGTGAGGGTTAGGGTTAGGGTTAGGGTTAGGGTCAGGGTCAGGCATGTCCAGGGGAGAGGAGGGGCAGCTCACCTTCTCTCTGGCTGACCTTGGTTCAGCCATTTACCAGTTAACCCAGCCCCATAAGCCACCAGAGCCACCAGAGTCACTTCAAGCTTATCCACTACACAGGGAGGTGACTGAGCCTCTATCTGACTTCTCTAAGTTGACCCTCCCTTCCTTAGGAAAGAAACCAAAATCTGTGATACGTGGGTGGTCGGTGCCTGATGTCGGGCGGGAAGTCTAAAATGGATGTCTCGTGTCCTTTCCCAGATTCTCACATGAATGGAGCTCCTATCTCCGAAGCTTAAAGGATTGCTACTGAGCATCATAAAATAAAAAATAGATAATGCATGTACAATTCTTAAAGCAACATTCCTTCTTATCTTATACCATTTTATCCTTCCAATCCAGTGAGATGAAAGGGATTACCTATTTGGTAGCAACATGCTCATTTCATAAATAAGAAAATTAGACTTCAAGGAGAACCAATTAGTTGCTCAATTTTGCACAGTTAGCCATCAATAGACTCAGGACTCACATCTGGTCCTTGGGACTATGGACTCCAGTTTTTCCATTTATATTCTGTTTATCCTCTTGTCTATGAATCCATAAAGTGCGACTGCTGCTGCTTCCTACCATCTTCCTGTGTAACTCAAGGGCAGGGAATCCTCCAGAAGCTCTGAGCCAGGGCTCCTCCACCTGCATGAGAGGCTTGAGAGCTTGCAGTCTCCACTCTCTGCCCTCAGCACACAGACACTCTGCCGTCCCTTCTCAACAAGTGGCCCGGGAACTGCTGGGTGCTGTCACCCCTGAGCACCCTGGGGACCGGCATGTTTCTAGAGTAGAATTGCACTCTAGTTTACACTGAAAGTGTTTAAATAAGGGAAAAATAAAAGTGGGATATAAAAGGGATCTTTTAATTAAAATCTGAACTTGTATTGGGTCCTTATTTTATACGTCTGGTACTAATGTGACTTCCCCTCCCCACCCCCAGTTTTGCTTTGCTTTGGTTTCATTTGGTTTTGCTTTGTTTTGCTTTGAGAGAATAAAAGAAAATGACCTAAATATGAAATTCTCTTTCACACTCTCGAGGGCTCAGCCTTGGCCCACTGGCAGAGAGAAGGACACACTGAATTTCAGGTGGGCCATAAACACCTGGACGGTTCCTTTTCAGCTCATGCAGTAGAAGACTTGGAAAATTAGTGCATAATTATGAAGCAAAACTAAAACCTGAATAGCTATGCAGTTCTCCTTGACAAGGCTGTGGGTGAAGAGCTGTGTGGTCTTGGTTTGGCGTCTTTATCATTACCAGCCTCTGAGGCTGATCTCAGTGATTCAAGCCTGAAATTCAGGCTCAGTGTCCTGTGCTGAGGTGCCATCTGGGGAGGTTTCAAGTGGCCCAGCTCTGCCTCCCCTCCCCCTGATTCTCCCACCAGGAGACCCCCTGGCCCATCACCCTCCTATCACAGGCCTGGGTACAGTCCTGCCTGCCCACCAGCCACAGGTCTCTGCTAGCCACCGCCTGGGGAATCCCTCAGACAAGCCAGTCGGGTGCTCCCGCAGGTGCAGGGATGCCTCTCCCTCTGTCCTGAGAGCCTGCCCGCCACGGCACTGCTGGCCACTGTGTCCTGTTCCCAAGTGCAGCTGCAGCGTGGCCCCACATGGCGTGTGGCTCCCCCCTGCCCTGGGCTGTGGGTCCACGTGGAGGCAATCCTCCTGGGGTCTCATCAGCCTGGTGCTGGGTGCCAGGCTTCGGCCGTCCCGGCTTCCAGGGCGGGAATCCCTGCCCCCTACAGTAGGAAGAGGAGGCCATCTAGCCCGCGGAGCTCACTGGGGCATTGCAAGATGATCAGGAACATGAGCCCGAGGCTAAGGCTACCCAGTAAGAGCAGAGCGTCTGGGTGCCAGGCTCGGAGCCCCGCTCGCTCCTGCCGTCCCAGTGCAGGATCTCCCAGGAGCTCCAGGCTGAGGTCGCAGCACCAGGATTGACACGGAGGTGCTCCCAGGAGAGCAGACAGGCAGGAAAGGAGGGGAGGAAGTGGGAGCCTCTTCCCAGAGGCTTCGTCCCACCCTGGATGCACACCCTCAGGGTCCACTGCATCTGGACCAAGGGTGCTGGGCTTCTGTACCGTGTCCCTGTGGGTCACGCAGGGGACGGGAACCCCCCGACGCCTCTGGCTCTCTCTGGGACCTGGCAGCCCTCACCAAGGGCTGTCTTCCAAAGTGCTCACAGCCGTGAGCTACTTACAGGCAAGTGCGGGACACGTAGAGGACACCCAGGTCTGCCCACCTGTCCTGGCTGCTGGGGACACCGGTGCACCTCAGAGCCCAACTCCTCGGTGGACAGCCTCCTCCTGGCCTCGGCTTCTCCGTCATCCTCCCAAGCCTCTGCCCCTCACTCTCTCTAATCCCACCGATGGGGACATGTCCTAGGGAAGAATAAATTTGCTCTTGGGTTTGAGGCAAAGAGATATTGATTTACCCCCAATGTTTACTTATGGGCAGCGAGTGGGCAGAGGCCCAGGCAGGGAGGCCATTTGTACAGTTGTAGCCACCACCTTAGCAGAACAACCCAGGGCCACCAGTCTCCCTGTGTGCCCAGACGCTGGATCACCGTGCATCTGTTTATTACCTCCATTTTGACCAGAAAAGGTGAAATCTACTAGAGTCGGGGCTTGCTTCCCACCCTACAGGAAGACAACCTGACACAGAGGGGCTGCGGATAAGCTTGTTGAAGCAGGAATAAGAATCAAGTGTTGGGGCCGGGGCAGGGCTCAGTGGTTGAGCACTTGCCTTGCATGTACGAGGCAAGTTTGTTCCCCAGCACCACATAAAAAAAAACTAAATAAACAAAATAAAGGCATTGTGTCCATCTATAACTAAAAATATTTTTTTAAAAAAGAATTGTGTTGAGAAAAGAAAACACATCAACTCTTCTCTTACAGAGTTATAATCTGGCATGGGAGGCAAACAAGTCAGTGGATAATTATCTGTGTAATCATAATGGGGATAACTACATTGGTTCCCCCTTTGGAGGCAACGGGTTCAAATGAAAAGCTATTTAAATTTCTAGCTGTGCCTTTCATTTTATTTAAGATACATCTGGTAATGACCGTCAGAAATCAGACTTTGCTGGGGAAGAAGAGAATAACCCGCAGGCCTGATGGAGTCTATTACCTTAAGATGGTGCATAAAATATAATTAATATTATAATCCTTATTATCTAAGAAAAGATTACAGAGCGAGAACATAGGAAAAACAGATCCACCCTTAGGAGTATGATGTGCTTTTCAAATGTAGAGCTGTTAGAAAAGAGATGGAAATAATGAAAGCAGATGGAATCAGAAAGGGTCAGTGACCCGGGTCATTGAGAACAGTGGGCTCTATCCACATGTTCCCCTTGCTGCAGAGAACACTGGGTGTTTAACAGTCTTAATGCTCTATAGGAGATCCTCAGTCGTCAAGACTGGTTAAAGTCCAATATGGTTTTTCTTATTAACACGTCTCCATTTATGAGAACTTGTCCATTCTGCATTATAGGTTGAGTGTGCATGTTCAGTCTTTGCTATAAGCCAGGTGTCAGTGTATCTACACAGGTTCGGTTAGTCAGCTTTTCATACTGTGACCAAAATACTCAGCAAGAACAACTTAGAGGAGGAGATCTTTAATTTGGGCTCACACTTTCCAAAGTTTCACTTCATGGTCAGCTAAGTCCATTGCTCTGGGCCAAGAGGCGAATCAGAACATGGTGGCAGAAGGTGCGTAAAACTGCTCAGCTTACGTCAGCCAGGAAGCAGAGAAAGACTAAGAAGCAAGGGAGAAAATGTAATCCCGAAGGGCATGCTCTGTGCCCATCTTCCTCCAGCCGGCCCACCTGCCCACAGTTACCACCTAGTAATTAATCCATTCAAATTATTAATACAGCAAATGGCTAATCCACCGATGAAGTTGCAGGTCTTACAATCCACTCATTTCAGCTCTGAACAACTTGATAACCTTGATCTTTTGGAGGAACACTCCTAGATTCAAACCATAAGAATCCCCCAGCTTTACTAAGATATAAATGACCTACACCCTTACCCCTAAAATGGGTGTGATAACCTCAAACCACCTTTTTAATTGTCTCTGTGCAAAGTAATTAGCTTCTCTTTAATTGTGGAAACCTCTTATAGCTTCCTTGGTTCCAATTTTACATATGTTTTTCTGGCCAAACTGCAAGTTTTAAAATTTTTCCTCTCTGTTTCCTGTTTCTAATGATCACAGTAAAGTTGCCAAAAATATCCATGCCACTGGCTGGCTGTTATGCTTTCTTGAAATTTCTTCTGCCAGATTAATGAGTCCATCAACTTTAAATTCAGCCTCAAAGAAAGTCTCAAGTCATAGGCAAAATGTAGACAAATTCTTTGCCAGAATGTAACATGTGACCACAAGTGCAAATGCCCACTGAGTCCTTGTTCCCCTTTGAAACCTCATGAGCACAGTCTTTACTGTCCACATTTCTCTCAGAATTCTGGTCTTCTGAACCCCCACCAGAATTGCCCATCAATCTCTCCTTATAACATTGTGAGGTTTCTCTGGTGGGCATCTCAAACTTTTTTGAACTACTACTGCAATCCAGTTCCAAAGGCTTTTGAACTACACGGTCAGATTAATCACAGCAAAGACCCACACACACACTTTTTTTAAGTATATTATTTTTTTTACCTTTGTTTTGTTTATTTATTTTTATATGGTGCTGAGGATGGAACCCAGTGTCTCACGTGTGTGAGGAAAATGCTCTCCTGCTGAGCCACAACGCCGGGCCAAATGCCCCACTTTTGGTACCAGTTTCTGCTAATGAGTTTTTCATCACTATGACCAAAATACCCTATAAGGACAACTTAGAGGTATAGAAGTTTGATTAAGGGTCATATTTTCAGAGATTCCAGTCCATGGTCAGCCAGCTCCATGGCTCTGGAATGAGGAGGGTAAGAACATCATGGCAGATGGGTGTGGTGGGGGAAAGCCAGGAAGCTGACAGAGAGTGAGGAGTAAGGGGTAAAAAACCATTTCCAAGGGCACAACCCCAGTGCCCTACTTCTCCCAGCCATGCCCCACTTGCCAACAAGTCACTCAAATTGTTAATCCACCTGATGGATTAATCCACTGACTCGGTCACAGCTCTCATAGTCTAATCATTTCACTTACATTGAGAACACGAGTTCTGGGGAGACCCCTACCTCTTAAATCATAACATGGGTTGAGTAGCCCTTATCTGCAAAATATGTAGGACCAATTTTTCTTTCAAATTTGCTCAGAGTTTAGAATATTTGCATATATAATGACATATTTGGGGGATGGGAACAAAATTACTTATGTTTCATAAACACCTTACACTTATATCCTGAGGATAATTTTATACAATATTTTGAGAATACCTGCATTTGGACTGTGACCCATTACATGAAGTCAGGTGTGGAATTTTATACATGTGGCATTGTGATGCTCAAAACTGTTGAATTTTGGAGCATTTTGGATTTCAGATTTCCATATTAGGGATGCTAAACATGTACCTAGTAATCTGCTATAAATGAGGAGATTAAGAACATGTAGACAAGATAACAGCCAGGGATTACTGGGCTAAAAGGAAAAACATCATACCCAATTATTGAGCTAAAATAGATTCTTCAATAAACCACCACAAAAATTGAACGTGGGGAGGGAGGGACAGAGCATCAGGGCTGGGAGGAAGTGATCCAGGGAGACCCATCTGTACCCTCGCAGGGACACAGGAGACAGCTACCATTGCTCCTGCAGCCCTCATATTCATGAGGCACCAGTCTACTCTGGTCCCAGTGTCTTGGGACTTGGACGTTTTGTCCTTTCCTAACAGCAGGTCACCATTGCTCCTTCTCTTCTCCCATCATTGGTCATCCATCCCGTGCTCCCACTTTTCTTTCCCTTTTTCCTCCAGACTTTATTATTCGCCACCTCTTCTTGCACGATTAGAATTATATTCAAGCCACCAAACCACCATACCTCGGCTTTTATGGATACTCCCCACACGCATCATGTCACATGCCTTCAAAGCAAGTCACAGGTGGCCCCGCAAGTCTCACGACTGGTCTTCCTCCAGCAGACAGGTTAAGAGCAAAGGTCTTCCCTTAGAAGACCTGGATCAACCTCTGACCCCTGCTCACTATTTACACCATCTTGGTCAAGGTACTACCTCCAGGGCATATTAAAGTGAATCCTACTCTACAGGATTATACTGACAACTTTAAAAATGATGCATTCAAGAGCTTAACCCAGGCCTTGGCAGTTTCCATTCTAAGCTTACTACCAGCTCCATCCCCTCTAGTTTCATGTCCCTTACCCGTGGTGGGGTTACAGTCCACTGAGGAAAACCTGGGACCCAAATACTCAGGATGGGTGCTTGGATCTTCATGCCAGGTTCCTCCTCCTCTAGATTAAGAGAGGGTTACATTCATGGTTTTTAAACCAAGAAGGAAATAATAACTCCCTGTAGAACTTCAAAGATGTGCAGATTCCGGAACAGCACTCCAGATGGGCAGCGTCCGTCTCTGAGAAGGGATACGCCACCAAGAATGAGATGCCAGGCTGGTTGAGGTTCATTTTAATTCTAACCTCTTGAGAATCTGCAATTTTGGATTCACTCTATTTCCTTCTGGTTGTCTGAAATCCAGCCACTTCACACTCAATGATGTTCAAGTCAAAGGCCACATGCATAAAAATGATTAAATTCTACCTGGTGAACTTGTATATATTCTCAGGAACATTTCCTGGACTGGAAATGAAATACTTTGACTCAAGAATGGGTTTTTAACTCAGCTTAAAAAGGGGAAAGATATAAAAATTGCAGAGACGATTTCAAATTCCCAAGCTCTCCTCCTTCCAGGGCCCTAGGGATGAAACTTAGAGAAGCAAATGCTTATTTATTAAAAAGCTTTCAGTAATAATCGCATAACATCTGTCTCATGCAGAAAGACACTCAAAAGATAGCAAAGTTATTTGCGATCTCTTCTGTGTGGGATGAATATAGATACCTATAAATCTTCAAGACATGACCAGACAGCATCAATAAACGTGAATGATGGCCCAGCACTAACATAATTAAGAAGAATTAATCCTACCGACTCTGCAATGATAGGTGAGTTGTCCATAAGAGCCTTGTCAGCACTTCAAATATTTCTCAACTGACAAAGATTGGACATTTGGGAAGAGCAAATATATGTAGTCAGACACAATCTGACAGGCTCCACCAAGATAAATCAACCTCCCCACCCTTGAGGGAAGAAAAAGAAAAAGAAATGGTCCATTAGGAAAGCAGAGAGTCAAGTTTTATCTTCCAGACTCTGGAAGTCCAAGAGAGGCTCACTTCACAAACAAGGAAATGAGCCCGAGAGAGTTTTCTGTATGATGGACACAGCTGGTCCATCTGGACGCAGAGTGGCTCACTGTTGGGTCCCAGTTTATAAACTGTCCCAGACGAGGGGTTTAGGTAAGTCAGCAACATCCTAAGTGCATCTTAGTGCATCCCCCTTTATACACAATTGGGTGGGTGCTGTGTGCAGCCCTGGCCCCCTCTGCACACGACACGCTCAGTCCTCCAGGTGCACGAAGCGTGGCTCAGCTCACAGCTGAGAGCAGCTCCAGGAACCCAGGAATCACTCCAGACCGGGAGGTGTTAGGGTCTGTAAACAAGTCAGGATGGCGCCTGGCATTTTGCCAGAGGGAGTGGTTTGTGAAGTCACGCCAGCGAGCCATTAAGTGTGGAGATTCCTTATTGGTTGACTGCTGTATCGAGTTTATGTTAATTAAGATAAGCTGTGTGGAATGTATAAATACCTCTGTTGTCCTACACTAAACGGCTCCCACTCCTGCTGTATCAATCTACACAAGTTCCTCATCACCCCCCGGTTATTTTGCTGTAGTCAGACTGCGGCAGGGAGGGAGGACGCACCTGGCCGCACTCTCCCTGTGGGCAGACCCATCCAACGGCGGTTGGGTGCAGGGGTAACGACCAGTCCTTTGTGCCTCACCTGGATCGTTCTTAAGGGTCCATCCGAAGCCTCTGCTGCAGGTCCTTCTTCCCCATCCTGCTCCTTTACAACGCTCAGGTCCTGCTCCCAAGAGTCGGTCACCTCCTCTCAGCAAGCTCCCTCAGCCTCAGCACCTGTGTCCCAGGGTCTGACGGCCACATTCCCCGGTTCACCAAGTAACAATAATAACCAGCTCCCCGTGGTCTGGAACAAAATGGGGTCCTGCGAGGTCCTCCGTCCACTCTGCGGCTGCGGCCCCGGGAACTGTCCAGTGGCCCCGGCGCCGCCCTCTTCCCTACGGCCTCCTGAGCCGGCCCCTTCACCTGCTCCCTCTCTGCTCTGCCAGAGGCGTTCCATTTGCCCTCCACACCTTCAGAAGCCACACCTGGGTAGGGTCCCCTCCCCGTGTCCCACAGACCTTCCAGACACCCTTCGCTCTGGTCCCACCCTCCCCGGACCTCAGACTGTGACCTGAACATGCCAGCCCCCCACTCCTACCCCGGCCCTCTCCAGTCCAGCTCATTTCAGGAGCCCCTCCCCCACTTTCGACTAAGTTTCAACCTTACAGGGACACCAGGAAGATGGTCCCCACGCCCTCACACTCATGGAAGTCCCACCTGCTGTCTCCCCAGAGCTCACCACTACTGTGCCTTTGATTCTTCCAGAGGTTTTCCTCTGAACACTGGAGCCCAGACAGAGGAACCTCTGGGCAGGTCACAGTCATGTGGGGTTTCTTAAGGCACCTGCAGGGAAGGTACCTGTCACACATCCTTCATTCTACAAGTTGCTTTTTTACTTTTTCCTTTTATTTCCATTTCTATATTCTCATGGAGAGAGACTACAGTGTCCTCGCCACAGCATGGTCTCCACCATGCAGCGCCCTGCCATTGAGACGTCCTCCTATGGTGGGCCTCTCTCCCTGCACATCCTGTAACACACACTCCACTACCACTTCCCCACAGGACTCCTCGTGCACCTGCTCCTCTGGGAAGATAAGAAACGGAATTGCTTTTTCTCCTGTCTTAATTGAAAGTGCCAAATTGCTCTTAAAGTGGCTGCACCACTTTGCACAGCTCCCATCATTGTATAGAGGACCCCCTCCAAATCTGCCCACCCCATTCTCTATCTGCACCTCCTGCCTTGGATTCCCAGTCTGGACCACTGGCCCCTTTGGTCAGGCCCATGCCTCAGCCACTGAGAGGCACCCTGCCAGCCCCCATTCCACCCAGGACACTGAAGAACCAGAACATTCATTCTTTCCTGTCAGTCTAGCCCAACCTCCTTGGCCTGCCCTGGAAGAGCTCCGTGACTTGAATGTCACTAAAACGTGAGGCCCACGAGGCAGGACCTTGGTCTAGTGATCCGCTGTGACCCCATAGCTGCAGCTCCTGGCCATTCTCAGCGAGAACTGGTGAGGGGAAGGTGGCCTGTGACTCCCGGCCTTAAGGTCTGGCTGGCTGGGCTCTTGGGTGACGACTCATTTGCCCTCCCGGCCCCGGCTCTCCCGAGTCTCTTTGGTTGACTTCTCCTTTCCGGGGCGCCTGCAGGAAACTCAACCAAAATCTGTTCCAGTCCAGGCCATTCACCTCTTCTCTTCCTGCCAAGAGTCATCATAGGAGCCTCTTCTTCCCTCCCCACTGATTCCCCTCTCAAATGCCTCCTGGCTAACCTTAACTGGTTGTCCCTCACTCCTGACATCAAACCCAAACTCCTCATCAGATTCAGTTCACAGAATTGGCCACGTTACCAATTAGACAACCAAAACCGATGGCCCCCAGAGGGGTCTCTAGATCCTCAAATTCTGAGTGATCTTTTAACTTCTGCGAGCGCTCAAAAGGGTGGAAGGAGATTCCCCTGTGTGGAGGTCTTTTTCCTCCTTCGCTGCCCCCTGAACTATGCTTCTCCAATAGATCCTCACCCTCAGCCTTCTGCCCCAGACTCTCTGCTGTCACTCCCACCTCAGCAACCTGATTTCTCCCCTCCAATTACTGGATTGAAAACCCAAACCTCTGCCAGTTCTCAGACCATTGCCCCCTTGCTGAGGTAGCAGGTACTGAGGTACCCCTTCACCCACTCACTCCTCTCTTCTCCTGTCAGTGCCCACACCGGGTCCCACCAGGTCCTCTTACCAGCTGACCCAAAGCTCAAACCAGCTGAGGGGAGCCCTCAGACCCCTATTCAAGATCTGGTGAAAATGGACTTTAAAGTTGCTTTGTCATCACTGAAAACAGGTTACTAAGAATTTAAAGTCCCTTACAGGCTTTTTGGGATACTCACTCCCAACTTCCCCTCTGCTCTACCTGTTCTACTGCTCAAGTTTTTGTTGCTAGGAAAATCCCAAACCCCTTTCCCATTATCTTTTACATCTCCTTCCTCATTCTCAGATCCACCAGACCTGCTCTCAGCCCCACCTTCCCGTCTTCCCCCTCCCTACCGGGCCCACAGAAAAGTCTTGACTGACCTTCTCCAGAAGTCTTCACCATGGCTGACTTTAGGACTTTCAGAAAAAAAAAAATCCCTATAAAAGAGTTCAGTGTAGATAAACTTCCTCTTTTCATGTTGCCCTGTTCTACTTGGCCACTGGCTGGAAAAATCAGCACTCCAAAAGCTAGACACCCCCCTTACTAGTTTTTCACAAAATATATGAACATGGCCTCTGGCCTTGAGCTGGGCTTCACAGAGATGGCTACATTTCTAAGATAAAGGGAGCTACCAACTGGGCTCCATGGTAACAGCTGGCAGGGGGAGGAGAAAAGAAAAAGTTCTCCCCCTCCCAGGTGTCCTTGAAAAGTTAACTTGCCCAGAACAGAGGAAAAAACAGAAACAAAAACTGCTTTTTGTGAACTTCTGCAGACTGTGAACTTCTGAGTCCCTTCCCTTACATGTTGGGTACAAAATTCTGAAACTACCTAAACTTGGGGTTCAGGGGATTAATTGATCACAACAGAAGCAGTGCCCTCTGAATCCAGTTGCAACCAAATAGGACTGTTTCCCTATCTTTGGTGCTATCTTAGGTGCCTTGCTTTGTCCGTCCCTACAACAGTATAATTTCATATACTTAAACATTGTTTATGTTTTCATGAAATGGTCAACAGATGTGATTAATTGTGTACTGCAAAACACAAAAGTACTTTGCTACTTTTCTACAAAAGGTTAAAAGCTTTTAGCCTTTCTTTAATTCATGTTTTAGATATGATATTATATTGTGTTAGCTAATATTCATGTGAACTTGAGCAAAAATTTATAAAAACATTATAAAATGATATTTAAAAACAAATATCAACTTCAATACTAGAACACTTTACCTAAGATTTATGAAGAGCCCCGCCTTACCTGAGACAAGGCCTATGTCCCATCTCACTACATGTAAGAATGATTCCAAAGTAGGCCAGACTTCAGGTAAAGCCCAGTACTCTTAATTTAAAGTGAAACTGGCTTTGCTGAATGTTTATGATCAAGATTTAAAGTTAAATTAAAATGGCCAAAAAAAAAAAAAAAACAATATTTGGCTCTGGCCCTCTGAGTCAATCTGAATCCAGATAACAGGGAACTTCTCTAAAGAGCTTTGCAACTCTGGGCCACATAACCTCCTGATCAGGGAGATTAATGAGACCACTGGAGAATGAAAAGCCAATCCGTGCATTTGCTGTGAATAGGAGGGTCACTGGAGAAGGGAGATATCCCTGATGCTTCCAAGGGAAGCCACATGGTCAAGCAAGACCTGGACCCATCCTAGCGCAAATGGCACTAGCAGAATTAAGAAGCTACTCTCAAGTTCCCCCACAAGTGACCCCTATGGGAACTCGGCTGACTCTTAACAATAGATAGAAACAAAGTCAATTTTGACCAGCTTGATCTTAAACACCTACCAAAAACAGTTAAGCCAAAAAGTCATTCCTAGGAGTAATGAAAGACAAGAACAGCTAGAAAAGAGGAGACAGCAACTAGGCCAACAGGCTCCATGGGGAATGTTCAGTCAAGTATGGCCTTGGCTCCTCCCCCTCACAGGACCCTATTAGTCCTCTTTATGTTTCTCCTAATAGGACCAATAATAGGACCACGTCTGTTAAATTGCCTACAGAAGTTCCTGCAAGATCAGATATATAGATTCACCAACCAGTCAGTCAATCAACTACTTCTTTCTGCCAGCCCTGGTGCCCAAGATGGAGACCTATGACTCATGACCAACTCCTCTGGCTACAGAGACTCTCTGCCCATCTAAAACCCTCTCTAACCCCTCTTTCCAGTTCACAACCCCTCTTTCACTTCATAGGAATGAGAACTGCTCTCCAGCACGTCCACTCTGCTTGTTCTGTCTTCTCTACGGCATCCCCACAAGGAAGCATCAAACCTAAGCTCCCCACACCTCAGATGAGGAGCCACCAGCCAGGCAAAGACTGGTAGATCAACTTCACTCATGTGCCTAGGCACAAAAATCTTCGCTACCGACTTACTCTGGTTGATACTTTTTCAGGTTGGATAGAAGCCTTCCCTATATCCAGGGAAACCGCTGACAGTGTTGCCTCCATCCTCATTGAGCAGATCATTCCCAGGTTCGAACTTCCCGCCTCCGTCCAGTCAGACAACAGTCCGGCCTTCACTTCTCAGGTTGTTCAACTAGTCTCCAAAGGCCTCAACATCACTTGGAGGCTCCACATCTCCTACCAACCCCAATCCTTGGGTAAGGTTGAGAGGCCTAACGGCATTCTCAAGGATCATCTCACTAAACTTGCTATTGAACTTAGGCTCTTCTGGCCCAATCTCCTGCTATTGGCCCTCACCTGAATTCAGGCAGCCCCAAGGCCCCCTCAGGCCTTAGCCCCTTTGAGCAACTCCATGGGTGCCCTTTCTTAACCACCCAAAGCTTTTCAATCACTCCTCCTCCCCTTGTGTCCTACCTGCCCTATCTCACACTTCCACACAAACTCCTAAGGGAACATGCAGACCGGTGCCTTCCTGTGCCATTCAATCCCAGCACAACCATAAACTGAATTGGACCCTCTTCAACTGGGTGACTCCTAACTACTAAAGGAACTGCTATTATAAATGCAGCCTTATTTCTAATCTGCTACGGGCTTCCACGCTGCCTTTACAGCTGGGAAGAGTCCACTGTGAAGCCCATCAGACCGACTCTTCTCCTGCCACAGTGGGCAACTCTAAAGCTGACCAGGCAGCCCGGTCAGCCACCCTACAGGCCCCATCCTCTTCCTCATTACTCCACCTTTCCTCTGAGGAGCGACCTCCTGACTCTCACCAGATCATTAGATTTCTCCATTCACTGCTCCATTCCAGCCCCCAGAGCTTATCGACTTTCCTTCAATCTTTTTTCCCTCTTTCCTCCGACGATCGGACCTTTCTGCAACAGGTTACATCCACATGCCAGATCTGCCAGAGGACAAATACCAACACCCCCTTAAAATCCAGACCCTATCCTTCTCATCAGGCCCGTGGTCACACCCGGGAGCTGATTGGCAAATTGATTTCACAAACATGCCCAGGGTAAAAAACATCAAATATCTCTTAGTACTGGTGCACACATTGTCAGGGTGGATGGAGGCATTTCCTACATCCAATAAGCAGGCGTCCACGGTCGTGGATCAGTTGATGTCTGACATAATCCCTCGTTTCGGGATGCCCACTTCCATCCAATCGGATAATGGCCCAGAATTTACCTCGCAGATAACTCAGGGGCTGGCTAGTGCATTATCACTCCCTTGGCGTTTCCATTGCCCTTACAGTCCCCAAGCTTCCGGGAAAGTTGAAAGAACTAATCCATCTCTCAAAGAAACCTCACCAAGTTCATCATGGAATTAAGCTTAGACTGGACTAAGGTCCTCCCCTTGGCCCTGTTGCATCTCAGGGCTTTACCAAAGAAACCATCCAACCCTTCCCCATTTGAGGTTATGTACGGCCGTTCATTCTTACCCCCCAGAATACAGACGGAACAATTACCTATACCTGATTCCCATGCTCTACCTCTCTTTTTCCATCTATGCTCTGAACTTTGGAAATACCAGGACTGGCTTTTACCTGACCCAACCATTACTCAAAACCCCCTCACCCTAACACGCGGCCAACAGGTATATTACTGCCCCCCAGGTGAAAGACCCCAACTGCACCCCAATGGGAGGGCCCCGCCTCGGTTATCATGTGCACTCCCTCAGCAGCAAAACTCAGACTCACAAATAATCAGTTAACTCCATGGATTCACATTTCCAGGCTCAAACCATGCATCCGGGAAACTGATTCTGACAACATTGGACCAGAGGATTCTCAAGAATCCACACCTACATATTCTTGCTCTCCCCACCCTACTGACCCTTTAAAAATCCATCTCTGTTTCTGCCCTTACACCCATAGCTGAGAACATATCTGAAAAATGTACCTTAACTTTCTGATCCTCATCCTCATCCTCACCCCAAGGATAACGCCTTCACCATCGTATGTCTGGAGATTCAAGGTGAAAGAAACATACACAGAAAAAACACCCGGGCCACCACTTCTGACTGTCCCCTAACGGGGTGCTCCTCAGCCATCTATATTGTACTCTCTTCCTCTTCCTCTGAGCTCATTAAGCAAGCCAGTCGCTCTTTTGTTTTTTATATGACCAAAATAAGGATTACTGCAAACGGTGGCCGGAAACCTACGGAGGCTGCCCCTATTGGTCATGCAGAATTCATGATGCATATTCAGGGCAATTAAATGTAGGAAGATTTAAACTTGAGTCTGCCTCCCAATACAAGCTGACCATCCCAGACCCTGGGAACCCACGCTGGGCAGCAGGAGTAAAAGCTTCCTTTTATTGCGGTGGGTATGCCTCCACTCCCTGTGGTTCCTTATCCATTACCCGGAAATATGTTTCCATAGAGTCCCCTGTCTCTCTTGTCTCAACCAACATAAAACACTCAGAACAATGGCTGCTCGCATCCCTAGAACGCCAATGCACTTCTGACTCGCAGGCTTCACCAATCTATACCTGGGTACAGATCATCACTGACACATTGTCCTACCTAAACCAAACTTTCCCTGCTGCAAGTCCAGCAAATTGCTTTCTGTGTGCTTCCCTAGCATGGCTCTTACTTGCTGCAGTTCCAATAAAAGTTTCCAGCGCGCATGTTTCCAGCTTGCCCAACTCATCCTACAAAAAGGATCGTATTAAACCCCTGCAGAATGTTCCTTTATGGGAACCCAAGGAAAATAACTACACCATGATTCCTCGGGTTTGCCTTCTGGGATCTGCGACTCCCAATTCCCTTCTGGCAGGTTTTTTGCCACCGTAACCTAACCATCAACCACCCCACTTACTCCCCACCAGGTCTCTTCTTCTGGTGCAATGGCACTCTCACCGCCATTATATTCTCCAACGTGCCTAGCCCATGTTTATTAGTCACCATAGTTCCACAGCTCACTCTCTATAGCAACTCTGAAGTAAAATCCATCCTTAACCCTCTAAAACATGGAAAACAGGCTGCATTCCTTCCATTAGTGATAAGCATTTCATTAACGGCCTCAGCGGCAAGCGCAGGGTTATCGGGGGGAGACTTGGGTCATTCCCTATGGGCTGTCAAGGACATTAATTCAAAACTTGAAGGAGCACTTTCTTCCACAGCAGAATCTCTAACATCCTTACAAAAACAGGTCACCTCATTGGCACAAGTCACCCTTCAAAGATTCCTGGGATACCTTCTTGAGAGCGATATCTGATGATGCCTGGCTTGTACCCACTGTGGAGACTTATACCGACTGGACTGAAGTGATAATGGACCTTTGGCTACAGGTAACATTTTGTGATGTCAAATCTGACCTTATACCAATCTTTGCAGCTCTCTTGTGGGGACTTCTAACTTCCCTCCTTCAGACCCCTTCCCCGGTGACGCCCCCACTCAGCAGGAAGTAGCCAGAACGAATCGACGTCCCTTTCCATATAATAACAAAAAAGGGGGAATGTTGGGAGTCTCCCTGAGAACTCCCCGGGCCTTTCAAACATGGTGGTGGGCAAATTGCCAGTGGGCAGCTAGAACTCCCCGGGCCTTTCAGATAAGGAGCCCCTAATGCAACATGGCGGCTGGCAAGTTGCCAGTGGGTGGAAAACAAACTGTTTTGAAAACCTTCTAATTGGCCCTCCCATCTTCCGTACTCGTGGACAGTTCGTGCCCCGCATGAATCTTATGGAGGGCGGACGTGCGTGCACCGTAGGTGATGACCTGACCTTTACTATGATTGGCCCCGGGAGCTTCCTGGTTTAAGATAACTGACTCTCACTTTCTATATAAACTAGCTTGCAGTAAAGCGCTTCATCTTTGTCACTGCTATCTGTGTGGGTGTTTTGATCTCCGACGACGAGCCTTGGCCTTTCAAACAGGACATTTGCAGACCCAGGAGGCCGCAGATGGGCAAGCCTTGAAGCCAGTGGAGCTACTCCTCCTGCCATTCCAGCTCCCCCACTGAGCCCTGCCTCCAGAGCACCACAGCTCCTTGCTCACCTGAGGAGGGACCGCCCTACAGGCGTCCATGGTAACGGCCACCCCTTGCGAAGAGCTAATCTGAGTGTTCTAACCCCATCATTCCTTGGTCCCCACAAGTCTATGACTCACAGAGGCACAGAGGCAAGGTCATGCCAGAGGTCACTAGGATACAGAGAGCCACCATACAACACAGCATGACAAAGAGACAAAGACAGTGATGCTTTTGAGGGTTTAGAAATAGAAGGGGAATCAGAGCAGCTTGGGACGGGGACCTCTGCGGGCCTGTCTCCCTCTGCAGCCCTGGCACAGCTGTCCTTCCCTCTGCGTCTCCTCTTCTGGACCACAGGGTGCTCCTCCAGTGCAAGGACACAGCCTCACCACCTCCGTGCTGCCCGGCTGCCCAGCGCAGAGGCCTCCGCGACTGCTAAAGTGAACCCTGGCCCTTGGCCGGGACGACAGGCTCACTTCAGAGGCACCAGAACGTGGCAAGACTCTGCTTTGGGTTGCTTGGAGCGACAGCCTTATTCCAAGTCATTCCAGCTTCCTTTCAGGAGTGCAGTCTCCGCCCCCTCTGCTCTCGCGTGGTCACGATTTATATAAAGAGACGAATGAAGACACGATTTATATAAAGAGATGAATGAAGACAGAGCCCAGCGAGGAGGACGGGCCCCGGGTCTGGAGCGCAGTAGGGTAACTGCAGCATCAACGGGCTGTCGTGTCTTTCACGGGGGCTGGCAGAGAGGTGTTTGACAAGGACAGTATGAATGTGTGAGGTGGCCGTGTGCTAATTACCCGCTCTGAGCGATGCTCAGCATTTGGATGAACTGAACCGTGAGTTCCGCCTCCCCCTCCCCACACAGAAGCACAATCACTAGGCATGGATGAAAAGTCGAGAGCTGATCAAAAATAAATTAAAATCAGCTCATTTTCCTTCTTTGTTGTTGTTTTTGTTTTACTGTGGCCCTGACTCCAGCCCTGAAGACAGACCCTGGGCTGCTGGTGGAAGCCAGACCCAGGTGCCCAAGGAGACTGGAGTGGAGTTTCCATCTTGGGATGGGTGAGAAGTCTCTCAGGATCGCAATGTCTAACTTATTCCTCCCCCAAGCCCCAATCTGATGAGTGGAAATGAGGAAGCAGGTAGCCCTAAATGTCACCAGCCACCAACTTGCCAACCAGTGACCAAAGGCTGAATTCAGAGGAAAGAAATTAAAAAGAAAACAGCTTCCTTCACCCCAGACCGGGAGGTGCCCCTCCTCTGACCTCCAGGAGATGGGAAATACATATCCTTATCGCTCTCGCCAGTTTGAGTCAGGGATTTCTGGTGACTTAAAATCAAGTGACCCCAACTGATTGTTTTCTCTGTGAGATAGTGTCTGGGCCTCAAGGAAAGCAGGTCCTGTTGTCTCAGGATGAAATACCTGACCTCACCCAGGTAGGAGGCCCACAGGGAAGGACGAGAGCATGCTAATCGTGGTGGACAGTGAGGCTGCCGCCCCTCAGGCCTCTTCACCATCACATAGAGCAGAGAGGAGAGTTCTGAGGCAATGGCTTTCTGGAGAGGAAACTGGACACCTCTCACCACAAGCACTATTCTTCCCGAAGTCACACATTTTAATGTAAAAAGAGTAGAATCCATACTGTTCTCCATGGTAATTTATATTGAAGGATGGATTTGCCCAAACCTTTGAGGAACTTCAAGCCCTCCAAGAAGTGGGCTTGAGAGCCCTTCCAGCTGACCGCCACCTAGCCCCAGAGTCCAGGCACCTCGGCTGGAGCAGCACAAATCAGGCGAAGCCAGGACCAGGCTTTAGCGCTGGGCAAAGCTGTTGGGCAGACTCTCCTTCACACCACAGCTGCAGGGGAGGGAAGCAGCCCACCTGCCCCAGGAGCCAGGGCCTGGACATTGCCAAGGGCATGTCTTTCTTCATTTCCGCTAGGAGCCCTGTGAGATACCTAAATAGGAAGATCTGTCCACGGGTCTTGATTGAGATCACAGAAGTGAGACCCCAGCCCCAGAGGCTGGCTTTGTGCTTTAGAATCTACGCCCTTTTCTCTCGATCCTGCTGTCTGGAACATCCTTTGAGCTGTGAACGGACATTATCCCCAGTTGAAGAAGTTAAGACTCAAAAAGTGGAAGTACCCTAATTTGTTCAAGAATTCAAGGCTGGTAAATAGGGAAGCCAGGTTTCAGAACCAGTTCCACCTCATTCAAAACCCCATGCTGGATCTACTGCACGAGGGACCCCAGGCCTCATGATAACACAGTCAGCAGGTATTGCATGGCATTCTAGACCATTCTAGACCATTATGAACTCACCAATGGCTGTCATCACCATCCCCACTTACAGACAGAAGTGGAAGACACAGGCAGTTGAGTAACTTGCACAAGGTGACATGACAGGCAAGTGGCCAAGCTGAGATGAAAGCCCAGGGTTCCGGCTCCGCCGTCAGTGTTCTCAGCCACCACCTGGACTGCCTGCAGTGACAGCAGCGGACACTGAGCCGACTGCCACCCCATTACTCCTGGTGTGTCCAGCAGGTAGAACGGCTTTCAGATGGGAGGGTGTGTCAGTGAGGGTGTGTCTAGGAACGACTGACATGTGAGATAGCCAACTGAAGTGGAGACCCTCCCTAAGCATGGGCAGCACCGTCCAATAGGCTGGAGGCTTGGCTGGAATAAAAGTTGGAAGAACAAGGGAGCAGCAGCAGACGCAGGTTCGATTCTCCTTGAACAGGATCTTGGTTGTGGCTGCCATCACCCAAGGATATCAGACGCTCTCTCTCTCACTCTTCCAAAGTGGACTCTGCCAGCGATTCTCCAGGGAGTTTCCTGACGCCTTCTGCAACCTCTTGCTCGGAGGCTCCAGCTTCTTGGACTGCAGAGTCACTGGTTCCTCCAGCTCCCCAGCCTGCAGACTGGGTGGCCATTGTGGACTCTCCAGCTTCTGGTCGCGTAGGCCAACCTAATAAGTTCCCTTTTGATAATCACACTTCCTATTCCTTGACCCTGTTCCCCTAGAGAACCCCGACGAACACAAACACCCTCCACATGATACATAAGAAGAATTAAGGGTCAGAGCAGCTGGGGTATGACCATGAACCACTGCGTAAGTTCCTGGCAATGGTTTCTAGAGACCTGAGCCCATGGGAGACAGACACATGGAGGGACAGCCAGAGGGTTAGGGCTCTACTCTCCCACTTACCTCTTCCCAGCAGGGGTTTTCTCAGCCTGCTGCCACAGCCACCACAGACCCCTAGGGTCCTGACCAAGTGCTGCAAGGAACTTCCTGACTTCCCTCCCGACTTAACTCCACCTGCTGCAGAACTGGGAGTGGCAAACAGCTCAGTCTCTGCCTCCTCAATAACCAGGAAAATGGGAATCCAGCAACCAGCAGCCTTGAAGACCATCCGAGGGAGACAGGACAAGCCACATGTGAGTACAGGCGGATGGGTGTGCCCCGCGTGGGGCTAGCTGCTAGCCCAGTTAGCACCTCCATGGACACAAGGTGGGTGAGGGTCACTCCCCAGGAGCACAAAGAGCATCTCTGGGGGAGCTGAAAAATGAATTCCAGGACCAGAGCCCAAGCAGAAGCTGGACAGAATAGGAAAGCGGCATGAATACAGTGATCGTGGTCACTAACCAGACCAGTTCCACAGGACAGCCAGCCTGACCAGTGTCCCCCGGGCCACCTCACAACACTGAACTCCTCTGAACTGAGGACAATCTCTGAGCCCCAGTTTCATCAAGAATTCCCTTCAGTCCTGGGGCAGGGCAGCTAACAGGACCCAGAGGAAGGCACGTAAACCCCAGCACCCTTTCCTCCCCTGGAGGCTGTTAGTAGATGGTTTGTGCACAGTGGGGTGCCGGAGAGCCTGCAGGAGAATCCATGTTCCTAAGGAGTATCTACGGGCAACTGTGGAGCACCAGGAACCTGGAGCATGTCTGAATATCCCTTCTCAGGAGGAAGAGATTTGCACCCCTTGCACTGCCCACATAAAACACAGGAGGCTTGGTGAGCCTGTTGCTGTTGGGCAGCAGCGTATTCACTTTGGACAGGAACATCCTACTCCCACCCACTTCAGGGATGAAAGGTAACAAGGCTGCCAGGTTTGAGTGGGCCCAGAGCCACAGAAGCCACTGCTGCCGACTCAGGCTGCAGTCCACCTTGCCCACGGTGGAGCCTTACCACCTGGCAGACCCAAGGTCACGGAGATGTCTGCAGCACAAGGAGATGACAACGGACCCCTGGGAAAGCCCAGGAGCAGAACCCTGGGGCTTTAGCCCAGGCCGCTTCCTCTAGTTCCTCGATTCTCCACTCGAGAGGTGCCCCATCTGCTTCAGTCTGAACACATGACCGGGGACATCAGATTCAAACTGCCAGTCGTGAACGAGGCACTTCCTGACGCATTGCGCTCCTGCACGGTGGCACCATGCCCGTCACCATGGCACCCCACAGGTGACATGGCAACAAAGGCACAGGAGCGCCATGCCCGTGAAGATGACTCACCCTCTGACGGCGTGGGCACCCAGCAGCAGCTGTGGTGAGGAAGGGTCCACTGAAGGGGCAGCTACACACCAGCTAGAAGCCACGTCTGCAAGGTGGCACCTCCTGCTGAGTGCATGGGCTGCCAGCGACCAGGACACGAAGCCTCTTCTTCCCTGTGGAGAAAGCAAGAGCTCGTGAGCAGAGGAGCACAGCAGGAGGCCTTCCATGTCACACCAGGTAGTCTAAGGGGTGGGCATCCGGGCCCAGAGGGGTGCTAGTACTCAGGGCACTAGGTGCTCATGAGAGGGACACTCTAGAGGGAAACACAGTCAAGGACAAGAGTGAGCTGAAATCTGAGGCAGCCCCGGGCCTTGCGGTCTCTATGCTGTTGAAGAACCAGAAGAGAAAGAGATCACAGAACTGAGGGGTGAGCCTCCTGATTACCAAAAGGGACCTAGGTTTTGCTGCAGGGGAACTACTCTGCCCCCCTCTCTCCCACTGCCCTCAAAGGTCCAGCAGGAGTAACGAGCCCACCATGGCCAGTTCCGGGTCTCGCTGTGCATCCTCCTTCACAGACCTCACCCACCTCTCCTGCAAACAGCCCCTTTGTCAAGTCCTCCGCCTTTTCCCAGTCGAGGGTGCTGTCTGTGCCCTGCCAGGAGCTGACCGGCGTGCCTATGATCACATGCAATTCAACACCACGACGCTGTGACCATCTGTCCCACAGCTCACCACTGAGGACACAGGCTGGTGGGAAGCACCCCGGCACCCAGGAAGCACAACACTGTGCCAGGCACTGGATAGCCCCTGGGGACCAAAACAAACCCAGAAGTCACTTCACTCAAGAGGCACCCTGAGCCTGGAGAAGACAGTCCCACTGATGTCAATCAGAGCGGCACCTGAGATGTGTCATGGTGGACATGGCCCCAAGGTCCCTGCAGCAGCAAAAAGGATCATCATCACCTGGAAGGCCCTGGAGAGGCAGGTGGAGGCCCGAGAGCTGAGGGAGGGGGACCCGAGGGAATGGGCAGAAACCGGGGGGTGCAGGACCCCTGCCGGGCTGAAGGAGGACAGGGGTGGAAACAGAGGCTTTAGGGGAGCAGGGGGCCCTACAAAACCCCATTTCACCCAAAGCCGGCAAAACAGATGAAGAGTAGGTGTGTTAGGCAAGTCCCCCGCTGTGACACCCCTCCCCAGACCCCAGGTGAGCGGCGCACCCCAGTGAACCTTTGACCTCCAGTGTCTAGCAGCTTGCATCACTCAGGCCCTGCAGAAAAGATCGATTCCTGTGGTTTTTGAAATGAGCCCAGAATGTGAGAAGTTGGTCACTGTGCTGTATTAAGTGTTCTACGTGATTTTCCCCTGTAGACAAAGCCCGTCACTGGCCCAGGAAAGAGGCCGGGGAACAGATAGATCAGCAAAGCAATAATTCTCAGCACAGCCTCACAGAACCACCTCGGGGCCACTACAAGGGATGCGTGACAATTCTCTGGTTGTCACAGATAGTGGTGGGCAGCAAGAGCAAAGGGAAGAGGTGGCTGGGACACCTCCAAGGTCAGGAGCACGGGCACTAATCCTGTGCAGCCCTGTCGGGGGGACGCTGGGGTGACAGTCCTCCTTTCGGGGGACCATTTCATCCCCTGTCCATCCATTATTGTCTCAACCTGCAGAACAGTATTCAGGGGTGACCGGATGAGGGGATGAAGAAAGAAAAGACAGACACGAAACAGAGAAAAAGTCAAGCCAACCTCGGATGGAGGAAGAGTGGCCCCACACAAGCTCAGCACGTTCATTGTATAGGTTTAAGCATTGAAAGGATTTATTGGGAGAGAGAGTCTTCAAGATAAACAAAACCAAAGTTAAGGGTAAAAGAGCGTGATTAAAACTGATCAGCTTGCACCCATAACTCTCCACTTCTGGGCAGCAGAGGTTCAGACCGAAGGGAACAAACAGATAAAGTTCTGTGGCTGACACAGAAGTCCCCCTTTAACAGGGCATCGCCATAGACCCTGGGCGATCTCATCAGCACCTTTGCACTGAGAAGTTCCCAAGAGAGGTGCTCCTCTGTCTCCAGGGGTCCAGAGACCATCACTCATTTGCCGCCCCTGACACACTGTCATATTCTAAACAGCTCTACTCTGCACCATCACTGATTAAAACTCTGACTAGGAGGGAGAGCGCGGCTCTCCAGAGAGACAACAGCAGATCACGCGGGCGTCCACTGGTGGGCTGCAGGGCAGACATGCCTATAAGGAACCAGAGCCACACCACGGCTCCTGCCCAGGCGGGTCTTAGGGAGCAGGACTGCATCACGTTGGAGAGTGAACACGCCCACACGTCTAAACATGCACCCTGTCGGGCACCCCACCCGCTTCAAAAGCCCTAGACCACAGATACACCAGGCTTGTGCTTAACAGGCACACCACCTGGAGGAGAGCTCCAGACTTCAGGAACCCTCTCACAGTGATCCCACTTGATCACCACAAGGCAGAGAAGCCATCACGGTGGCTCCATGTGACTCACCAGGGAGCAGAGGCTCAAGAAACGCAGTGCTAACCCCCCACAGCAGGACCTTCTCCCCTGCACCTCCTCTCACCCTCCTCTCCCCTGCCCCCCTATCACCCTCCTCTCCCCTACCCCCCTATCACCCTCCTCTCCCCTGCCCCCCTATCACCCTCCTCTCCCCTACCCCCCTCTCACCCTCCTCTCCCCTGCCCCCTCTCACCCTCCTTCTCCCCTGCCCCCTCTCACCCTCCTCTCCCCTGCCCCCTCTCACCCTCCTCTCCCCTGCCCCCTCTCACCCTCCTCCTCCCCTACCCCCCTCTCACCCTCCTCTCCCCTGCCCCCTCTCACCCTCCTCTCCCCTACCCCCCTCTCACCCTCCTCTCCCCTGCCCCCTCTCACCCTCCTCCTCCCCTGCCCCCTCTCACCCTCCTCTCCCCTGCCCCCTCTCACCCTCCTCTCCCCTGCCCCCTCTCACCCTCCTCCTCCCCTACCCCCCTCTCACCCTCCTCTCCCCTGCCCCCTCTCACCCTCCTCTCCCCTGCCCCCTCTCACCCTCCTCCTCCCCTACCCCCCTCTCACCCTCCTCTCCCCTGCCCCCTATCACCCTCCTCTCCCCTGCCCCCTCTCACCCTCCTCTCCCCTGCCCCCTATCACCCTCCTCTCCCCTCCCCCCCTCTCACCCTCCTCTCCCCTGCCCCCTCTCACCCTCCTCTCCCCTGCCCCCTATCACCCTCCTCTCCCCTACCCCCCCTCACCCTCCTCCTCCCCTGCCCCCTCTCACCCTCCTCCTCCCCTGCCCCCTCTCACCCTCCTCCTCCCCTGCCCCCCTATCACCCTCCTCTCCCCTGCCCCCTCTCACCCTCCTCTCCCCTGCCCCCTCTCACCCTCCTCTCCCCTACCCCCCTATCACCCTCCTCTTCCCCTCCTCCCCACTCACCCTCCTGCTGACCCGCCTCCTCCCCTGCCTCTTTCTGATCCCTTTTAAGACCTCATCTGGTCACTTCCCTCTGCCTTTATTTGAATGGCTGCAGGGCGCCTTGTGCTGGAGGGGGCCCCTTCTCCTTCTCCTTTCAGGTGCTCAGGTGCACATCTTTATGCGCCTGGCACGGATGATGGAGGGAGCTGCACAAGACCAGGAACATGAGCTGGTTGGCTTTATGTGTCCACTGTTCTGGTCCCCGGGCTGCCCAGAGAGCTGGCACACCTGATTCTGGATGTGTCTGCGGGTGTTTCTGGACCACATTGGCATTGGAATCAGTAGATGGCATAAGGATCCGCCCTCTCCCATGTGGGCAGACATCATCCAGTCCACCCAGGGGCCGGGGAAGGCTTA